>NC_060138.1:541092673-541404618 GCF_021461385.2 Schistocerca piceifrons | reverse complement strand
TACCCTCAGACTTCAAGAAGAATATAATAATTCCAATCCCAAAGAAAGCAGGTGTTGACAGATGTGAAAATTACCGAACTATCAGTTTAATAAGTCACAGCTGCAAAATACTAACACGAATTCTTTACAGACGAATGGAAAAACTAGTAGAAGACAACCTCGGGGAAGATCAGTTTGGATTCCGTAGAAACACTGGAACACGTGAGGCAATGCTGACCTTACGACTTATCTTAGAAGAAAGATTAAGGAAAGGCAAACCTACGTTTCTAGCATTTGTAGACTTAGAGAAAGCTTTTGACAATGTTGACTGGAATACTCTCTTTCAAATTCTAAAGGTGGCAGGGGTAAAATACAGGGAGCGAAAGGGTATTTACAATTTGTACAGAAACCAGATGGCAGTTATAAGAGTCGAGGGACATGAAAGGGAAGCAGTGGTTGGGAAGGGAGTAAGACAGGGTTGTAGCCTGTCCCCGATGTTGTTCAATCTGTATATTGAGCAAGCAGTAAAGGAAACAAACGAAAAATTCGGAGTAGGTATTAAAATTCATGGAGAAGAAATAAAAACTTTGAGGTTCGCCGATGACATTGTAATTCTGTCAGAGACAGCAAAGGACTTGGAAGAGCAGTTGAATGGAATGGACAGTGTCTTGAAAGGAGGATATAAGATGAACATCAACAAAAGCAAAACAAGGATAATGGAATGTAGTCGAATTAAGTCGGGTGATGCTGAGGGAATTAGATTAGGAAATGAGGCACTTAAAGTAGTAAAGGAGTTTTGCTATTTGGGGAGCAAAATAACTGATGATGGTCGAAGTAGAGAGGATATAAAATGTAGGCTGGCAATGGCAAGGAAAGCGTTTCTGAAGAAGAGAAATTTGTTAACATCCAGTATTGATTTAAGTGTCAGGAAGTCATTTCTGAAAGTATTCGTATGGAGTGTAGCCATGTATGGAAGTGAAACATGGACGATAAATAGTTTGGACAAGAAGAGAATAGAAGCTTTCGAAATGTGGTGCTACAGAAGAATGCTGAAGATTAGATGGGTAGATCACATAACTAATGAGGAAGTATTGAATAGGATTGGGGAGAAGAGAAGTTTGTGGCACAACTTGACCAGAAGAAGGGATCGGTTGGTAGGACATGTTCTGAGGCATCAAGGGATCACCAATTTAGTATTGGAGGGCAGCGTGGAGGGTAAAAATCGTAGAGGGAGACCAAGAGATGAATACACTAAGCAGATTCAGAAGGATGTAGGTTGCAGTAGGTACTGGGAGATTAAAAAGCTTGCACAGGATAGAGTAGCATGGAGAGCTGCATCAAACCAGTCTCAGGACTGAAGACCACAACAACAACAACACTTTTCAACAATATTCTTAAGATTGTTAAAGAGTAACAACCCCAAAAATAAAAGTAAAAGGGTGGTTATAACAATGTACCTAGAAGGAGAGGTGCCCGGGTTCGATTCCCGGCTGGGTCGGAAATTTTCTCCGCTCAGGGACTGGGTGTTGTGTTGCCTTCATCATCATCATCTCATCCCCATCGACGCGCAAGTCGCCGAAGTGGCGTCAACTCAAAAGACTTGCACCAGACGAACAGCCTACCCGACGGGAGACCCTGGCCACACATTTGCATTTTCCAGTATTAATAAGATGAGGACAAACATGTACTGACTGAACAGCAGAATAATCAATTCAAGTACAACACAAATGCCCTGGAGAATTCACATTTTTGAGGAAGATACTAATTCTTTTATTTGAAATCATATATTTCGTTGACAGGTATAAGGCAAGTCATTGCTTCATTGTTTAACCTAGCTGCAGCCCTTATTTCTGAGAAACTTTACTACTGGTACCAATGGCCATTTAAAAATATACAACACTGTATTCCATATATTATATAGCAATAATTATTCGAACATACTATCGAAAGTTAACAGTTCCTGCTAACCTACTAAGCTTTATATTTCTGTACCAATCCTTCTAGCACAACCATGTTTGAAACACTTCCTTGTTTGAATCGAGTGTCGTCTACAAGGTCCGTAGAATGCAATATATAATATTACATGAAGCGTGTGTTATGCCAGAAGGTTGGGGGTGCTTTCTTCCTGCAGCTCCTGATACAACGGTCCCTGAGCTTATAGGCCTACTGATCAGTGATATTGGTACAGCGCTCAGTACTCTTTTTAGTGCAAGGTAGGTACAATAGTACTAACATAAAGCTAATACTAAAACTTGCTTCAGATATCTCGCGCCACTTTACGCACTGTACCTAAATAATACTGGTACGAGAACTTGTTATTGCATAAAGTACAACTGAGGGTTACCATTACCCCCACACGGTCACCTCGACCAGGACATCCATGGCGCTAAATAGTTAGGTCTATGCGCAGCTCTGTCTAGCCTAAACGTTGCAAGCAATTTAAGGTTAAATCTTCTGAACCAATATTTAACTTAACGTTAATACTTTTCCATTCTTATAAGGTAATATAATAACACACAGATTACCACCAGACTGTACATCTCCATTAATACATCCACTACATAAAAAAGGGAAGAAAACAGATCCTAGCAATTATAGGGGAATCTCCCTCTTACCAGTGACCTATAAGATCTTGTCTAAGGCGCTTTTAAAAAGAGCAGAAGAGATACTTGACAAACAGCTAGGAGAGTATCAGGCTGGATTTAGGAAGGGAAGGTCATGTGCAGAACAAATACTAAATTTAAAGAACATAATAGAAATGAGGAAAATCAGAAACTTAAAATATGTAATTACTTATGTGGATTTTAAAAAAGCCTATGATTCAATTGACAGAAATACACTTCTTGATAACTTAAAAGAATTGGGACTCGATGCTAAAACAACTGCAATAATTAAAGGTACTTTGACAAATACAAAATCGAAAGTAAAATTTAGGGGAGAGCTCTCAAAATCGTTTGAAATAAAGTCAGGTGTTCGACAGTGAGATGGTCTGTCACCTCTGCTTTTCAATTGTGTCTTGGAGAAGGTAGTTCGAGAATGGAGGAAGGCCATCAATACTAAAGGGATTCAACTAGGGAGAAATCCAAACAAGATCACTGTCGACTGTTTAGCCTTCGCAGATGACGTGGCATTGATTACAGATTCACTAGACAATGCCCAAGAACAAATAAGAGAACTACAAAAACAAGCAGCCAAAGTAGGACTACAAAATCCTATGAAAAAACAAAGTTTATGACAAACATCTGTGATGCTCCTCAAAATATTGCAGTTGACAACAACACAATACACAAAACAGATTCCTTTAAATACCTAGGAGAGTGGATTACATACAATGTCAAAGAAAAGATAGCTATAGAAACTAGAGTGCACAAAATGGAAAGAGTGTTTCATATGACGAAAAACGTTTATAATAAAAAATTCTTGTCCTGGAACACGAAATTAAGACACTACCAAACAGTGGCCAGACCTGAAGCTCTCTATGCGGCAGAAACACTTAAACTAACAAGAAATGGAGATCTTGAGAAACTAGAGAAGGTCGAAAGAACAATTTTAAGGAAAATACTGGGAGCTAAAAGAAACGATAATGCTGAATACAGGTTAAGACCAAACAGAGAGCTATATCTGAAAACGGAGAAACTAACTGATGTAATGAGGAAGAGGAGTCTACAGCTTTTGGACATATATTCAGAATGGATAACAACAGACTAACCAAGCAGATATTCACATTACTCAATAGCTACAAATCCAAGCCATCATGGTTCATAGAGACTGAAAAGGACATTGAAAATGCTGGAGTTACAATAGACACAATAGAAAGCAGAACACATTTCAGAAAGGCAGTTCAAAAGGTAGAATTTCAGGAGAGAAAGAAAATAACTAGACGAAAGTGGACTCAAGAAGAAAGGAAACAACACTCTAAAAGGATGAAGGAAATTTGGAAACTGAAGAAATCTAATACAATGAAGAGTAGCCAAAGTTGATTCATCGTACCCTCCAAATGGGTTATTCGAAATATATATATATATATATATATATATATATATATATATATATATATATATATATATAAGGCATTTTACTGGTGCCTCACTTCATAAACATAAAGTGTGGGCAACAGAATTAAAATACTATTGCTTGTACTTTACAACATATACTTTAGCATTAACTCTATAGCAAAATATACTAGACTCTTGCTAATCCTATCATTCGTTACACATACTGGTGCCGGACTATCGGAAGTGCCGGATTACTGAGACTGTCTTAAAATTAGTGTAAACGCATAGGGACAATGCTTTATTAAAGTCAAAGCTATATTCATTTTCACAGAAAAGTTAGTCATTGAGTGTGTACATATACATTAGAATCACTCACTATGAAACATGTCCGAAATTTTTAATTGTTGCGATGATAATACGCGACAGCAGTGTGCTTCATCATACAACTTCTTTGGAAGCATTACGTCGCTACTGCACGTTTGTGATTGTTCCATAATGCACTCCAGGAAGAGGTCTGCAGCTTCAGCAACAGCAGAGTGAGATATCTTCATGTTCTATATGTAGATGGTGAGAACAGAAACCATTGGTGATCTTGCAGCTCTCGAAGAATGAAATAACAGTTAAATCCAGACCATTAGCTGCTTACTGGGATTGTAAATATCAACAGGGACAGTTGAAAATGTGTGCCTCGCCCGGGACTCGAAACCGGGATCTCCTGCTTACTTGGCAGATGCTTTATCCGACTGAGGCCATCGAGGACGCAGAGGATTGTGTGACTGCAATGACTTATCTCTGGCACGCTCCCCGTGAGACCCACATTTCCAGCTTACTGTCCACACACTACATTTGTAGTGTAGATTGACTGTCGCGAGTAATGAGTACAGTCGGCGGGGCCACTACAAATGTAGTGTGTGGACAGTAAGCTGGAAATGTGGGTCTCACAGGGAGCGTGCCAGAGACAAGTCCTTGCAGTCACACAATCCTCTGCGTCCTCGATGGCCCCAGTCGGATAAAGCGTCTGCCAAGTAAGCAGGAGATTCCGGTTTCGAGTCCCGGTCGGGGTACACATTTTCAACTGTCCCCGTTGATATTTATCAACCCCTGTAAGCAGCTAATGGTCTAGATTTCATCGTAATTTCAATCTTCGTGTTCTTTCCTCATATATTCTCTCCTTCAACACTTTCATCACGACTTCCTATATGCTTCTGATTTTCTCTTCATCTCTTAAAGTTTGGTCTTCAATAGCTGCTCGTCTACTACTGTACTCAGCTGCAAAGGCTTTCTGCAGATAACGTCAGTTCAACTTCTCTCTAATTACGAGTTTTTGCTTGAGATCTATCATAACGTGTTTCCTTTTAGTAACCATGATACTGAACCGTAAAGAAAGCCACACTTTCAAACATGTGTAGCACTGTGATGACAGCAGAGGATCAAATAGGTAAAAAGACAAGGCCTAGTAGAAATCCTTGGATAACACAAGAGATATTGCATTTAACTGATGAAAGGGGAAAATTTAAAAGTACAGCAAATGAAGCAGGCGAAAGGGAATACAAACGGTTAAAAAATGAAATTGTCAGGAAGCGCAAAATCGCTAAGGCTAGAGGATAAATGCAAGGATTTATAAGCATATTTCGCTAGAGGAAAGACACATATCACCTACAGGAAAATTAAAGAGAACTTTCGGGAAAAGAGAAGTAGCTATACGAATATCAAAAGCTCAGGTGGTAAACCAGTCGTAAGCAAATAAGGGAAAGCTGATAGGTGGAAGGAGTATATAGGAGGTCTGTGCAAGAGAGATTAACTTGAAAGCAGTATTACAGAAAGGGAAGTGAATGTAGATGAAGATGAGATGGAGGATATGATACTGCGAGAAGAATTTGACGAAGCTCTGAAACATCTATGTCGAAAAAAGGCCCCCGGAGTAGATAATATTCCGTCAGAACTAATAATAGCCTTGGGAGAGCCAGCCATGACAAAACTCTTCCACATGGTGTGCAAGAGGCATGAGACAGCCGAAATACCCTCAGACTTCAAGAAGAATGTAGTAACTCCAATTCTAAATAAAGCACTAGAGGTTGAAAATAGCGCTACAGTTGTAAGTTGTACCTCACAACTAGTGTTATTTTCAACCTCTGGTATAATGTACAGTTGCGGATGTTCCTCCAACAGTATTGTTGTAGCCAAATAAAGCAGTTAATGACAAGCGTGAAAATTCCAGAGCTATCAATTTAATAAGTCTGGGTTGCAAAATACTGACATGAATTCTTTACAGGAGAGTGGTGAAACTGGTAGAAGCCATCCTCGGCGAGGAGCGGTTTGGATTGTGGAGAAATGTAGAAGCACGCGAGGCAGTACTGGCCCTGAGTCTTATCTTAGAAGATAGGTTAAGAAAAAGCAGACCTATGTTTACAGCATTTGTAGATTTAGAGAAAGCTTTTGACAATGTTGAGTGGAACACTCTCTTTCAAATTCTCAAGGTAGCTGGGGTAAAAACCAAATGGCAGTTATAAGATCGAGGAATATGAAACGGAGCCAGTGGTTGAAAATGGAGTGGAACAGGCTTGTAGCCTATCCCCGATGTTATTCAATGTGTACACTGAACAAGCAGTAAAGCAAACCAAAGAAAAATTTGGAGTAGGAATTATAGTACAGGGAGAAGAATTGAAAACGTTGATGTCTGCCGATTACATTGTAATTCTGTCAGAGACGCAAAGGACTTGGAAGAGCAGTTGAACGTAATGGACAGTGTAGCGAAAGGAGGATATAAGATGAACATCAACAAAAGCAAATTAAAGATAATGGAATGTAATCGAATTAAGTCAGGTGATGCTAAGGGAATCAGATTAGGAAACGAGATACTGGAAGTGTTGCTATTTGGGCAGCAAAATAACTGATAATGGTTGAAGTAGAGAGGATATAAAATGTAGATTGGCAATGACAAGAAAAAGCATTTCTGACGAAGAAAAATTTGTAAACATCGAATATAGGTTAAAGTGTTAGAAAGTCTTTTCTGAAGGTATTTGTCTGGAGTGTAGCCATGTATGGAAACAAAACATGGACGTTAAACAGTTTAGATAAAAAGAGAATAGAAGCTTTCGCAATGTGGTTCTACAGAAGAATACTGAAAATTAGATGTGTAGATCACGTAACTAATGAGGAAATACTGAACAGAATTGGCGAGGCAAGAAATTTTTGACACACCTTGACAAAAGAGGGATCGGTTGATATGACACATTTTGAGACGTCAAGGAATCACCAATTTAGCATTGGAGGGAAGTGTGGGAGGTAAAAATTGTAGAGGGAGACCAAGAGATGAACACAGATTCAGGAAGATATATGTTGCAGTAGTTATTTGGAGATGAAAAGGCTCGCACAAGGTAGAGTAGCATGGAGAGCTGCATCAAACCAGTCTTCGGACTGAAGACCGCAATAACAACATAGCACTGTTTAAGATTGTGATTAACTATCAATATTGTTGCACACAGGATTTCATTTTGTATGCGTTATTTCTGTTTGAGACTGGATGTGGTCGGATTACTGAGAGGACGGGCTACTTAGGGTCGAATTAGCGAGTCTTTAGTGTGGCAACAGACGAACGTTGCCCATCCCGATAAACACCGAGTTAAAAAAAAAAAGCTACGCTTAATGTGATCGGCGAGTGACGTTTCGCTCTCTCTGTAACCTGGTCTTTGAATGGTTGTACGTAAAACGACTCTTTATAATGTGTAATGATGAAAACTAAATGGGAACGTATGGATGGATATTGGGGCATGAGTCCGGTTTGCTCAGAGTCGCAAGAAAAGGAAAGAAGACCGACCAAAAAGTTAAAAGCGAAGAATTGAAAGATGGCTGTCCTCCCAGACAGAGAACCCAATCCACCCAGCACCCCAGGGCTTTGTGTCCCCAGGGACAGAGATGGTCGTCGATCGTGCAGAGCGGGTTACGTGGATCCCAACTCGGAAAAGTGGTCCCAACCCCACCATTTTACGTAACCAATGTCCGTGCAATTCATTCAAATTCCCGTGAGTGCATAATTTGACGTCCGCATCTAGACGATAGCATTATTTTCATAATGGCTTCTGTTCATCAATTCAATGTTTTAAATAACGATCAGTATAGCTATCAAGAATACCTCCTCTAGAGAAAAAGGATTACTATTATACTATCACTCTACTAGTCACTAAAGCATTCACAAAAAATAAGAGAAGATTTACTAAAAACACGCTTGTTTGCGTTACATTTAGCGTACTTGATCTACAAAACTGTTTCATACGGTCAGAGCTGTATAATCTTTTAATGAATCCAATAACAGGGTCTTCCAACAGTAAGGTTTTAGGATGTGGGCTCTCGCTGATTACTGGATGTCTCAAAATTCTTTGAATATTTTGGTTTACTATTGTCACTTAACTTGCGTGCCAGACCTTACTCTTAGACGCGTCTAGCACTGCTCTTACCATTCTAGTCATATTCTTGAAATAACAGAATATAATTTACTGTTAATGCGTATCAACACACCAAACTATCCGTACACCTGTCGAACGTGAAGCACCTAGATATTTTACATATTGTGCACGATCACAGTTCTGAGCGAGTTTCCAAAAATGTTCAAATATGTGTGAATTCCTAAGGGACCAAACTGCTCAGGTCATCGGTCCCTAGACTTACACACTACTTACGCTAACTTAAACTAACTTATGCTAAGAACAACACTCACACCCAGGCCCGAGGGAGGACTCCAACCTCCGGCCGGAGCTGCCGCGCAATTCGTGACATGGCGGCTCTAACCGCGCGGCCACTCCGCGTGGCTGAGCGAGTTTACATCGATCATCTGGCAATAGGACATTCACTGGTTACCTCATTCCTCATTGCACAAATCTACAAACCAAGTGACACTAATTAAAAAATAACAGAAAATTATTAAATTTGGTTATCGAAAGTATCGAATTTCGACACTAGTGTCCTTCCATGTCATAATAAGCACTGTCTTTTATTTCTTTTCTAAAAGTTTTCCGAGTCTGAACAACAATGTTAAACATAGGCCTATTTAGCAAAGTAAAAGAGCCGCTTACTTTTCATTTTACAGCGCTTTCTTGTAACAGGAAAAAACTTACAAAGATTTTAAGAGCGATAACAGTGTGTGGGTTCCTTTCCAGTCTAAAACAAGGGGAACGATTTGACAAATGACTGTTACTTTCCAACCGAAATTTCCGTCCCTCTGCTCTAGGATCTGTACGAATGAGGCATGCTGAGGCGAGGTAAACTTCAACATGCGCCCGCTTTTCTTGATTCCTGAATCTCTGTTTCTTCTTTATAAGTCCTATGATAGTGTCGACATATGTGGCGTTATGATCTGGTTTCGAAGAACTGGTAACTCGATCGCTCGCAGAACGCTTTTTCCCGCGAGGGCGTAAGCCACATTGACCTTCCGGGTTTAGAATAAAGTATATTTCCTTTTAATTGGAGACTCATTACTTGTAGCCTAATTTGAACCACGGCAAATTTCTATGATCTGGTGCGTGCACTGCAGAGTTTACTCTTTTCTTTTCTCTGAGAAAAAAGTTTTGTTACATTGTGCAAAAATACTCCATGTAGATCTTGAACTACTCGTGAAAATAAATTATTTCTTTTTCCTCTACACTATTCCTTTTCAGCACATCTGCATGATTCCATATTTTCACTTTCCACGTAAACCATATTATTTATGTAGTTAGTATTGCCACTGGATAGAAAAAAATTTCGCTATTGATTTATTGTATTAGATACAGATACGTGTATAATACATTGAGCTGACAAAAGTCATGTGCTGGTCATCCTTTTGCCCGGTCAGTGCAGCATCTCAATGTGGCATGGACTCAACAAGTCGTTGAAAGGACTCTCCAGAAATATTGAATCTTGCTGCCTCTATAGCCGCCCTTAACTGCGAAAGTGTTGCTGGTGCAGGATTTTATGCAAGGACGGACCTCTCGATCATGTCCCATAAATGTTCGATAGGATTCATGTCGAGCGATCTGGGTGGCCTAATCTTCCATTCGAATTGTCCAGAATGTTCTTCAGTCAATCCCGAACAACTGTGGTCCGGTGACATGCCACATTGTCATTCATAAAAATCCATCTGTTCTCCAAGTAGACGAACATAACCATTTCCAGGCAATTATCGTTTCGGTTCGACCAGAGGACCGACTCCTTTCCATGTAAATACAGACCACAACAATATCGAGCCACCACCACCTTGCAAAGTGCCTTGTTGACAACTTGGCGCTATGGCTGAACAGTGTGTGTATAGTTATTTACTTGTTCAGTTTCTTTATATGTGATGATGTTCAGTCACTTTATATTACAATAAGTATAATGCGAAAAGAGAAAAAAAACGGAAATAATTAAAAGAAAAGACGAAAGAGAGGAAAAAAGAGGTGATTTTTTAAAAGACTTACAACAGTAACACATTAAATTGCTATTCCCTGGATGCTATAGAAAGGCGTCTCTAACGTATGGGGAGAAGTCAAGAATATACATTTTACTTATGAGCAATACAGTGGAATAACTTAAATTTGTGAGATGTTGTGATACTACAGTGCTAACTAACTAATTAACATAAACCATTAACTTTATGAGTTTATGAGAAGATACTCTTGTATGGAGGGGAAGGGACTGTCTAACAGAAAGTTCTTGAATTCGGTCTTACAGATGGCATTAATTAATATGCTCTGGCTAGCTATTGAAACCTGCCAGTAACTATGTTCACTTCATTCAAGTCCCTGTAGAGGTTCTTTTAGTGTCATAACATTCATGCTTTCACTATATTTTTTTAGAAAAGAGAACTATTGGTAAGGAAAAAATGCATTAACGAATCTATGTGTTGTGGAACAGCTGCCAGAGTACCATGTATTTTGAGTTGGGCTCTGTAGGATGTTCTAGAATTATCATGACATAATACTTATAACAAACTTCTGAATTCTAAAAATGCTATCCTCGTGAGTTGAGAAAAGAAGAATGTTTCAAATGTAAATTTGTATTTCATGTTTCATCAGCATCTTAGCCCTCAGTAACCGTTCCCATTTTTTATATATATAGTAGAAGTACTCTCATGTTATCCGCACAATAGGAGAAATTAAAGCAGCTGGCATTTTAGACTCTATTACTAAAACCTTACGGTATCAGATGTTGATAGCGTCACTACAACGCCGTTTCTGTAGTGCAGCTTGTTTTCTTGACAGATTAATAGAATTACTACAGTAACTCTAGCTTAGTTGATTTAATAGTTAAACTCTGATCATTAAACATGGCGGGAAAATCGCGCTCAACAAGACCTCCCGCGGAAAGAATTTGCTTGCTTCTGAGTGTTCAGGTTAAGCAATTATCTAGAGCTGGTTTAACCGATAACACCGCTCATTAGCGTAGGGGAAAGTTAAGTGAGACGAACACATTTTCGTGTGTTCGTTGCTGATTGGTAGCCTTTCTACGGCTGTGGTTATACAACCGTGTTTTTCCGGACGCGTAGTTATCTGTCAATTTTCGCTCGATTTGTCGTTCCGCACCCTGGTCTAACATCAATATCAGGCCTGTTTTTATGTACCTTGTACAGGGTCCAACGAAAAGTCCTTCCATATTTCAAAAAGCGATTACAAACAAACAAACAAAGATATAGAGAAAGTATTTTTACTTATGAAGAAGACACAGTATGCCGTTTTACGTAACCTATTTTTAAAAATTATGTCCGGTAAAAGGCGTCCTCCATCGTTGATGGATTGACAGACTCTTTCCTGGCAATTGTCCTAGTGCCGGTGGAATGGCAGCCACTTCCTGGGTGAAGTGCTTGGAGGGGTGCGGGGCAATGTTTGTACACTTGAGCGTTTAAGTGCTCCGAAAGAAAAAAATTACAAGGTGACAAACTGAGTTACTTTTGAGGCTAGGCGATGTATCCTCGTAAAGAGAGAAACGTCTGGGAAACAACTTTCTCAAAGTTTCTAGATAATGCCGAGCAGTGTTAGCGGTGGCTCTGTCTTGTTGGAACCAGACTTCTCCCTCGTCATGGACCCCAATAATCTGGTTTAACTTAGATCGGAGGATGGTTTCTACAATGTGACAGTAGCGATCTGAAATAACCATTACCAATACGCCATCTTCTTACGAAAAAGTACGGACCCCAACACCAAACTGTCACACGGCTGCGAAGCGTTGTTAGTGAAGTTTCCGTGGGTTTTCTGCTGCCCAGTAACAGAAGTTCTGTTATTTACGGTATCTGATAAGTGAAAGTGGTTCTCATCAGAAGAAATCAAAACGGAGCCAGAGGGAATGTTTTGAAGAATTTCCTCATACTCAGCTCTGTGAGTTTCAAAATTTCTCTCACTTCATTCTTGGGTAGCTATGATTTTGTATTTCATGTGTGAATATTCTTCATACACTCCTGTCAGGCAATCCCAGGGCAGCTGAACGCCTTAGAGATATTGCTGGACGGACTCTCTCTCACATGCGCCACATTTTCCGACGTTGTTACAATCTGTGATTTTCTTGTTAGTGCGGAACCTTGTGTCTAAAAATTGGTACCCAAACGCGAATCGTTTTTCTGTCAAACGCGAATCGTTTTTCTGTCGGAAACAGAATCATGCCGGCCAAGTTCGAAGCGAATGCGAAATACCCGCTGCATAGTAATCACAGATCCACCGTTATGAATATAGTCTTGCACAAAATTCGCGTGATAGTCGACTGGCAAAGCCATTGCGCCTGTTGAAAATGGCAGGTATACCGCTATGGATATATACCCCTTCCATATTACTATCCCCAACACAACCCACACACCGACCTCTCCAAACACTTTTGCCGGACCCTGTATAATGAACGCAACAGTGGACATCTTCGAGGGACATCTGATATGCTACTCTTGCATTACATCCTTCGTGTTCCCCGTAGCCTCCTTTTGGATTTTCTGGTGAGGTATTCAAGCGTAACTGAACGTCGACGAGACACTGTGCTCCGTGAAAGCTACTGCTTCAATTATTTTTTCTTCGTGATTGGCACTGCTTTAACTTGCAAATGGAAGCAACCCCTCCTTTCTTTGTATTTCAGCACGGCTCTGAACGTGCGTAACAGTATCAGCAGTCTCTAGCGAAGAGGATGCAAGTTATCTCTGGAAGTTTGAACTCGGCGTTGCCACGGAGGGAATGCGGTCGCTGAACGTATATGCCCACCATTATTGCTGCAGTTGCGGTAAATTATACTGTCTGATCAAAAGTGTCCAGACACCCGTATGTAACGTGGAATTGACCACTAGATGTCACGAGATGCGGACCCTCCAGTATAAAACCGGGCGGGGAATATTGTGTTGTCAGTAGGGCAGCAGTAGCAGCAGAATGGGTCAGTCACGAGAGCTCGGTGACTTCGAACGTGGGCTAGTCATGGATGTCAGCAGAGTAACATATCCAACAGGGACATTTCAACCCTTCTAAAGCTGGCCAAGTCGACTGTTGGTGATAGACTGAGAAGTCGAAATGCGAAGGAACAACCACAGCTAAACCAAGCCCAGGTATAACCTTTCCACTACTATTGTAATTTAGTATACTTCTACCTAAATAACAGAAAACCCAGTCTCTATGTTGCCACGTATAACCTTCTTACTTTAGTTTCCAAATAAAGTACACTATTGGAGGATAGTCTTGTTAATTGGAAAAGGTAATCAATACAGTTAACCTTTTTACAGGATTTAACCCTATGTTGTGTCCAATGGATAAATACATCAGACTATCCAATTCTTTTACTAAGATCTTACCCAGCGGTTAGAAAGAAACCCAGTATGAATAGTATTATATTGAAGCTTGGACAGTTCAGTTCCAAGTCCATTTAGTGGTTTACAATATGTACTAACAGCCGCCAGCCTATCTAGGCAATGAAACAAGTATGGGAATAGCAGAAGTATGAATTTTGCTACTTTCTTGCTACTGTTTAAGTTGCTTCTTCAAATAAATGTTACTCCGCATAAACAATGTTGGTGCAGACACTCGAATTAATTGACTACTACACCCTTACACATTACGTTTTTAAAAGAGAAAAAGCTCAGTAGGTAACTTCAAGGAAGCTAAAAAAAATTGGCCGTAACAAACCAACTTAAATACAACAACACTTACTTAGTACAGCACACACTTTTTATATTGAACATTTCACTTCAAGAAAACCTGTTTCTTACTGGAATGTATTTTCAACTTTTAACTGACTCTGTACAGTCATTTAACAGATTCTAGTAACTCTGCTTCACTCTGACTGTGTTTTACGTTAGCAAACTTTTACTATAACACTTTGCAATAGTTAAGAAAACTATTAAAGGAAGAATACTTTGACTTTATTCCCCTGTAATGTACTAAAGCTTGGACGTGTTATTACTCTAACTACACTCCTGGAAATTGAAATAAGAACACCGTGAATTCATTGTCCCAGGAAGGGAAAACTTTATTGACACATTCCTGGGGTCAGATACATCACATGATCACACTGACAGAACCACAGGCACATAGACACAGGCAACAGAGCATGCACAATGTCGGCACTAGTACAGTGTATATCCACCTTTCGCAGCAATGCAGGCTGCTATTCTCCCATGGAGACGATCGTAGAGATGCTGGATGTAGTCCTGTGGAACGGCTTGCCATGCCATTTCCACCTGGCGCCTCAGTTGGACCAGCGTTCGTGCTGGACGTGCAGACCGCGTGAGACGACGCTTCATCCAGTCCCAAACATGCTCAATGGGGGACAGATCCGGAGATCTTGCTGGCCAGGGTAGTTGACTTACACCTTCTAGAGCACGTTGGGTGGCACGGTATACACGAGGACGTGCATTGTCCTGTTGGAACAGCACGTTCCCTTGCCGGTCTAGGAATGGTAGAACGATGGGTTCGATGACGGTTTGGATGTACCGTGCACTATTCAGTGTCCCCTGACGATCACCAGTGGTGTACGGCCAGTGTAGGAGATCGCTCCCCACACCATGATGCCGGATGTTGGCCCTGTGTGCCTCGGTCGTATGCAGTCCTGATTGTGGCGCTCACCTGCACGGCGCCAAACACGCATACGACCATCATTGGCACCAAGGCAGAAGCGACTCTCATCGCTGAAGACGACACGTCTCCATTCGTCCCTCCATTCACGCCTGTCGCGACACCACTGGAGGCGGGCTGCACGATGTTGGGGCGTGAGCGGAAGACGGCCTAACGGTGTGCGGGACCGTAGCCCAGCTTCATGGGGACGGTTGCGAATGGTCCTCGCCGATACCCCAGGAGCAACAGTGTCCCTAATTTGCTGGGAAGTGGCGGTGCGGTCCCCTACGGCACTGCGTAGGATCCTACGGTCTTGGCGTGCATCCGTGCGTCGCTGCGGTCCGGTCCCAGGTCGACGGGCACGTGCACCTTCCGCCGACCACTGGCGACAACATCGATGTACTGTGGAGACCTGACGCCCCACGTGTTGAGCAATTCGGCGGTACGTCCACTCGGCCTCCCGCATGCCCACTATACGCCCTCGCTCAAAGTCCGTCAACTGCACATACGGTTCACGTCCACGCTGTCGCGGCATGCTACCAGTGTTAAAGACTGCGATGGAGCTCCGTATGCCACGGCAAACTGGCTGACACTGACGGCGGCGGTGCACAAATGCTGCGCAGCTAGCGCCATTCGACGGCCAACACCGCGGTTCCTGGTGTGTCCGCTGTGCCGTGCGTGTGATCATTGCTTGTACAGCCCTCTCGCAGTGTCCGGAGCAAGTATGGTGGGTCTGACCCACCGGTGTCAATGTGTTCTTTTTTCCATTTCCAGGAGTGTAAAATTTTCATTGTGCATTTCAGTGAAACAACTACGACAACTTTTAACTAATGCTAAAGATAAAAATATTTATGAACTCTTTAGCTTTATGATGCAAAATTGCATTTAAATCGACTGTATTCAGTTTAGACTCTTCCGCTACTGAGGCGTAATTTCATCACTACAGAATTTAGTCCCTCAAACATATATCTCATTATTTACACAAGAACAATTTAAATGGTGCCTCTTTCTATTAACTTGGCACTTCGTAAGTCTGTAAAACAGGATACTCGGATTAATCTAATACCAGGAAGGAACCATACGTAGGTGTATGATTCGGATGAAATAATAGGGTGAACGAGTTTCTTTAAAGTTCAAGAATGATTATTCGCTAATAAAACACAGTTTAAATTAATGGCTCACGGTGTACAAAAGTAAAATACGAAAATAAAATCTTATCTGGTGGCTGTAGGTTTGCGTGTGGCCAACAGTTATGACGGCTACACTACCCACAGTACGGCCTACCAGTAATTTGCTATGTGGGCTCAATTCCTGTTCTTGGTGTCGTTCAATTTTTACATACAGTACCCCAACAACTCGCAGCTGTGCCGTTTGCAGTCTTCATCCGAGGCATTTCTGTGCAAATTTGCAGGGAAAGCTTTCTCATGCTCCACAACGGCGTTGCCTCAGTCACTGCTTCCTATAGGTTGTGTGACTTACTTCCTGCACTTGCTCTAGGTTGCGCGCCAGTTCGCCCTTGCCACCTTTTCCACTCCCCAGAGTCACTTTCGTTTCAAACAAAAGCACACTGGCTTTTACATAACATCTATTTCTTACATTGTTCCTTAGCGTGACCATTTCTTACAATTGTCAAATCTGCATCAACATGAACAGTTTATACACACAAATATTTTCAAATACAAAATGTCATCAGAAAATTATTTAACGTAATAAACAATTTAGGTAGTATTTTACATATATTACCCACATACAACGCAAAGAACTTCAACCTTTTACTTTACATATACAGAAACTATAGTACCAATATTCGAAATTTTTGAAGCAAAAATTTTTTAAAATTTAGATAAACCATAAACAAATAGTGTTATAGAGGCGTACCTTATGTACTGACGCACAGGGACCGTTGAGCATTGCGTAGAATGGTTGTAAAAAACAGCATGAAATCACCAGAAGGAATCGCTATAAAGAGTTCTAAAGTTTTGCCAGCAGTTCAGCTAGCACAGTGTCTGTGCGTAGGTAATACTGGTCGGCCAGCTCCGCATAAACCACACATTTTTGTAATCAGTGATGAGCGATGCTTGAGGTGACGTAACTATGGACGCCACTGGACAGTTAGAAACGAATGATTTGGAGCGATGGATCACGTTGTACACTGTGTCAGTCCGATCAGAGGATTTGAATTTGGCGAACGCCTGAAGAGCGTTACCTGCTATCTGCATAGTGCCAACACTGAAGTGCAGAGAAGCTGCTGTTACGGTGTAGGGCTGTTTTTCGTGGTTGGGGCATGGTACCATTACTGTGGTTAATGAAACGCTAAATGCAGAAGGATATGAACATATCTGACAGCACCTGCGTATAGTAGAGAAACTGATTGGAGGCGACGATTATTTATATAAGCACGACAATGCACCCTTTGATGAGGCAACATCTGTGGAGCAATTGTTTGTGGACAATAACGTCCCTGAAGTGCAGTGGCCTGTCCTGAGTGCCGATCTGAAACTAATGGAACGCTTTTGGATTGAGTTAGGACGTCGATGGTTCAAATGGTTCAAATGGCTCTGAGCACTATGGGACTTAACATCTGAGGTCGTCAGTCCCCTAGAACTTAGAACTACTTAAACCCAACTAACCTAAGGACATCACACACATCCATGCCCGAGGCAGGATTCGAACCTGCGACCGTGGCGGTCGCGTGGTTCCAGACTGAAGCGCTTAGAACCACTCGGCCACACCGGCCGGCTAGGACGTCGATTTCACTCCAAATCCCAGCGTCTAACATCACTGTCTTCTCAGGTTTCGGCTCGTGAGGAAGAACGGGCTTTCATTCCTCCACAGACATCGAGACACCTCACTGAAAGTGTCCTCATCCCTCAGCAAGCCATCGTAAAAAGGCGAAGGTTGGGCACGTCCCTTATGAATGTTAACTAATAAGTGTCCGGATACTTTTGATCAGACAGTGTATTAACATGAAATTCCGGGCTCAAGAGACTCAGACAAAGATCGGCTTTAAATATTTCTAAAAGAACGACACTTCAGCTGCATTGGAGATACAAAGTGGTTATTGCTTGTTTTGAAAATAATGTACTGTCCTCTACAATCGCAACGACGTCGAAATGATGACTGGTTTCGGCCATCATCTGCCATCCTCACGCTACGGTCGCAGGTTCGAATCCTGCCTCGGGCATGGATGTGTGTGATGTCCTTAGGTTAATTAGGTTTAAGTAGTTCTAAGTTCTAGGGGACTGATGACCTCAGAAGTTAAGTCCCATAGTGCTCAGCGCCATTTGAACCATTTTTTTTGCCATCCTCATATCATAGAACAGATGCTATTGTTCAGTTCCACCACTACGGAAATCACATTTTACATATTTTTCGTGTAAACAAACCATATTTTCCACTTGCAATCCATGTGTTTGTCATGATGTGGTCCATAAAAAGGCTTTTCTGGCACGTAACCTAAGTTTCAGCGGTGAAAATTTTATGCGAAAAAATGCTTCGCTTTCTACATTGAAACGCATGCAAGGGAAACTGTTCTCGGGTGGAGGGAGCCAATGGCACGTGACATGACGTTCATCAATGGTCGTTGTTGAAAGACATCTTCCTCTACTGTAATTTTGTGAACGGTGTTACAGTGGATAAACATTGAAAAACAAACAACTGATCACCTTGTAAAATGGACTCTATAGGCCGTGAAATCCTTCAAAGGCGTGCGCTCTTGAGCCATCAGACAAAAGTTGCCCGCTAGTCGCTTCAGCTGTTTCCATTCAGAACCCAGCATTGCGCAATCACTTTAGCGTAACAGTTGCGTAACTCTCGATGCAGTACGTGCCAGGCTCGGTCCTATTACGCACACAGTGTGGCAGTCCTGTTGCAACTGTTACATCACAGTCTCTCTAAAAGTGTACGGCGGTATGCTTTTGTCTCCAGTTTACTGCTCTGCAAAACGATTACTTCTTGTTCCCCTCATAGTGTATTAGTATTAGCATTTACGACTCGTGGAAGACAGTGTGCTCCACGACCGAGGCACTTTGCCTGACAAAAAAGTAGTGAACGGTTGTATATTGCATTATACGAATTAAAGGTGTTGACGTAAGCGCAAAGTATTCCAAGACAGAATCGTCACAGAATCAAAGACCGACAAGTCTAATCTTTCACTCGTAAAGACAGGGTATCGAGAGTACCTGAAGTACAACTACTGAGACGATTCAACAGTGGGTTAAAAAATATTATCTGCTACCAAACTGTGTTACTGCGATACGCCATCAGCTACTTTATGCTCTGTAACTACTTGCAAAGCAAATTAACTTTATTCGTGGGGTGTTCCACGTACAAATTACGACGCTGACTGCATTGTGCGTATGCCAAACGTTCCTAGAATAAAATTTAAAAAAAATTAATATCATGTTCTCATTGTCGAACACGTGACATTTCAAATTTCTTTTCAGTGCGGTAAAAGAAGTACATGCGATGTGCCTGATCTCAAAAAAGGAAATTCATTTAAGTGTGCATTTGAACAAAATCATTCGGTAACGGAGACTGCAACGTGGCAAGCAACATTGCTGTGATGCAACGTCCAGTTTGACCCAACGCCTCATAGACTGCAGAACAGGAAAACAATTTCTAGCAAGAATTCATAGAACAGCGGTGGTCACATTACAAAGATGCCGCGTGTAGGATGATAGTGGAAAAAATACGGCCATTTATTTCATTCTAAATTGACTGAGTCTTGTGTTATATAAGGACTTGCTGATGTAGAACGTTGCTGCCGGTTTTGAAGTTCCACTTGACAACAGTATTAAAAAGTTCTAGATTCTTCCTCGCTTATATATCTATCCTAGAAGAAGCTGCAACAAACTTCAGAGACGCAACAAAACACAAAAAACAATTTTTCTCTGTTTACTCTCTTTATTTTTAACCTGAAGGCACTTTGCCATATAATCTTTGCACGTAGCGTAGACGTAAGACTACTAATTGCGGAACATTGACAGTAAACGTAATCTGCGTACTAAGAGATAATCATATAATTTTATTATACGAGTGTACCACAATGAAACTTTCATTAAACGAATAAAAGGGCATGAATTTCAACCTGTGGTAGTGCCACACTCCAGTGAGATATACTTGAACACAGTCGAACAATAAAGGTGACACAGTGGTCACACGCTGGATCCTCATTTGGGAGGACCGCGTTTCAAATCCCTGCCGGTCCATCTACATTTAAAGTCTCAGGATTTCCATACATCGCTTAAGGCAAATCTGAGATGGTTGCTCTGTGAAGTTAACGGCCAATTCCCTTGCACATCTGACACAGACCTGTTTTAATACTAACTCCCCGTCTTTTTCTGTCTGTAATGGATAAAATGAATACACCACAGTTGACTCTTGACCACTTACCCAAATTGTTTTTCTTCTCCTATTCTTCAATCCGGAGGTTAGCGAAAAGCATGATGGCATTTCAGACGCTTTCTTTGCAGTTGAATCTTCTTAGGTTGATGGTATGACCGTGTTTCTTTCATGGCGTCCATAAATTGGTCTCGAGGTCTTCCTCTTACTCTTTTTCCTTCAATTTTCCATTCAATAATTTCGGTGCTGCACCCGGAGCGATGCAGAACGTCACTAATGAAGTCATCTTTTGCTTCCTTTAATCTTCCCGAAGAACTTTTTAATTCTTTCCAAAACCTCTTTATTTCCCATGGTGTCCGTTCATGGTATCCGCAATGCTCGCCGCTACTACATTTCAAAAGCTTCCAATTCAGTTACTTAATATTCCTCCTGGTCCATGACACTGAGCAGTGGCTCAATAAACTCCACGCAAAGATTATTACACATGGCTTCCGCACTCCTGTTTAAGTTGCATTGGATATTAATATGAAAGAGTCCCTTCTTATTAAATGTTTCTATGGCCTTACCAGTTCCTGATGTTATCTCTCGCTTGCATCTTTCGCATGAGGAGATAATGCTCCACAGCGATCTCAAATCCTTTACTTGGGTGGGTTTTGTACACTGCAAGACAAAGAAAACGACGCACCATGAAGGAATTATCTGAATAGGACGGAAATAGGTAGACATGATGTACTGTACATGTACAGACACCGTGCGGAGTGGCCGCGCGGTTTTTAGGCGCCATGTCACGGACTGCGCGACTCCTCCCGCCGGAGGTTCGAGTCCTCCATCGGGCATGGGTGTGTGTGTTGTTCATAGCACAAGTTAATTTAAGTTAGCGTAAGTAGTGTGTAAGTCTAGGGGTCGATGACCTCAGCAGTTTCGTTCCTTAGGAATCCACACACACACACACACACACACACACACAAAAGCATTACGTGTACAGACAAACAAATGATTACAATTTCAGAAAAATTGAGCATATCGATAATGGACTGGTCCATCTCTGGCCCATATGCAGACAGTTATTCGGCTTGGCATTGATTAATAGCGTTATTGGACGTCTCTCTGACGGATATCGGCCAAATTCTGGCCAACTAGCGTGTTAGATCCTCACAATAACGAACTGATGGTGGGCCTTGCCCATAATACTCCAGGTTTTCTCAGATGGGAAGAGATCTGTCAACGCTGCTGAACAAGTTAGGATTTGACAGGCACGAAGACAAGCAGTAGAAACTCTCGCCATATGCGGGCGGGCATTATCTTGCTGAAATTTAAGCATGCGATGGCTAGCGTGAAGGGCAAGAAACGGGGCGTAGAATGTCGTCGACTTACCGCCGTGCTGAATGGGTGCCACGGATGACGACCAAAGGGGTCCTACTATGAATAGAAATACAGCACAGACCATCATTCCTGGTTGCCAGGCCGTACGGTGGGTACAGTTATGCCGGTGGCCTACCTCTGTCCGGAGCGTCTCAAGAAAGAGCTTTGGCTTGGAATGTCATTGAGTAGAATGGTCTTCAGTGACGAGTACTGCTTCGAAATGAGCCCCCATTACCGGCGAAGACGTGTCTGGAGACGCCCCGACAGCGGTGGGATACCAGCCTGGCTGTCGTCCGTCATACGGCCCGACAACCAGGAGTGATGGTCTGGGGTGTATTTCTGTTCATAGCAGGACCCCTTTGGTCGTTATCCGTGGCATTCATTCAACACGGCGGTATGTCGATGACATTCTAGCTCCTGTGTTGTTGCCCTTCATGGCGAGCCATTCTGGTCTTACATTTCAGCAAGATAATGCCCGCCCCCACACGGTGAGAATTTCTCCTGTTTGTCTTCGTGGTTTCCAAACCTTACCTTGGCCATCAAGCTCGATGAATCTGTCCCCAATTGAAAACGTTTGGAGCATTATGGGCAGAGCCCTCCAACCAGCTGGGGATTTTAACTATCTAACCCGCCAGTTGGACAGAATTTGGCACGGTATCCCTCAGGAGAACATCGCACAGTTCTGTCATTCAATTCCAAGCCGAATAACTGCTTTCGTAAGGGCCATAGGTTGACGACCGCGTTACTGACTTGTTCAGTTCGTGAAGGTCTTTCCCTTCAACAAATTACCAACTTTTCTGAAATTGTAATCACTTGTTTGTCTGTACATGTACAACACATCTACCGATTTCCGTACCATTAGGATAATTTCTTCGTGGTGCGTTGCGGTTTTTTTTTCATTTTTTTTCTTAGTGTGTATATTCCAGAGTGATCTGTACTTTTTTTCAAAATCTGTCTCTAGAGAATCTCATAATGTTCTTTTAGACTCGTTTACTTTCAACTTTAATTTGACTTGTAGTAATTCATTCAATTTTTTCAGTGAATCGTATGATTCTTCATTCGATTGTAATCAGAATGTCATATGCGAATCTGCTAACGTTGTGCAATTTTTTTCCATAAGTGTGTCGTCTGAGAACTCTTTAATTGCCTATAATATGCAGAATAGGAGTGGTGACAACCTTTGCATTTATTTTTATTTGTCTAAAATTGCTGTTTGTTTTTTTTTATACAAAGGGTAATCAAATGAATACGAGACAGATGGAAAAAAGTAAATAAACTGCTTATTCCTTTGAAAGTAATCGCCACAGTTGTTAATATATGATCACAGTGTGCGACAAGAGGTCAGTTCCTTCATGGAAAAATGTTACCAGTTGCCTGCTCTGACCGTCACCACCCTCCTGTCGCCCAAAGTTGATTTATTAATTTTAAGTTACTACTTTGGGCAGCTGGCCACATTTTCACAGTACTTGCCACGCTGCCACACTGCAGTGAGAATTAATCAGTTTCACAAAGAATAGTCATCTTTTTTGTTGCTCTTCTTTGTTGTGAGATGATGGCTGGATATCCATTTCCTTTCTTTGGTTTAGCTTTTTATGATCGTCTGGAGGATGACTGGGTTGCTTCTACGAAAATTATGTGTACCCTGGTGCACTTTCTGGAGAATTACACATATATTTTCATTCATTTCACTTCACAATACAAATGATTAAAACATACAATACTTGTACTCCATTCTCTCACTTCAAACTCGTACAACCAACTGAACTAAAAACCAGAGATTTACTTCTAACATGTAGCCAAGAAATTAAAATCATATATTGATTACTTATGCAAAATCATCTTTGGAAAATACGTTTCATACATAAAATACAAATAATTGTTTATCTTCTTTAAGAAGACCAAAATCATCGTTATAACTACATTAAATGTTTATTAAAGGTGACATTTAAATATTTTCGCATAGCTATGTAGTAGTGGGCATTTAAACATTTTCGCATGCCTATGTAGTAGCGGCTTTTGGTTTTTTTATGTTTTCAGTACTGTATCAGTCGTTTCACATGATCCGGGATCGGTTAGTACATCTATCTCACCATAACCAGTTTTATTACACTACGAAACCATGATAGCATCCAGTCTTGCATCGTCCGAAGCAAGTCGGCGGCCACAAACGTCTCTTTTCCTGGGTTCCATAAATATCGAAATCGCATGGAGACTCTATGGAGGATGTGTAAGAGCTTCCCAACTAAACATTGCAGCACAGTCGAAACACTTGGCAGCGTGGGTGCGGGCATAATCCTGGAACAGAATGATGCCGTCTGTGCAGGCCGCTGTGGCCGAGCGGTTCTAGGCGCTTCAGTCTGCCTCGGGCATGGATGTGTGTGATGTCCTTAGGTTAGTTAGGTTTAAGTAGTTCTAAGTTCTAGTGGACTGATGACCTCAGGTGTTAAGTCCCATAGCGGTCAGAGCCATTTGAACCATTTTTGATGCCGTCTGTCAGCATTCCTGGGTGTTTGGACTTGATAGCGCGCTTCAGTCTTTGCACGGTTCCCACTTACTGCGTTAATTGTGGCGGCGTGATCCAGAAAGTCAGTGAGCAGCGGGCCCTTGCAGTCGAAGAAAAAGGTCATCTTGACCGTCCCGGATCTGGCGTGGCTGTTGTTTCGGCTACGCTGCAGAATTCTCTTACAGTGGCATTAACATGTTACCCGTTATGACAATTATTTTTGAAATAATAAGACACTTGATTTACTTTTTGCACCTGTCTCGTTTTCATTTGAATGGCCGTTGTTGCCTTCAGCTCAAAAACTGTTATGTTGCAACTCTCTACGCTAGTCTAGGCCTCTATATCTGAGTAATTATTGCAATCTACACCCACTTCACCCTGCTTACTGTAATCAAGAATTGGTCTCCCTCTAGAACTTTACCCCCACACTTCCCTCCATTACCAGATTCACATTTCCTTGATGCCCCAGGATGTGTCCGGTCAATTGATCACTTCTTTTAGGCGAGTTGTGCCGCATTTTTTTAAATTTTCAATACAATTCAGAACCACATCATTACTAATCTGATCTACCCATACACTATTGAATTAGTCTTTGGTCTCTGTTGTTCACTTAAGGTTTTTGAGCACCAGAAGAACGACATTTCGATTTACATTGTCAAACGCGTAATACATTGTAAAAGTAGGATAACATGATTAAAATGTTCTTCACAGTTTTGTTAAACATTGTTTTGAGGGAGTAATTTTTAAATGACACGTTTGCTGGTACACAGATCAAATACGACTGTTTCCACTGTCTCTGTTGAATGTACGTCCGAAACAAGTAGCCGGAAATGAGGCCTTTGTGCCAAATCCGGAAGTAAATACCGTATAAGTGGGTCAGCGCATAGAAGGTCAATACATTCTGCAGTAGAGGTCACGGCCAAGACTGAGAGACGATGCCCATCAAATTTCGGCGAGTTGCGCAACAGGTTGCGGCGCTCTTGCGGAAAGCAGCACTTGAGTCATGCAACTTCTGTCCGGATATATAGATACGGACGCTGCCGGTAACGGTACCCATTCCTCTCTCAGCACTTGGAGAGGAGCACCAGCGCCGCAGCCCGGTCAGCAATGGGATGGATATACGTGCCCCGTCAACAGCAGCGTCAACGACGCCGCAAGAACCGTAAGTCCGCCAAGCCGGCTCTGCATCCGTAACCTAATTGTAACGATCGCTCACTCCCACCGGAGGACAGCCGTGTCGCAGCTCTCCACTGCCTAGGCTAGGCGGTTCATGGCGCGACTTGCTGTTACGATTTGTTAGGCCAGACTCGCATAGTCGGAATTGTTATGTATGCCTGCTTCTGCAGTCAGTTTTGCAATATAGCGCGCAGCGAACTTCGACTTCCGCGTTATCTTCTAATATCGATTTCACAGGCTGGCTATGGAGTTTAAGTGCTTTCACTTTTGTTTACATGTCTCGCTTTTGTGAGTCGTGTTTCCGTTGACAATGACTATAAGTCCACCTATGTTTAAGGACTCTCCTTTGACTACAGCGCTGCCCTGAATTGATTCGAGCACAAATCAAAAGCTTTCTATTACCTTCCCGTTCCAGTACAGTGTTTTCTTAACAGCTACAGTCACAAACACCACACGCTATCACCGCTTCGGCTGTAGATTGCATCCGTCTTCAGATCTAAAACAGAGAGGAAAATATATTCTAAACTTAATTGAAATATAACTGTCATATATTTTCTTGTTTACACGAAAACAAGGTGTCGGATGACAATTAAATTTTGTTTTGTTTACATGACATTTCCATTTTCTTATTTACCTGTCAGTCGCAATTTAATCATGTTTAGATCTGAAGACTGTGACAGTGCATCGCTTAAACTGGTCATAGAAGTTCGCTACCTTGTTATTATTACCGATAAACAAACAACATACAAATATTGCGAAAATTACGCATCTTTCGTTCTTTTTACAATCATATTGTTGTTGTTGTGGTCTTCACTCCTGAGACTGGTTTGATGCAGCTCTCATTGCTACTCTATCCTGTGCAAGCTTCTTCATCTCCCAGTGCCTATTGCAACCTACATCCTTCTGTATCTGCTTAGTGTATTCATCTCTTGGTCTCCCTCTACGGTTTTTACCCTCCACGCTGCCCTCAAATACTAAATTGGTGATCTCTTGATGCCTGAGAACATGTCCTACCAACCGATCCCTTCTTCTAGTCAAGTTGTGCTACAAACTCCTCTTCTCCCCAATTCTATTCAATGCCTCCTCATTAGTTATGTGATCTACCCATTTAATCTTCAGCATTCTTCTGTAGCACCACATTTCGAAAGTTTCTATTCTCTTCTTGTCCGAACTACTTATCGTCCATGTTTCACTTCCATACATGGCTACACTCCATACAAATACGTTCAGAAACGACTTCCTGACACTTAAATCTATACTCGATGTTCACAAATTTCTCTTCTTCAGAAACGCTTTCCTTGCCATTGCCAGTTTACATTATATATTCTCTCTACTTCGACCATCATCAGTTATTTTGCTCCCCAAATAGCAAAACTCCTTTACTACTTTAAGTGTCTCATTTCCTAATCTAATTCCCTCAGCATACCCGATTTAATTCGACTACATTGCATTATCCTCGTTTTGCTTTTGTTGATGTTCATCTTATATCCTCCTTTCAAGACACTGTCCATTCCGTTCAACTGCTCTTCCAAGCCCTTTGCTGTCTCTTCAAGTTCATTTCCAGTAGGAGACGCCATACGACCTTGGCTTGAATAATAATCAGGCGCTACCTGAAATCAGCTGCAGTGGAACATAATTATGTTTCACAAATGAGTTAGCGTGACTACTGTTGCAATCCTTTTATGAATGCATTCATATTTTCATCGCATCACGGAATTCAATGATCCACTTGCTGAAATGAGTTTTTGTTGTTGCTGTCATCGATCTGAAGACTGGTTTGATCTAACTCTCCACGATAGTCTCGTCCAAGTCTACATAAGTACGAGAACACCGAGCGAGGTGGCGCAGTTGTTAGCCCACTCGACCCACATCCGGGAGGACGACGGTTCAATCCTGATTTAGGTTTTCCGTGATTTCCCTAAATCGCTCCAGGCAAATGCCGAGATGGTTGCTTTGAAAGGGCACAGCCGAATCCTTCCCCGTCCTTCCCTAATCCGATGAAACCGATGATCTCGCTGTCTGGTCTCCTCCCCCAAACAACTCCAACCCAATTACGAGACTACTGCAACCTTAAAGCAAAATCAAAGTTTTTGCGTTGTTCGTCGTCACACAGAGCTTCTGTAGTGTGTAAAGCACAGGACCTGCATCCGCGAGAAGTTTGATTCGAAATCCTGGCTTAGTCCTTCTGTGTTTCCCTTACCTCAGATTAGTTCAGGCTAGTGTTAAGTTGAATATGTAACGTCTCGGCATATTCTTATTAGTCTAAGCAAGTGATCTGTTCTAAAGACATCGAAGTTGACGAGACGTTAGTCTGTAACCCTTTTCACTATGCCATATATCAGCTACTGGATTCGTATCCATCCTGGTCGCATATCCTATGCAGTTACGATAAAGCTTTTGTGCTATGTTGGCAGTTACCATTAAGGGATATATCATTATGCATGTTGAGCACCTATACCTTCGGTGTCTGCTATGGAGCAAAAAGAGAAAAAAGGAATTCAGTCACCGTAATATGTCACGAATCTTGGCTATTCTGCCAGAACTTTCATTTGCCCTCACTGCCAGTTTCTAGTGAATGTACTAGACCATTGACCGCCCTAGCTCTCGAGGATCAGTAGTCTAACGGTAACCAGCGGTTACGTGGTGCAGTATAGTGTCTGCGATTTTGCAAGTGACTGACGTTGCTCCGCGAGGAAGGAACTACGAGCCAACAAGGCACTTCCTACAGCCGCTGCCCGAAGAACGAGTCAGCAACCAAATCGTCCATTGACTGTACTCTATATAAATTCCTGAGACGTTCGGAATTTAATACTGGAGATTGTTGTACAACCTCGTGTTCATAAAATGGGTTCCAAACCTTCTCTTCGCCTTAGTTCCCAAATTCCGGCAACAGAAATCCCTGCAACAATAGAAGCGTCTCTTCTCGCATAGACGACAGCAGGTTAGCAATTTCGGCCACTTCAACGTCGCTAAAAAATTGTTGCTACAGCTCACTTCAGAAATAGCGCCGCGCGCGGCTGCGCCTTGACACGGTTCGCGCGGCTCCCCTTGTCGGAGGTTCGAGTCCTTCCACGGGCATGGGTGTGTGTCTTGTCCTTAGCGTTAAGTTAGTTTAAGGTAGATTAAGTAGTGCGTAAGCCTATGGACCGATGACCTCAGCAGTTTGGTCCCATAGGTACTTACCACAAATTTCCAAAATTTCAGAAATAGCAATGTCAAGTTCTGGTAAATACACGTAAACAAGTCGCAAGGTAACCTCCACTGAGACGTGCATTCAGGAACTCCGTGAATGTTATCAACAAAGAGATAGACGAAATCAACGTCACAAGAGTACAGTGAGCTTCAGAAACATATTTTGCCTTGCACGTAATGACAAAATGGTTCAAATGGCTCTGAGCACTATGGGACTCAACTGCTGTGGTCATTAGTCCTCTAGAACTTAGAACTACTTAAACCTAACTAACCTAAGGACATCACACACAGCCAGGCCCGAGGCAGGATTCGAACCTGCGACCGTAGCAGTCGCACGGTTCTGGACTGCGCGCCCAGAACGCACGTAATGACATCTCAGACAAAGTGCGCGATAAGCAAGCTACGTCCGCTATTCACCGAAAAATTTCTTACGCGAGCTGTTGAGAAACAATGAATTGTGATAAGCGTTGATCTAAAGACTTGGCGAGATTTGCACACACCCTTCTGATAAGCTACGTCACTTTTGAAAAGGTCAGATTGGGATTTAAGAAATATCACAACTATGTGCTATATCTTCTTTTTATTGCTGCCACAGATTCTAGCTAAACAAAGAGATTCATAAACTGAACGGCATTTTAAGAATCGCTGATAACGTACATAAAAAATATGAACTGCTAAAACAGTTTGTTTGTAAAACGTTTTTCATGTTCAGTTTGGAATACCATTGCACAGAATTCGAAATTTTCTCACTGATTGTCAGTGATTTATTAATGCAGCTCTACTATGACTCTGCCTGTGTGTTTTGATATTTCAGTATTAAAATCGCGCTTATTGGAAGAATCCTGACGAAACGCCCGTTCTTTCTTCATCTTTTCCATTAGTCCTGTCGAGTAAGTGTCCCAGAATGAGCAGTAACTCTTAACAACCGGTCAAACGAGTGTTTTCTAAGCCACCCGTTTTGTGAATCAGTTACGTCGCTTAGGACTTCGGACTCTTCTAATAAATCTCTGCCTGGAATCTGCTTTTCCAGTCCCTGGTCATTTCGCTTAAGGTCATTCCGGACGCTTACTACTAGATATTTTACGGCAGGTGATATTCCTTGTGATTTATAGCCAACTGCACAATGGCACATTAATGGATCTCCCTGCTCATTCAAGTGCATTACTATACACTCATTTACGATGAATCTCAACTGCAGGGCCCTGCAGCAAACAGCAATCCTCTGCAGATCATTCTCCATCGCGCTGCAGTCACCTGGCGATGTGACAGCTTCCTGTCAGTTTAGTTGCCTGCGTGTTCCATGAACCGTAACTGCGCTCTAGCGTTATGTTACGCGTAGGGTTTGTGTAGAATTATAGTACATTTTCTTAGTGAAAAAAACATGCTGAGCATCTAAGTTATTCTCTGAAGCTACTTTTTGGCATACTGTGTTTTACACACTTAATGTGTTCAACATCTCTCTCTCTCTCTCTCTCTCTCGCTCTCTCTCTCTCTCTCTCTCTCGTTTACACACACCTACATATACAGATACACACACACACACCTAATTCACAAAAAACTGAAAAACAAGGTAACAGGTGCCAGTGCTGCCTAAAACCATCACCTATGGAATAAGAACTGTTGTGTTTGCCAAAACTTATCGTATCTGTTGTGCATTTCCCCTTAAGACTCGCGGTTCATAATAAAGAGTATCGTTGCTCTTCTTGGTAATGACGTCACACACAACATGGCCGACATTTGTTTACAAGACATTGTATGTAGTAAGGACGTATCTGGCGTTTTTTTATTGTGAGTTTTTAATTAAATTATAGAGTTTGATATATCAGATGAATACTGTGATTGCCGGCCAGTGTGGCCGAGCGGTTGTAGGCGCTTCAGTCTGGAACCGCGCGACGGCTACAGTCGCAGGTTCGAATCCTGCCTCGGGCATGGATGTGTGTGATGTTCTTAGGTTAGTTATGTTTAAGTAGTTCTGAGTTCTCATGATGACCTCAGATGTTAAGTCCCATAGTGCTCAGACCCATTTGAATACTGTGATTCACCAACAGAAACTGAAAGTACATTAGAAAATTGTCGCGAGACAAAATAAGCATGCAAAAAATGCTAGTGTTAGGCCTCAAATTAGTTGTGAACATGACAGTGGTTTCTGCAATGCTGCCCGTTTGTTACCAACTGAATTTCAAGAGAGTTTTAATTTTTATGTTTATAATATCAATATCTTTCAAAAATTTACACAGGAACGAAAGTCAAAGCATACATGTAGGAAACGGATGTGTGATAATGATAGATGTTCGCGGATTACCTCCTTCTCACCTGCAGACTTTGTTGTAGAGTAGGTCTTTAATATTTTCTGCGTGGTGATGGCATTGCTGCAAAAGTGCAAGGGAATGCCATTTAGTCCATTGTTCAGATTGTGTGTAAGTGAAAATAACGAGTAAAGTATTTTGCGAAATAAATATATACTCATTAATTTGCCTTGCAATATTTCGAAACTTTGAAGTCAGTAACAGTTCAAAGTAAGCCTTGAAGAGTGTAAACTGCAGTACAGAACACTGCAAATTAAATATTCAACTATATTCTACTGTTTGTAGTAATATAAAGTAACTCCAGAACAACAGTTACCATAAGTAACGCAATTTTCTGTCAGAAGGCACCAAATCAATTTAGACTTGGCGTAATGTGTCCCAACATCTGTCTGAATATAACAACAAAGCTACAAAACATATTCTGATGCTACTGTAGTTGTAAAACTTTTTGTCTCTCCTGTTAAGATTTTGTGGATACGGTACCTTTTACCTTTTGCAAATGAACTTCTCATATGTGGTCTGCTCCACAGAAGACTTGCTAATACGCTAGGTGTGCGAGAAAAGTAATGAGATTGACAAAACTCCGAGCGATCTGACAACACTGTGTTGTTCTGCTTGTGTCGACCGATATGTTCATCTCTTCCAGATGCTCAGTCCGAGTTTCAGATCTGCACAGCCGTCACGTGAGTTTTGAGAGAGCCTTCAGTGAAGTTATGTTTTTGTCGTGTGTTACGAAAATGGAACAGCAGAATTTAAAGCAATGGTATGCAATCAAGCTTTATGTGAAACTTAGGGAACCTGCGAGTGTGACATTTGAAAAGTTGAAACAGGCCAAAGGGGAACATTCCTTATCAAGAGCACAAGTTTCTTTGACGGCGATAATACTATTGTTTGAGAAAAATAAAAACGGTGGCAGATAAAAAATCATTCTCATTACTTTTCTCACACACCACGTACAAGATAGAGAAATAGAGAAAGAAACTGAACAATTGCCAGATGGATATTGTTTCAGTTTGTGTATGTATAGACAACATCGTCACCGAAGAGCCTTACGGAATGATGATTATTTTTTTGTTATTTTCAGACACGCGTCTAAATGGCTAGAACACATTGAAATTCCCGCTCCACACTACCTCAACACATCGCTAGGGGTGACAAACCAGCAGCTCGTCTCCGCTTAATCAGTTTTCTTCTCCCTTATTGTTTTGGCGCCCCTGACGATGTGTTGTGGTACTATGGAGCGGGAATTTCAATGTGTAGTAGTAGTGTAGACGTGTAGTTGCAAACTAAAAAAAAATTGATTACGGAGCTTTAGTTTTTCGAGATGATAATTAAAACTTTATGACTATTCCTCGTAGGTAATGAGTGGGACGCTGAAGGGAAAACGGATCAGTCATTTTTGTTCATTTCATTTCCGCAACTATAGTGAATGTAGTCCGTGTAGAGAGCTGTGTTCCTACCGGAACGCCCACGCGCTCGTGCGGTCTGATGCGTGTACACTTGTGACGTAACTGGGGACAGCCGATGACTCACGTTGTGCAATGCGCTGCGTCCCCGTGTGTCAGATACCACGAAAGCGGAAACTGCACGCAACGTCACAGCAGTCAGCTGACTGGCAGAACTCCTCTGGCGCCATTCGCGAGGCTACATTCGTTCACACGTCGTGTTAATAGTTGCGCCGTCAGTGCGGCGGATTGCTAAACGAAGGGGCACGGGTTCGATTCCCGGCCGGGCCGAAGAGTTTCTCCCTTCGGGGACTGGATGTTGTATTGTCCTTAAGTTCGTATCGACATAAAGCCAATAACTTAATAACAAACAAAAAAACCACCTTGATGGAGGGTCTTCTGGGATACAGACCGAGACAAATTACACACGAACAGGCAGAAGCAGTCCCGGCAGGCTGCTTCTCTAAAGTATACTATCAAAAAATTCTAATTAGTGCTACCTTGCTACCAAGGATCATTCTGGGAATTACTTCTATATGCATATAATACACATGTTAGGAAGTAAGCAGCTATTTTAAGAAAAGTCATTACTCATCGTAATAAAACACCCGGCTGCTGTTTTTATCTTCTATTTCAAACGACGCTTTTATGCAACAAGACAGAACACTTATCAGTTATGTACTGGGATAGTCAGATTCCGTTTAATGCCAACATTATAGTTACCCGAAATTTCATATCTGAGTCCAAATATTCTGACAAATTACGGAAGGAGCATTGAAATGGTTCTCTTATTCTTTCTGTTTAAATATGTGGAGTTTTCACGTTTAAATATGTGGAGTTTCCACGTCACCTGTCGGATGTCTATCGGTACAGTACCAGAATATAAAATTCAATTTTGAACACGAGACGATCATGCATAGCCTATGTGGAAACTGTAGTAACTGCTAGTGCTGTGATTGTGAATTCCACAATACATACTAAAATCAGCCCTATTATTAACCACAAATAAACAGCGTCACTTTATTGCTGCAATATACTTTCTATATTCATATTACTCGAACTCATTATATCGAGCCCTCAGAGGACCACTATCCTTTGTCAGGGGAGAGTAGTGTAAGAAATGTAACAGTCTCGTCTTTTAACGGAAAGTGAATTAACAATGCGTGACGTTCTAATAATGTTCTCACTGATGAGACATACCGAGCGATCCGAGCAGATACTAAATAAATTTTTTTAAAGACATCGCATTCGCCGTTGACTGCAGAAATTGTTTATTTCGCAATTGCTGTTTCGATCTTTCGGCCATTTTCAAGTGGTACAGCAAAAGATTCTACTTCAGCACATATGAGACTTTAAAATTCTCGGACATGTTTATATGTCATCGTCAAAAATAGGGCTTTTCGCCGTAGAAATACAGTAACATCAGACCAGTGCGGAGCTCTGTACATCGTTAAATGTTGCGAATGTTAACATCTTTCACGCAAAACGTTACAAATAAATGTTGTAGCACACTTTTTACAAGTAAACTAAGGCCTTTTGTAAGCAAAATTCCTATTAACGCGAAATTTGTCAATATAAAAATCTCACATCTTATCAAGGCTATTGGTAAACGATCAATTCAAGACACAACGCCTGTATAAGCGTAGAAGATTATTTTAATAGCACCGTCGAGGTTGTACACCCACATTATTCGGTCAGCTAGAGGAGGACCCTTAGTTCGATGTGGACTACGAACTACAGTGTAACGCGCCATTTTTCACAGTAGAAAGTCATTGTCAAGAGTGTAAGAAGTGGTAAATGACAGGAAACATGCTATGATAGACTGGAAATCGAACTCTAAATATTTGGAATGGCAGTCTGACATTCGATTTTATCGTATTCGTTGCATTCAACTCAATTCTTTGAACGACGCAATCCCATTTTTTTTTTTTTTTTTGTATAATTGTACTGTATGAGTGGCTATTCAAACAATGTTGAATACAGAATAACAAATAATCGTTTTACCTAACACAATAAGAACAAAATGTGTTTCTAATATTGACAAGACGTACACTATCTTATCACAAATATCCGGACACCCCTATGTCATGCGGAACTGACCACTAGCAATGTGACCCAGCAATATGAAAATAGGCTATTGTGCTGGCAATAGAGAAGCATTAACAACAGAATCGTTCAGTGGTGTCGAACGTGGAGTAGTCATTGGATGTCACGTGAGAAACAAATCCACCGGGGACATTTTCCACCCTTTCGAAGTTGCCCAAGTCCACTGTTAGTGACGTGACTGTGAAGTGGAAACGCGAAGAAACAACCACTGCGAAACCAAGACCATGCGCATCTCATGTGCTGACGGACATAGTCGGGAATAGTCGAGCTTTGCGAAAGGTGGTTGTAAAAAATCGCATCAAATCAGCAGAAGGTATCACCCCTGAGTTCCAAAGTGCTAACGGCTAACACAGTGACTGTGCGTAGGGAGTAAAGAAGAATTGGGTACGATAGTCGGACAGCTTCTCGTAATCCACACATTCTGTAGTCAACGCTAAACGATGTCTGATGTGGAGTAAAGCGCGACGGTCCTGGACAGTAGAGGAGTGGAAACGGATGATTTGTAGTTATGAATCCGATGGTCCCCTTATTGCGCTGATTAAAATGGTTAAGTGCGGAAAGATATAAATACGTTTGACAGTGTTGTGAACTGGTATAGTAGAGGAACAGAACAGAGAAGATGGTTGTTTGTCTCTGCCCGACAATGCATCCTGTCATAAAGCAGCATCTGTGAAGCAATGGTTGTGGACAGGAAATGGACTGGCCAGGCCTGATTGGCGACCTGAACCCAAAGGAAAAGTTTTGCAATGAGCTACAGTGTCGACTTCCTTCCAGACCCCGCCGTCCAACATCATTAGCTTCTCTGGTTTTGGGTCTTGGGGAAGAAGGAGCTGCCATTCCTCCACAGACCTTCAGTCATGCGGTTGGAAGTATCCCCAGCAGGGTTCAAGCGTCATAAGGGTGAAAGGTGGAAACACAGCATATTAATGTCCACTAATAGGTGTCCGAAAGCTTGTGAGCACATAATGTATATAATTAGGCTGCTAAATACAATGATCTGCCAAGCGAAACATAAAGTACATGGAAGAAATAAAGACATAGCATACTAACTTGATGATACCTTTTGATACAAACTGTCTTGCCATGTGTACGGTACGAGTTCCGTATTCAAGTGCAGACGTCATTTATCAGATCGCTGTAACCACATTGTTTCTCACGTTTCTGTATGTTTTGAAAACATAGTAATTCGGCAGATTCTTCCATTTTTGAGGAACTGATAGTAATGGTGTGACTGAGTATTTTAATATACTCTAAATCAATAAGGATCTTGCCTCTGACGGGTAATGAGAGAGCATGTTAATAACAAAAGGTATCAACTGCGTATGATTCAACGAAAATGTAAAATTTACCTAGCCTCCAGTCTATCTGCGAAGGCGGCTCTGTATCAGTAACTATATCTGGCGTAAATATATGCAGGTTTTGAATAACTCATTTGTCACTCTTAAGAAGCTCTTAACGTTAGTTGACATTTATGGATTCGGTTGCTGGGTGGTAGATCTGGTCCCAATTGAGAAAATCAGGAAGGGATTTCCTGTTTCGCCTTTTGCCTACAACAATGGTAAACCTGCTGAAAACCTCTGTCCGAACTGAGTGATTAAAAATTTTGCTTCCAAAGCGCCAGAATTCCTTCAATTTGTCTGTTTCGCCGCCTGCCAATTTGAATGTTAAATTTATCGCTAATCTCATTTCTGCTAATCCTCATTGCTTTCGTCCGTCTTCGGTTAACTCTCAAACCACAATGTGTGCTCATTAGGCTGTTTATTCCATTCGACACGTCCTGCAATAATTTCTCTCTTTCACTGATGACAGCAATGTAATCAGCGACTTTCGTCGTTGACATTCTTTCACCCTGGTTTGTAATGCTACCCCTGACCTTCTCCTTAAATTCCATCATTGCTTTTCGATATATAGATTGAACAGTAGGTACGAAAGATCACATCCCTGTATTATACCCTTCTTTGAATATCTGTTTATTCGTGTAAGGGAGTGAAGTCGATGAGTCGCTCTGTGTGTGCAGCGTTCCTGACAGTGAAAATGGGAGGACTATGAAGTACGATGTAATGACAAATGTTTTTGCGATTTCTCCTTTCTTTTTAAGAACTTCGTTCAGCATAAAAGTTAACAGTATTTTTCCCTTTTATTTTCAGGTGCCTTAGCCATCGGCGAGGCGGAAGGAAGAGGAGCGTTTCACACAGGTTGGTCTCCACACTGAACCCCTGAACTTCTAATTTTGCATGTCGAAATGTGAAACGAGATACCGGGGAAAGTGGCCTTTTATCGGGTACTGTTTTTAAATTTAAGACTGACAATAAATTAGCTTTCTTTAAATTAAGGAAAATGTGCTATACTATTACTAGGGAATATTTAAATACTACCTTTGCAAAAAATCTTTTGGTTATTTTCTTGTTCCGTAATCACAGAACAAAGAAATAAAACGTGTAGTCTTTTCCTCCGGAAAATATGGTTCCTAATTTCGAGATTTTGAGTTACCTTATTACTGGTCGTAAATAAACACTAAAATTTAACGACGAAATGTTTGTTTCGGAAGTAAATCGTGCTGCATAGTTGTCGGTTGCACCGCAGCCGTTTCAGCCACAACAAGAAAAATGTTTAGTCCTTGTACTTTTTGATATACTCGTAAATGATGCATTTAAAATCTTTCCAAGCATCATCGTCGACACCTGCACAAAGCTCATAACACCAACGAAAGCAACCGATGCATTTAACCAAGGTCTCTTTAGATGTACAATTGGTCGCAGTAAATGCACCTCTCGTCCTCTTCATATTCAGATGGCGAATCTTTTAATATGATTTCATCAACGCTCTAATCGGAGTGATCCTGCTGCTTCGTGACCCTCTGGTTCTTTCTCACGAGGAGCTTTTTTTGGTAGTCCCAGATGTCGAACGTCTATCTGATGCATCACATGAAGCCCTTGGCGTAAATTATGTTGAAGATGGTGTCTTTCCTGTACTCTTGGAATTTGCTTTCTTTTTTCCTTTAGCCAGGGACTGCTCGAAAGCGTATTTAAAAGGATATGACGTCTATAGCTTTTTTACCTGCTCTTGTTGACGGGTTTGATGGTGCAAGCAGAGGAGGCGTGTTGATTTTAAAAGTGGAAACCACTGTTTATTCCATCCCAGTAACTGTTATCGGCAGTGGCCCGGTTACAGCTTCTGAGGTCTCATCACCATATGTTGCAGACTGCTGAGGAGGAAAATCCATAGACGAAAAAACCAGGGAGTCACAAGGATAGATCCCACATATTTTGAAACTGTTTGCAGCCTCTTCTATTGCTGCGGCTCTGCAATATGCCCAACCTCTCAATGGCCCAATGTCTTTGTATCTGAAACACAGGAAATGTGGCATCTGGAATAAAATTCAGAACATGAGTTTGTATAAACTCATCCCAAATTTCGTGTAAGCGGAATAGTGCAACCTTTTACTACCCGGTATTAGGGACCATCCCTTAAGTCCATTTAGGCACAATCTGGCCCTTAAGCGAACTGCAGACGACACTTTTATAGACTAGCTAAGTGAGAGCATGCTTCAAACTACTGTCTCATATGAAATGCTTTGAAAGTACGTCTTACCTGGCTGGAGGAAGGACTTCCAACTGAATTCTGTACAAAATTTTTATGTTGACCACTATCCAAAAATAGCTGTGATGAACGAAACGTGAACAGCACCGGCACTAAACTCACAATGGCGTTTCAGAATGACCTTCGATGCTGATTGTCAGAGAGAGCTACAGAGTGCTACGCCAAGCAAGGGGGCTATCCAGACTACCCAGAATTAGGCAACCACCCCGAAAAATGGTTCAAATGCCTCTGAGCACTATGGGACTTAACTTCTAACCACCCCGAAATATGGGTGCTTTACCCTACTGCGCAGCGCTGTCGAAGTCTTTTGAGAAATTCTGATGATACGTAATAGTAATCTAGTTTATTATTGAGGAACCTGATAACGATAGAGAGCTGACGATTAACTGCTAGTGTCGTGGACCAACTCTTAGAGTAGGTGGCCCCGTCATTGCTTTGCTCCAAACAGTTAATGGTGTGACAATGCGGTAACTCTGCGCCCCCTTGCTGCCTGCTAAATAAAAGCCTGTTACTGGAACATGATTTTCAAAAGGTATCCTGCTGTGTGAGAGGCGATTCCTCCCGGCTGTTATCCATAAGCGCGACACACTTTTCCGCCAGAAGCTCGGTGAGAGGGAAACCTGTGCTTATCGGCCTGTGCCGGGAACAGAGAAAGTGCGGGTGGCCACTTCCCAGCTGGCGGCGTGAACAGCTGGCCCCGTGTAGTAACGCCGTCATATCAAGGCCGCGGCAGCACAACGTGGTCCAGAGCTGGTCGGAGGCAGGTTGGGCCGGAGCGGATGCAGGCAGCCATTGGCAGTTCTAACAACTTCGCCACTGATTCCGTGGCCACAGTGGAGAATCAGTGCTAATGAAACGAAGAAAACCAGTTCACTCTCTTATGAAACTAACAGTTATTTTCCTGCTCTGGAATTCTGAAGTTCCCAGGCATAAAATACATGTAATGGAATATGATTTATATCTTGAACAAAAATCAGTCTGCAACTATAAGTCGAGAGACACGAAAAGGAGGCGGTAGTCGAGAGGAGATGATGCACGGGTGTAGTCTATTCTCCTCGTTATTCAGTCTGTACAATCAGCAAGCAGAAAAGTAAATTGGGGAGAAATTTGAGAGCCAATTAAAGTTCAGGGAGAAAAAACGGAAACTTTAACGTTTGCTAATAACACTGTAATTCCACCAAAGAGGACAAAGGACTTTGGGAGATCAACTGACAGAGAAATGTATAGCGTCTAACGGAAGTAAAGGGAATATACAGACTGACAACAGCAACAAAATCTTTTTCTAAAACGACGAAACTGCTGATGTCGAATAAAAATTTAGATGTTAGGAAGTCTTTTCTGGAGGTATTTGTTTGAAGAGAGGCCTTTTTTTTGGAATCAGAATACGGACGATAAATAGTAAAGATAAGAAGAGAATATTAGCGTTTTAAATGTAGTGCTACAAAAGAATGTTGAAGATTAGTTGGACAGATCGAACAACTAATGAAGAGCAATGTAATCGAATCGGGGAGTAAAGTATTTTCAGATACAGACTGATAGGGCACCTCCCATAAAGAAACAGTTAATGTGTTAATCGAAGGGGTGTAGGGGCAGAAATTGTAGAGCAGGAACAAGACAAGCAGACTCAAATGGATGTAAAGTGCAGTAGTCATGCAAATACCAAGACTTTCAAAAATCTTGGAGAGCCGCATCTAACCACTATTCGAATCAATGGCGACATCATCTTGTTTTCCCGATCCACTTTTAAGCTCAGAGAAGGCCGCATTCACTGCTGTATCAAGAACCATACATGGTCCTCTGGGTCTAGCATTCTTACCAAGGCCCCCACCTCCCCTTTTCTAGTAAAACTACATTTCTGCCATTTTTTATGTCAGCTTCTACTCCACGTTCCTTGGGAACTAGCGGAAAAAACGAGCTCGGAATGGATGGGGTTTGCATAATGATTCCACGATAATTTTCCATGACCCTTGACACATGACTATTTCTACTTTCTTCCCAGAGAATTTATAAGATCGGAACACAACAGTTCCCAGGTTAATTATTTAAAACCAATTTTTGGCGGATTGAAGCAAGTTTATGATTTTGTTAGCTGGTTTAATAAGTGTGAAGCATTATTGAATAATAACTACCCAATGAGATTTGATACAGGAACTACATGGACTAAACGTGTGAGAAACCAAGCGCACTGTTGCTACATAAACCATATTAGCTATAGACGTCTGTATGTAAATAAGCCTAGTTGTTTGTCTGTTGGGCCACTTCAGACGAAATGGCACTACAGAAATGGCATTGTGATGACAATGTACGTTTACAGTCTCGAGCCGAGAGGAAAACTTCTTACCGTAGGCATGAGTGGCAGGAGAACTCATGTACCTCCCTCGGTTGGCTTTAAAACAGTCTTTTTTGTTGTTGTTTTTTCGATCAGTTTCAGCGCACCCTCAGCGACTACGTTCTTCGAGGGAGCCTACCTCACCATCCCCTCGATACGCCTCTGACTGTACCATCAGTATGAAGCGTCCTTGTATGCTATGCCAAATTATAACTTGCCCAAAAGGTACGGTATTGCAGTCCCTGTGTCGTTCAGAAGGGCGATACGATGTTCCTTCGGTCATGCATACACGTCTGAAGGAACTGGCGCTGCAGCGGCTTCAGCCGTTATGAACCAAAAGAAATGTATTCTCGGTTGCGAATATGGACAATCATCAGCTGTGTAAGGGAATGACGACAGTGAAAATTTCTGCCCCAACGGGATTCGAACTCGGATTTCCCGCTTATACCGCTTAACCAAGGAAGGAAATAGGCGTAATCCGTTGAATTAACAGGTTCACATCGCGAGCGATGCCTTACCTTAGGCCATCCGTGCACCCTTCAAGGCCAGATACAAACTTCCATTTGTCGTCAACCATGTGTCGACAACCTGCACTCGTACATCCATTATGTACATTCCGTAACAGGGGAGATATTTTAATCGAAAGTCGCTTGCCCAGTGTCGGCGTGCAGTGCATGTATCGTTCAGATGTACGATGCAGTGTTCCTTCGAACATATTTGCAAAGTAAGAACAGCGCTTAAGTCCCAGTGGTCGCTCAGTATTAACGAACCCCCTTAGTAGCGAATTGTTCTCCGTGCCTCGTCGTTCGACCGTTCGAGCGCTTTAACACACCATCAGGCACAAGTGCTGCGAGCGCAGAGGGGCAAACAAGCTGTCGCTATGTACCGCATCAAGGTTATGACCGCATGGATTTTTTCTCCCGTAACACTCGGTGCTTCTTTTATCGCCACTGAAACCTGTGTTATCTAACAAATAAATTTCTCTTTTAATAATAAGCTGATAGCGTTTAAAAAGGTGTATTTTAAGCCGTATGCACAGTATGTACTGTTTTACTGGATGGCGTTGAAACCAATCCTCAAACGTATTTTCTCGAACGAAGTATATTACTAATGAAAGACCTTTTTACTTCCCTTTCGTATGTCTGCAACGTGACCAACAACGAAAACAAGTATACGTTTCATATTGAAATACACATCAATCAATGCGTATCTACTGTTCACGGGGATGAAGATTGCAATAGTAACAGGAGCGATAGATGGAAAAAAAATTAAAAAAAGTAGCAGTATCTTTACAATAATCTTGCAGTAGCATGTGCTATCGTTGACTCGACTTATAGCCATACGCGAACATTTTTGCCTCTAGCGCCTGGAACATTTCGAACGTGGATGTATGTTTTTGCGTTGAATACTGTGTAAAAGTTGTGCAATACCGGCGCGTATCTGTTAAAGCGCTGAGCTGAACTGCAGCGGCTGACTTTGCGGTATGTTTTACCAGCTTCTGAAGCAATAGCGAAACGTTTAGTGCTTCAAACAGTCCTTCTAATGACGCTAATAAGAACGCAATTACGGCTTCACTTTGGGAGCAGCTTCTGAAGGCCCTTGGAAACTAGTGTAGACAAGCTCAAGGAAGCACTGAATAAAGGCAAGGCCTCCGGTCCAGATTGTGTACCAGTCAGGTTTCTTTCAGAGAATGCTGATGCAATAGCTCCATACTAAGCAATCATATACAACCGCCCGCTCGTCGAAAGAACTGCACGTAAGGATTGGAATGTTGTACAAGTCACATCAATAACCAAGAAAGGACGTAGAAGTAATCCGCTGAATTACAGGTCCACATTGCTAGTGTCTTTTTGCAGAAGGATTTTGGAGCATATACTCTGTTCGAACGTTATGAATTACCTCAAAGAAAACGATTTACTGACAAACAGTCACGGATTCAGAAAATATCGTTCTTGCAAATACAACTAGCTCTTTATCCACCCGAAATAATGAGTGCTACCGACATGGGATGTCCAATTAATTCGATATTTTTAGATTTCCAGATGGCTGGTGACACCGTTCCCCACGGGCAACTTAAAACCGCAATGCATGCCTATGGAGTGCCGTCTCAGTTTATGCGACTAGATAGATGATTTCCTGTCGGAAATGTCACATTCGTAGTAATTGACAGACAGTCATCGAGCAAAACGGAAGTAATATCTAGCGTTCCTCAAGGAAGTGTTGTTGGCCCTCTGCCATTAATAATCTATATAAACGATTTAGGAGACAATCTGAGCAGCCCTCTTCGATTTTTTGCAGACGATGCTGTCATTTACCGTCCGGTAAAGTCTTCAGATGATCAAAACCAACTGCAAAATGATTTAGGCAAGGTATCTGTATGGTGCCGAAAATGACAAATAACTCTAAATAATGAAAAGTCATCAACATAAGTACTAAATGAAATCCGCTAAATTTTGGTTACACGATAAATCACAAAAATCTAATGGCTGTAATTCAACTATATAGTCAGGGATTACAATAACGAATAACTTACATTGGAACGGTCACATAGATAATACTATGGAGAAAGCAAGCCAAAGATCGCTATTTCATGGCAGAACACTTAGAAAATGCAACAAGCCTACAAAAGAGACTGCCTACATTACGCTTCACTGCCCCCTTGCTGTGCGGTGTGGCATCCGCGTCAAAGGCGACTGACAGAGAAAAAGTACAAAGAAGGGTAGCTCATTTCGTATTATCACGATATAAGGGAGGAAGTGCCACCGATGTGATACGCGAATTGGGACTGCAATCATTAAAACAAAGGTTTTTTTTCGTTGCGGCAGGATCTTATCATTAAATTTAAATCAGCGACTTTCTCCTCAAAGCATGAAAATATTTTTTTGATGCCACCTACACGGGAGAAATGACCATCATCATAAAATATGAAAAATCAGGGCTCGTACGGAAAGATTTAAGTATTCGTTTTTCCCGCGCGCTAGTCGAGAATGGAACGGCAGGGAAATAACTTGAAGGTGGTTCAATGAACACTTAATTATGAATTGCAGAATAATCATATACACATAGATGTAGATGTAGAAGCAAGTTTACGGATAACACTATGACAGTTCTACGTGACATCTTGAATATGATTGTTTCAACTTTATTGCTGGAGAATTTATAAGCTCAGATCATAACTATTCCCACGCTAATAATTTAGAAGCCATTATTGGCGTTTATCTTGGGATTTGACGTTATCAAACAGACATAATATTAGTACCTTTATCACTGATCATTAACTCGGAACGGTGTCAAGTCTCAAACTCATATTTCTTTTATCTTCTACCTGCAACAGACCTCAGCCAATGTCACACAGCTAACATAGCTGGGATGAGGTGGGGGCCGCGCCGAAGGAGGGCTGGGAAGGAAAGGGACAGAAGAGGAAGGTGCAGGCACAGAGGGGGCACAAAAACTGACCAGAAAAAAAGGAATACAGAAGGACTCTTAATAATTAAGAGGAAGAGGTATTTTTCTTTTCAACCTACAAAAAGAAGCCTTTTCCTCGGTCAGAGACTGTAAATGCACTCTGTTGCCACAGTGCCGTTTCATCCAAGTACCATAATAAAGAAACAATTACTACCGAACAGACGTCTATCGCAATCGTAGCTTATCGTTTACGTGACAACAGTGCGCTTGTTACATACATCTACCTACACTACTCGGTCATAGAGTCCTATCTGCTGTTTCGCTACTGTATAGAAATCTGTAGAGTCGGCGTGTGGGTGTTAAAGCAAACATGCTGTTTGACCGAAGGCTTCCGATTTTAGCCTATTTATGCCGACTGAGGACTGGCGCGAAACTGTTCGAGCTAGTGTGCTTCCAAGTATTTAACAGAGTATCTTATCTAGTAAAATTGTGCGGCTGTTTTTCGTGCCAAATATAGCAGATTATTGATACAGCTGAACTAGTGGACCGAAACAGCTGCTTTCAACTTTCAGGTGAAAGAGCTAATTAAGAGCATTTCCATTTGAATATACTGAACGTTTTTCATTTTGCCTTTTTTTTTTTTGTAGTATGCTTACCCAGACATCGGAATAACTTTGAGAATATTTACGACGGTATCAGTGAACGCAGCCTTTGCAAATTAAAGAGGATAAAAACTACTTGAGTTCGAGTAGCAGACTGTTACATTTAGCTATCTTGTCGATAGAATATGGCATAGCTGCCAAACTTGACTTCGATCACATAATCAACGAGTTTGCTTCCCCCAGAACGAGGAAATAAAAATAAAATCATGCAGTAATAAAAACACAGTTCCTAAAAAGGAATGATTTCTCAACTCTTCATTATAACCCTTTTATTTCTAATTAGTAATTTATGTATTGTTAGAAATTTATGAGGAAGAAATGTAGTCTGTTCTTTGTTATACACTCCTGGAAATGGAAAAAAGAACACATTGACACCGGTGTGTCAGACCCACCATACTTGCTCCGGACACTGCGAGAGGGCTGTACAAGCAATGATCACACGCACGGCACAGCGGACACACCAGGAACCGCGGTGTTGGCCGTCGAATGGCGCTAGCTGCGCAGCATTTGTGCACCGCCGCCGTCAGTGTCAGCCAGTTTGCCGTGGCATACGGAGCTCCATCGCAGTCTTTAACACTGGTAGCATGCCGCGACAGCGTGGACGTGAACCGTATGTGCAGTTGACGGACTTTGAGCGAGGGCGTATAGTGGGCATGCGGGAGGCCGGGTGGACGTACCGCCGAATTGCTCAACACGTGGGGCGTCAGGTCTCCACAGTACATCGATGTTGTCGCCAGTGGTCGGCGGAAGGTGCACGTGCCCGTCGACCTGGGACCGGACCGCAGCGACGCACGGATGCACGCCAAGACCGTAGGATCCCACGCAGTGCCGTAGGGGACCGCACCGCCACTTCCCAGCAAATTAGGGACACTGTTGCTCCTGGGGTATCGGCGAGGACCATTCGCAACCGTCTCCATGAAGCTGGGCTACGGTCCCGCACACCATTAGGCCGTCTTCCGCTCACGCCCCAACATCGTGCAGCCCGCCTCCAGTGGTGTCGCGACAGGCGTGAATGGAGGGACGAATGGAGACGTGTCGTCTTCAGCGATGAGAGTCGCTTCTGCCTTGGTGCCAATGATGGTCGTATGCGTGTTTGGCGCCGTGCAGGTGAGCGCCACAATCAGGACTGCATACGACCGAGGCACACAGGGCCAACACCCGGCATCATGGTGTGGGGAGCGATCTCCTACACTGGCCGTACACCACTGGTGATCGTCGAGGGGACACTGAATAGTGCACGGTACATCCAAACCGTCATCGAACCCATCGTTCTACCATTCCTAGACCGGCAAGGGAACTTGCTGTTCCAACAGGACAATGCTCGTCCGCATGTATCCCGTGCCACCCAACGTGCTCTAGAAGGTGTAAGTCAACTACCCTGGCCAGCAAGATCTCCGGATCTGTCCCCCATTGAGCATGTTTGGGACTGGATGAAGCGTCGTCTCACGCGGTCTGCACGTCCAGCACGAACGCTGGTCCAACTGAGGCGCCAGGTGGAAATGGCATGGCAAGCCGTTCCACAGGACTACATCCAGCATCTCTAAGATCGTCTCCATGGGAGAATAGCAGCCTGCATTGCTGCGAAAGGTGGATATACACTGTACTAGTGCCGACATTGTGCATGCTCTGTTGCCTGTGTCTATGTGCCTGTGGTTCTGTCAGTGCGATCATGTGATGTATCTGACCCCAGGAATGTGTCAATAAAGTTTCCCCTTCCTGGGACAATGAATTCATGGTGTTCTTATTTCAATTTCCAGGAGTGTATATCAAACTAAAATTTGCAGAAGGGTAGTTTTACAGTAGGGGAGGAGAAGGAGGAGGGGGGGAGGGGCCGCTTTGGCAGTTCTGTCAAGGGCGCAGGAACACCTCGGTACAAAGTTGGAGAATAAATTGGAAATGCAGACCATCCCGTGACACGTAACGCCATCGGTTATCCAAGATCTTTCATTTTTAAGGTAACGCAGCGTATGATAAAGATCTCCGGTGACAAGGTCGTTAAAAGATAACGACTTGACATCAAAAGATCGAACCAGAATTACATAAGATGATACGTTAGTTCTACTGGGTAAAGCAATGGAACGCACGCTCATATTTGGTTTCCATATACCGCGTAAAACAAATACTGGGATGGTTCTGCCGAAAAGGTTATGGCCGACTTCCGTCACCATTCCTGCCTAATAGGAGCATGTACTCCGCTAAGGATTTTGTCGTCTATGGGACTTTAAATTCTGAACTACTTTCTTTCTTCTTTTACGTATTCATGTAATGAAATATAGGGGAAGACGAAGTGCAGAAATTGGAGCCTTCGCCCTTCGTTGTGCTTCGCAATAATTGCAGGTAAAAAAGAAGCTGTTCTGCATGACATATTTGTTAGAAGACAACAGAAGCAATCAGACAGCAATATGGAAGACCTGAAGCCACCACAGCATTTACCGAGCGAGACGACAAAGTGGTTAAAGCAAATACTTGCACTCGGATTCCAGTCCAGCAATCTAAATCCAAATCAGGTTCACCGTGATTTTACTAAATCCATTAAGGTGAATGCTAGGATGGTTTCATCGAAAAGGCACTGACAATCTCCTTTCCCATCTTTGCACAATTCCGAGCTTGTGCTCCGTCTCTAATGAGGTCAGTGTCGATGGGGCGTAAGACTCTGATCTTCGTTGGTTCCTTCCTTCTTTCGTTCGAGAGAGCGGCGTTCAAATTCCCGTCCGCTCAGCCCCGTTCGAGTTTTCCGGTGCTCCCCCAAATGAAATAAGGCGACTGTAGTACAGAAGCTTTGAAGAGGACACGACGGTCCATATACACGCTCCCCAAGCCACGTAATGGTGAGTGGCGGAGAGTCTTTCACTTCCTCCCTTCCCTGTTCCTTTCGCGAATACTGCGTGGAAAGAACGACTCTCGGTAAGCCTCCCTACGAGTTATAATTTCTGATTTTCTTATCACAATCACTTCGCGAGATGTATGCGCAAGAAATTAATAACCTATTGCCTTACTCTACTTGGAACTCTAGTGGCTAGCGTTGCTGCCTCAGGATCCCGGGGTCCTGGCTCGATTCCCGGCCGGGTTGGGGAGTTTCTCTGCCTGGGAACTGAGTGTTTGTGTTGTCCTCATCACTTCATCATCATCATCATTCGTGACAATGTCTATACTGGACTGTGGGAAAAAAATTGGACTGCGTAAAAATTGAGACTTCGTACGGGCGCTGATGACCGTGCAGTTGAGCGCCCCACAGTTCAAACATCATCATCTACTCGGAACTTTCTCTCTCGAAATTGTAGCAGTCTGCTTCTCCGCCAAGCACGGTCTCTGTCTCAGTCTCTGGAGCTCTATGAACGTCTCCATAACATTCTTGTCGTTATTAAACGTATTCGTGAAGAAACGGGCCGTACTTCTCGGGATCGTTTCTGTTAAACCCTTCTGGTAAGAATCCCTCATTAAACAGCAATAATCAAGGAGCGGACGAACGAGTGTTTTGTAAACTACTCCTCTTATGGATGAACTACATTCTCTTAGTATTTTCCCAGTAGATCTCACCGTGGGATCTCTTTCTCCTGCTATTAGTTTTTGGTGGTCATTGTACTTTAGGTCACTCCGGACGATTATTCGCGCATATTTGGTAGTATTTTGTCACCAATATTGTAATGTAGCTCTCTTCGCCTGTTTACACGCAGTACGTTACATTTATTTACCGTGAGGTTTCAAGAGCCAAACTATCCAACAATCGTTGACCCTGCGCAGACCTTCCTGCATTTTTCTAGTTTGCTGGTCTTGTAACTTCTTTACAGACAACAGAATTATCCGTAAACAGCCACACAGATCTTCCGACGTTATCCGCTAGAGTTCATTTACGCTTGTTGTAAACAGCAACATCCCCGTAAGACTCATTTGTGGTGTTTCCGAAGTTGTCTTTACGTCTGACGATATCGTACCATTAAGAACTACGTTGAATCCTACCTGCGAGGAAGTCGTGAATCCAGTCACAAATTTGACGCGGTATTTGGTATTCTCGAATTCTGTTTACTAAGCTGTAAGTACGATTGCTATGCATGACTGGACGCGACTTTATTTTCTGAGGGGAAAAAAAATGGAATTTCAATCGACGCATGGAAGTCAATGTTTTTATCAAACTTCTCAACTCACGAAGGAATTTCATAAAAGCGTCATGAACTGATGACAGGTTTCTCCTTTATAAGCATCGATACTTTAATGTGTCACTGTGTCAAAGACTTGGACAATCATTGTGACTGTCTTGAAAAGCGATAACTACCAGTGCAAGACTACAGTGTATCAGTGTGTGTTCTGTGAAATAACCTTAGTTTCTAAGCATTATTGTTACTCGAACCGTGGTAGTAGTAACGCTCTCTATAGAAAGATGCTAATGCAAAGTGAGATACATGTTCAAAGGGACTGTTGTGTTTGTTCGGTGACTCCTATTCGCTGGTGATGTAGGCCCAAGTATTGAGACTAGCCGCACGTTGACTGCATGATCTTCCTTCTGTATCAATAATAACGCCGCTAAGACTGCTGGCACATATACTCTCTTACTAGAAGTGGCTCTCAAATTATCCTGATAGTGGAAACCCTAATTGCTAATAGTTATTAGACAATTGCGAATACCCAAGCTCGGATGGTGATCAGAATCAGAGAAAGGCTGTTTTCGTCGCATCGGATAATCGATTATTTAGTTTAGCGTGTATCATTCAAATAATGCTGTTACGAATTTGATTATTTCGCATACAGCAGTGTGATTTTCACACATCTTGCTCATTTTTTGGACAGGGTTGTGAACTGCTGGTTTACGTTATAACAACAGTTGCGAAATTCGCCATTGTTTATATGTGATGTACAATTTAGTCAGCTGTTATTGAGGTTTTTGTACTGTTTTATGTTTCAGGAACGGAGGATACGTGGAGTGAGTGTAATATGTCACAAGAAGACTACGCAGAGTACGCCGAAAATTGGGACCGTAAGATGAGGATGGCTGGTTTTATAGGTAAGTGATCGTTAATAAATCTCGGAAATTTGTGGTGAGGTCTTATGGGACCAAACTGCGGAGGTCATCGGTCCCTAAGCTGACACACTACTTAATGTAACTTAAATTAACTTACGCTACGGACGACACATACACCCATGCCCGAGGGAGGACTCGAACCTCCGACGGGGGGAGCCGCGCGTCTCGTGACAGACGCCCTAGACCACGCGGCAACCCCGCGCGGCGATTCGTGGATAACAGAAGTAGATTTTCGATAGTCCGTTTCAGTAACATTAAACATCAATGAGCAGTTAACAGTATTACGACATCTCTTCAGCAAATCCATGGGAAGCAAAAAACGAAAGTAACCGTAACTAATCTGTCGCAGTTTTAGGGCCGATCTAGCCTATGCTAACAGCCCTGAGTAAGCATTCAGATGCTCCGAACAGAACTGTGCCTCCAAAGTCATGTGACATTGATACAATGTAAGGTTTGCCCGTAAATGGATTACGGATTTCGGACGTCATTCTATCGCTAGCACAGACAGATCCCGTTCAAAAGTACTGTGGATTTTGCACTCACGTTTCATAAATGTCAAAATATTTTGCTTTTACTACACGGAATGGACTTGGCTCAAGAAATAAATGGGCATTCCACTTGTTAAAGAGAAGTGTCACAGTTCAGATGCCGCTATTTCTTGTATTGAGGGACAGCCACCGCTATTTTGTAGGTATTTGTAACACACGTGATTATATTAGCGTATCTGTTTTAATTAAGTATGCTCCAGCGACATTGCGAAATTCCTTCCCCGTTCGCCAATGTGAAAGTGTCCCAAACAAAGTCGAATTTCCAGCTATAATACGCAGCAAATTAACGATTTGTCAGACTGTGAAATTTTTTTAGCGACAAAATTCTTGCATATTTTTCTGGCACAATGTGTTTGATATTCGTCATCTTCTGGCAAATTTAAAATATTAATCGTACATATACGTCATGTATGTCTTAGATACTTTACTACACTTTCTTATTGTGACAACAGCAAAATAAGCTGGATGGTATTGTGAGGAAATGTCTCAGACTGTCACATATATAAATCTTATCTGCATATGATAATTGCTTGAAATGTGTATACATTCAACAGACTGACTGGCAGCATACATTCCCTCTATTGAACTGACATTGACCAGCCAAAACTTTTTTTTTTAATTTGCTGGCTTCGGGACGTGCCCATACAGCCATATCAGCAGTGGAATATCAGTTATGACGCTCCAAACGTAAAGACAATACAACACGCAATCCCTATGCGGAGAAAAATCTCCGACCAGGCCGGGAACCGAACCCGCGCCCCTTCGGTTAGCAGTCCGACACGCTGGCCGTGCAGCTACCGAGGTGGACGGCCGAACGTTTGAACACCTGTTTAGTATCGTGTTGATACAAGTTCGGAACGCAATACAGCATCGATTCTGCATGGCGTGGATTCCGTAAGTCTTTGGCTTTCCTTCATTACGCGGCGCCAGATGTCACGCAATTCCTGTAAATTATGGGCTGGTGGTTTGCGGACGCGAAACTAGTACCTGATAGCGTACCAGACGTGTTCCATCAATGTGAGTTTGCTTTCATGCTGCTCAAACCACTGAAGCACTATTCTGGTCTTGTGACATGTACAATTATACTTATGTTAAGATGCCATCGCCGTCGGAGAAGACCTTCGAGCACGGAGGGATGCAGTTTGTCCACTGTAGTGTTCATGTACACTGAGGAAATAAAAGCCATGGGATACCTCCTAAATTCGTATCGGACCTCCTTTTGCCCGGCATAATGCAGCAGCTCGAAGTGGAATGGGCTCAATAAACCGTTGGAAATTCCCTGCAGAAATATTGAGCCATGCTGCCTCTATAGCCGTCCATAACTGCGAATGTGTTACCGGTGCAGGATTTCGTACACGAACTTATCTCTCGATTATGTTCCAGAAATGTTCGGTGGGATACATGTCGGGAGAATTGGGTGGACGAATCATTCGCTCGAATTGTCCAGAATGTTCAAGCCAATCGCGAACAACTGTGGCCTGGTGTTGCATTGTCGTCCATAAAAATTCCATCGTTGTTTGGGAACATGAATTCCTTAAATGCATGCGGTTGGTCTCCAATTAGCCAAACATAACCATTTCTAGTGAATTATTGGTTCAGCTGGACTAGAAGACCAACCAATTTATTGTAAACACAGCCTACGCCGTTACAAAGCCACTTCTAGCTTCCACAATGGCTTGTAGACAATTTGGCTCCTTGGCTTCGTCAGGTCTGCACCACACACGAACCCTACCAACAGCTCTTACCAACTGAAATCGGGACTCATGTGACCAGGTCACAGTATTCCAGTCGTCTAGTGTCCCACCCATGCGGTCACAAACTCAGGAGAGGAGCTGCAGGCTGTGTCGTACTGTTAGCAAAGGTACTCGTGTCGGTCGCGTCTGCTGCCATAGCCAATTAATGCACTGTCCTAACGGATACATTCGCCGTTCGTCCCACATTGATTTCTGTGATTATTTTTATTTATTTCGTGTCAGAAGCAAACTAAAACATTATTGCATACATTATGGTTTATAAATTAAACCAGTCAAAGAATAAAATAGGTATATATACATGTAGATAATATTAACAAACATTGGTTAATTTAACTATGCAATGGGTGCCCAAAAATTAGCAACGCCCAGTGCACATTGTGTAGCATTTACAAGACCTCCCATAGTGCACACAGTTGAAGGTAATGTGCATTGTAGAAGACGTGATGATGTCTGCACGGCAGCTCCACAGTCACACTTGAGAGAGACCACCTGGAAGCCCCACCTCTGCGGGTTGCTTCTCAATCTTGTGACACAGGAACGCAAGCGATTAAGTGATTTCCATGTGGACCATTTCTGTGTGTGGCCTGGGGGAAGAGCTTCTTGTGGAATCAGCCATTCCTCCAGATGCTGTTATCTTGCCTGCCATCTTTTCTCTCCGTGTTGGTGTGGAGTCCAGCGAGTGCTGCGAAGAAGGCTCTTTCTAGACAGAAGTCTTTGTTGTGCCGGTTGATGACCATGTAGTGGATGGGCTTTAGATGTTAATGCCTTTTTCATTTCATTTTGTGCTGCTGTATCCCGTCGGATGACCGGAGTGGCTATGCCGGAGAACCAGTGCAGTTTTTCCACGGGTGTGGCTCTCAGACAACCAGTGATGTCGTTCAGTGCAACATTAACTTTCTTGGCATGTGTGGATCTGCATTTTTGGTTATTTCACGCAGTGTTGCTTGTCTGTTAGCAGTGACAACTATATGCAAACACAAATTCTCGGTCGTTCAGTGAAGTCCGTCGGCCACTGCATTGTCCGTGGTGAGACGTAATGCCTGAAATTTGGTATTCTCGGCACACTTTCGACCCCGTGGATCTCGGAATATTGAATTCCCTAACGATTTTCGAAATGGAATGTCCCATGCCTCTAGCTCCAACTACCATTCTGTTTTGAATGCCTTTTAACTCCAGTCGTGCGGCCATAATCACGTCGGAAACCTTTTCGCATGAATCATCTGAATAGAAATGACAGCTCCGCCAATGCAGTGTCCCTTTATACCTTGTGTATGCGATACTACCGCCATCTGTTTATGTGCATGTCACCATCCCATGACTTTTCTCACCTCAGTGTACGTTTACGACAGTAACATTTTGACAGCCGATCAGCTCTGTCGTTTCCGAGATGCTCGTTCCTAGGTGCCTGGCCATAACCATCTACCCTTTGTCAAAGCCGTTTATGTCTCTGGACGTCCTCGTTTAAGGCCTCTATTGTCGCTAAAATGATTCCCCATACCATGCCATGCGACCGATTTTCACGACGTTGTGTTTATTTTTAGAGTTCGCAACACAGATAGGCAATAGTCCTAACGATTTGGCTCATTAGTGTGTATTCAGAGATATGACAGAAACGACCATCCGAAGTAAAAAATATCTAGTAAACATGGGCTCTAAAATGCACACCTCTAGAGCTATAAGCACTTATTCAGTTTTTCCAGCAACGAAGAGGAACAAGTGTTCTTAGCTCTTGAAGTACACAGTTTTGAGCCCAAGTTTACTCGTCATTTTTGTTTCGAATGATCGCTCCTGTCGTATCCCTGAATGTTCACCATTCCTCTGAGGCACCCTCTACAGCTCATCTTACTAACATGATACCTGTTATTAGATCTTTGTGGTACGAACATATGAAAAGTAACTTTTCTTCCTTGGACATACTTCAATTTGCATCCATGGGAGCAACAATAGTTGCTGTTGCTGTAACTAATTATCAAATGTGTAGCGTGCAATAGAATAGGTCATTACATAGATATTCCCACTCTGTGGTTCGTGAACAAACAGGTTGAACTTACAGTCCTGAGAAACAGACAGTCATTCATTGTTGCCAGGTAATAGGCTAAACCATGGGAACCCATTCTGCACATACGCTGTGGAGTCGAACACTTTGTTGATACGTACCCACGGATCTTTTCATTACAGTATTTTCAAGGACATTTGCAGGTTAGCTTGTAACTTCTTGCCTAGCTGGCTGAGAATCTCATTATTTTTTTGCAGTGGGGAACAAGTTGAGGGGTGTATTAAAATTCAGATCGCAGCCCCATGGAGCTCTAGCGAAGAGCATAGGGACACCCACGTACCGAGAAAGATCGCGTCAATGGATGGACTGACACTCAGCAGAAGACTCGCTATGCCCACAAAAGAGCTGTCATGAAATAAGAATGAATTAAGGCTTTTGCATCAGCGCAATAAACGACGCACACTGTGCTTCTTAACAATGATTGACATTGACCGTAGATGAGCCAGGAGGCCTTCAAGTTTTTTGGAACGTATTTGTGCAGTTCAATTCACTTTCAGTAAGTTAATATCATCCCGTTTACATGGGGCTACCAAAGCCGGATTTCATAAGATTTCCCAATACCGCTTCTGGTTGCCGGTTTTCCTATTCCGCAATTGATTTTCGCCCCCCCTCCCCCCCATGTAAACTCAATCGGTTTTGAAACGTACTTGGGCTGTCAGGTTTCGACTTTTTTTATTTTTTTTAATCTATGGCGAATAAGGAGGGAGCGGCTTTTTTTACAGTAAAGGATAACTAGAAATATTAGATTGAAGCAGTTGACGCCTCATCTAATTGAAGGGAAATAGCGAATGTGCTTACTAAATCATAAACTGTATCAACTGTTTTCAAGGCGCCTTATTTAACCAGGCTAGCAAATCCGCTTCAAACCTTACGAAGTAAACGCGACATCGAAAAACAGTTTCCGAAATTCGATTTTCGTCTTCCGGATGATGTGTTACATGTAAACGTAGTGAATGTTGCTCATACGACACACAAGCAAGAATGTCATGTAATCGATTTCATGGATGTAATCCATAATTTTAGCTGTGGAAGTTAGAAACAGTAGTATTCAGTTTATTACCAGTACTATCAAAACAATATTTTTATCATAAAAATATATGGCACTTTTACTACTTGTTTTACAGAATCATCGCCAACATATACACAACTATATCCCTACTCGATATAGTCCTGGCCGTTATGTCTGCACTTGCGTAGGCCGCGGATTAGACTCTCGGTTGTTCTGGCAATATCCAACCTCAGTAAAATATGCCACTGTATTATAAAGTGCAGCATTATGTAAAAGATTAAGCCTACATTTGTTTCCAATTTCTTAAATTATGAATTAACTTGAAATGGACATCATATTTAACCTAAAATTCTAGTGAATAGCATACCATATTTCATTTTAAAACGCAAAGTTGGTGCCCCACGTGCTCCATATCCAAGCTGGGAATTCATTCCCAGCATTCATTGCGAATCACATTGGCCGTGAAGGCTTGCTTCGCATGCACTGAGCTGCATCATGTTCATGGGCTTTTGTCAGATTTTATTTATATGTCAAGTGATAAGTATACGTAAACATAAAGCTATATTGAATTGTTTACCTTCTTGATTAAGTGTAAATTTTAGGCTGGATTATAATTGTTGAAGACATGCCCAAAGGAAAACGAAAGGGGAAGTCAGGTAAGTGTCCCAGCAGCTTGTGAGGTTTTCTGAGCGCGAACGAAATAACCTCGCAAATTGCTGACGTATGAGATATATGTGTGTAACATATGATCGTACCTGTTATTGTTTATTGATCACGAAGTTTCAGGAAACCATTAAGGATGTATTTAGTGATATTGAAGTTTAAATTTAGAAGTTGCGTAATGCTACTTCTGTGATGTTATTAACTTGAAATTTCAGGGTCCACTCCGAAGCTACGGCCAGACGCTGTTGGCGTAACATCAGATGAAGATTCACTAAATGATAATGCAAGTGTCATCAGTCTCGCCTCAGAAAATCGTAGCATAGTCGAAGAAGGTAAGTTGTGTATACACGCCTTCTAGGTTATGTTACCCAATATCTCGCACATATTGACGACACCTGTTTTCGCTAGCAAGAATCTAACAAATGCAGAAGTTGCTTGAAGACATTGCAGAGCAGTGACGACTTGCGTATTTAAGACATTCTGATTTGGCTTTGATGGTTGAACCAAAGTTAGTTCATTCATTTTAAAAAATTTGATGCACTAGATCCTTAATAGTCACATACACAAATATTCTCTCACAGTCCGTATCGATGTTGAACTACAATCTGTATATGGTAAAATTTAATAAGCTACTCCTGTAAGAGTGACTGAAGGGAGGTATTTTCTGCTGAAGGGGGTAGCCCTCGTTTTAATAAATAGGTTAACAACAATATTTATAATTCTTGGTTGAGAAATAACAAACGCTTATTACAAATATTGTGTTGTACTGACCATAACGCCTATGCAAAGGTAAAGGAATGTATGAAAAAGGTACTGAAACCGGCTCTCTAGTTTGGGATTTGCCATAGACTGTTACTGAGTGGAGACAATTCTTGCTACAAGTCTCACAAATTTACAATCTCTCATTATCTCTTGTGTTTGTGATTAGTGGGGGGAAAAGTCTTAACAACATGCACTCAAAAGAAATACCTTCTTTTTGTACCCCAGTTCCAGGATAAACACTGCATCAGTGTGTCAGCTTCTTTTCTGTGCAATATATTCATTTGTATAGCTCCTAAGATAGGTTCTTGCATGTCTTTGTAGTGTTGCTGAAATGAAATGTTTCTTTTAAAAGATATAATTTACTATTTCTTGTAACTGAGGTATTTCACTGTAGATAACCTGTTTACTAAACTTCTTACAATACTGACAAAGGGATCACCATATACAAATAACCCCAACCACCATAAGTTCTGGAAGGCAGCACATTGAACCTCAAGGGTTGAAACTTCCAAGATGTTATTTACTACTTTTGTTTCCCAGTTGTAAACATTGCCTGTTATCGTTGCAGTAATTTGTAACAGACATAGAACTTCTCATTTCTGTTGACACAGGATGGCTAATTGCTACAATATTTTCTGTGCACAATAGACAAAAAAGAAAATTCACAGGTTTGGGAATAACCAAATAAGGATAGTGCTGGAACTGCAAGAAAACAAACAGTCTGAGCAGTGCTTACAGAGTTATATCTAGCAACAGTACTATTTGTTCTGTTTTCAAACATGAAATTGATGAATGTGGTATTGATTTATTGCAGGAGATGAAATTGATGAGCAGACACAAGAAGAAATATTTGAAGAAAAATTAGGAGAAGCCATTGATGGTTTAAATCAAAAATCGGCTCAGGGACGAACAGCTTCCCTTGAATCAGTTGCAAAAGCATTCATTAAAAAATGTGTACCTGAATATGTAATTGACAGGTGGGTTTTTCTCCTCTGTGCTTGTTCCTTTTTTCTGGTGTATCAGGTTGTTAACTTTCTTCTTACACTCTTGATGTGGCTACGGATTTCTCACACCCTTTTGTTTCGAATAATGTAGGCGCTTCACATTGACTGATAGTGTGGAACGTAGCCTAAAGAAGGGCCGGAGTGCGGAACAGGCAGCTGCAGCACAGTTGGCACCACTTCTTTGTGTACAATTGGGTGCTGGGGAGCATTCAGAAGAAGTTTGTCGAGAGTTATCACCAACGTTAACTGTTGTTGCTCACGACAACTCCGCTTCTCCATTAGCTAGAGCAAAAGTAAGTTAGCAGCTAGTCTATTCTTCAGATGTATCTGTCTCTGTTACACTTTCACTTGTTTTTGAATATCCTGGTGTGTTGGATACTTCAGTCTCCTACCAATAACAAAGGTTTTGGCTGCTGTTAAACTTTCGGCATCAAGTTGACCAAATATAGTGTGGTTTACTTTTTCAAGTTACTTTGTTATACATTTATGACTGAGCAGCTGTTGTGCTGAAACTTAATGATGGGGGAAGGATGTTTTGATTTTTGACGTTGTCAGACTGTGAAGTAACTTAAGATATTCTTTCCCTTATTTGTATATTCTATATACTGTTTTTTATGTCAATAGAAGGGCTTACCCAGATCTTGGGCACTGTTTTGAGCAGTATAAATCAACTGCACATCACAATTAGGAAATATGGAAGTGTCAGATTCTGCCAGTCTGTTTCGACCTGCAATGTAAAAAGTCTGACACCCCCATTTGCATCATACACTTGTGAACAAAGATATAAATGAACTGAAATATTTTACTCCAGCAGTGAAATGAAACTAATGGGACCACCATAGGAAGTAAGGCATTCAGAGTGGGAACAAGCTAAATATACGAGAAGAAGAATGTCAGTATTCCAAAACTGAAAATAATGCACACAAATACTTGTATAATAAACCATACAAAAAGATACTCCCAATTAGAATTGAATATTTCATTTGACCTGTGCAGCTCAGACGAAGACAGTAATACCAAGAATCGACAACTTGTAGAACTACTTTTTAATTGCCGTCAAATGTGCTTCAGAGCTAGTACTCCATTTTCGTGGACTGTGTGGCTATACTGGAGAAGTTCCACATTGTTGACTTTTCACGTAACAGTAACAGAATGACACACTTATTAGGTTTAATGAGATAGACTATACCTTAGTGATATTAATGAAAAAATGCTATATTGAATTTACTATTATTTAATTTTACAGAATAGTAAATCCAGAACACCATTGTACCACTGTAACATAGATTATATATGCAGCATTTGAGTCATGTAGTACTGTCATAAACACGCTAAATAGAGGTCAAGGGAAATGACCGATTCCAATTTTTGTATTTTTATGTGTAGGTATAGGTGTTTTGGTACTGTCAGCTGTGGTCAAGGGAAATGTCTGATTCCAATTTCCGTTGTTTTTGCGGTAGGCATTGGTGTTTTGGTATCGTCAGCTGCCGTTGGCCTATAAAGGTCAAGGGAAGTGTCCGATTCCTGTAGATTTTGTAATTATTTTTTTGTTCATCATCTTGTGTGTTTTGGGATCATGGTGTGTTTTTTTACTGTTATATTTAGCTTGTCGTCTCCCTAAAACCTTCAATCTCCCGTAGTTGTCTCGTTAGTTTGATTGTATTTTTGGAGGGAGGTGTTATTGTCTTATTTATACGTTTTTTCGTGTTTGTTGCCGTGTGTATGTAGTGATGTAGGCGCCATATTGAAAACGCTTAGAATAGCAATTTCCGCCATATTGGTGATGTCATTGGTCAAAGCAGACGGTGGAATCGGACACTTCCGTATTCCCCTAAATAGTTTCAGAAAGTAAGTGCAAAATTGGAAGTATCTCGTCAATGCCGGAGACTGAATGATGTGGTCAAATGCAAGTAATATGTTTCTAGACTTTATTTTGCCCATTTCTAGCATTTTTCATTAATACTACCTCAGGTATAGTTTATTTTATTAAAGCTAACAACTGTCGTTCTGTTACTATTAGATGATACACTAAAGCAGATGTAACGCAATGTCCATTATAGCCTGTACAGTCCTTGACACACACACACACACACACACACACACACACACACGACTGCAGTCTCTGGCTGCTGAGGCCACACTAACATTCTTAAACAAAGTTAAAACCATGGTTACACTGGGATTGTAACCTCCTGTTGTAATGAAATATTTACTAACATACACTGCATGCCTGTTTTTCTTTTTTCTCACTTTCCTTTTTCTTTTCACTGAAGTATACAATTTGAGTTTCTATTTGCAGTGCTGCTGGGCTCTTGCCATGTGCAGTTTTCTCTCAGGTGGAGAAATGAATGATATAGTGCAACTGATGCGTTCTATGGAAACAATATACAGTGCTTCCTATCTCAAGGGCAATGGCACAGTACCAGTAGTATCAGCTGAAGTGGCTGCTTTACATGCAGCAGCTATTTCTTCATGGAGCCTTCTTTTGACTTTAATGTCACCAGGAGATGTGTATATGTTGTTATCAGACACTGATACAACATTTTCACCGTAAGTTTTAATATCTTTATTTAAATTAAGAACATTGCCACCTTAAATAAGTTATTAATGCAAAATTAATCAGAATTATTATTAAGACGTTGGATAATGGTGTACAGGTTCACTAAACATTTGTAAATTATTATACAAATAACTTGCATGTGGGACGTAATAGAAAATTTTGCAACTATTCTAAAATATTTGATTGCTTGATCTCTGTTGCTAATTATGGTAGGGATGTGGACATAGGGTGAAATCATGGGATTTGTAGTGTTTGATGCAGCATTGTAGTGGCTAGTATAAAAGTGAACGAGTCATTATCTGCTTTTAATCTCATCTAGTGGACAAATGCATTCTAAGGAATGGCCTAAGATTGGAAAAGTAGTTTAACATCTAGCAAGACAGTTATATTAAAGTTGCAGATTGATCAGCCACATCCTCAGTATATTTGTCAGTATCAGTTGACCAGAGACAACTGCTCTTTCTGGAGACAGTTGATTCTCAAGAAAGTGAAGTATTGATCTGTTTTGTATAGAAAATATTGAAGTTTTTTATTGAGATTGTTTAGCTATGAAAGGAGCAGCAAATAAATTATAGTAACTTGTTTGTTGTTAGATTTAATTGTAATATACAAATAATAAACTTTCATATACAGGCAACTTTGGCAGCTAGCTGAACTCTTAGAATCTGCACACTTAGATGTGCGTATGGCGGCAGGTGAAGCAATGGCTCTTGTGTTTGAGATGGGACGCACTCATTCCATAGACTTCCAAGAAGCTGCCACACCTCAGCTTATTGAACGTTTGCGAGAATTGGCAACAGATTCCCATAAATATAGAGCAAAAAAGGATCGTAAGACCCAGCGTTCAAGTTTCAGAGACATTCTGCATTATGTGGAGGTATTTATAATCTGTATTATGTTCTATAATAATTTTGTGTTTCCCTCTTTCAAAAACTGCTGATGAAACCACAAAGTTATTAAAAAATCGTAGCAGACAGATCATACAATATAAGCTTTCATGGCAGGTACTGACATCACTTAAAACTTCTAAGCTGCTAGGTTGTGGTTGATGTATAAAACTTTCTCCTAATGTTTCCTCTCTGACTGTGGGAAACATCTTCAGAGGTTAAATGGCGAACTGCAACCAGAACTCGAGAGAGTGCCGATCTTGTGGACAGTGTAGAGGGCACCACAGTATATCGTGTGATATTGGCTAAGATATTATTGCTGTTAATGCCAACATTCTCCATTGAAAGTAATTGATTGTCATTCTTATGTTGCAATGTTCACATCCAAATTTTATCTGATGTAAGACCTTCATCTTTTCTGTTAAAATTGGTACCATTATTGATAAATCTCAGTCTCTCTGTGCGCATGCACATGATAATGTGATGTTTTTGAGATGACACTTGTCTCACTGAATTTTATTTCATGTTCACCCTCTCGATAAAGGCATTCTGCTATGGATGATTTATCCATATGTCCCAGACAACAATTCCTCTTTCGTGTTCAACGAGACGGGTGTTAACATTTCTTTTTACAGTACCAGTATAAACCAGTTTACAACTACAAGGAATTTTATATACACCTAGTGTAGCCAAAGGATGTCGTATATCTTTTGCTGATATTAAACATTAATAATGTAGGAAAAGACAGAGTGCTACTTACCATGGAGAAGAAACATAAAGTTCCAGACAGGCACAATTAAGACACTTGCGTGTAGCTTTCGGCCAGTCTTAAAGTCTTCATTTGTAACACACACAATTCACACAAGCGTGCGCACGTGTGTGTGTGCTTGTTTTATTAATTAAGACATGTGGCCTAAAGCTACATGTGAGTGTCTTTTAGTTGTGCCTGTCTGCAACTTGATGTGTCTTCTTCACAGTAAGTAGCAATCTGCCTTTTCCTACATTGTTGATATTCCTACCTGGAGTTTTCATTGTTCGATCTTAAACATTCTTTTATCTTTCTGGTGGGTCTGAAGATAGTTTCCACACTACTTGGTCAACATTTTCCCAGTGTGATTTGTGATTGTACCGATCAATTGAAGGAAAACTTTCCCTTCGGGTAGCGGTCATTCCTCTTCAGTCCTGATTCTCTCCCTAGGGTGAAGTACTCTTATCTAGCTCATTGTTAGAGTGACCATTCTTCTTGAATGCCAAATGTAGATGTTAAGGCTCATCTTTTAAATAAGTTGGTTCACAGATGTTGTGTGCCCCATCTACCAAGGTTTTAATCATTCCTCTTTTTTGTCTGGGGTGTTGATTAGAATCTTAATGCTGGTAACAGTCAGTATGTAAGGTTTTTCTGTATTTGGTTGGCCGTTATTCTCCATCTCAATAGTAAATTGTATTTTTGAATTGATACCATTGAGATGTATCAGGAAGGCATCAAATTCCTCTGCACCGTATGTCCGTACTATGAAAGTATCATTGACTTAAGAGTACCATCTGGCTGGTCGTTTTCTGGCAATGTGCAACGCCTTTTGTTTAGAGCTCTCCATAAACAAATTGGCAATAGCCAGACTAAGAGGACTGCCCATAGCCACACTGCCAGTCTTCATAAAAAACATCAGATTGAAAATAGGTCGTGGTGACGCAGTGTCTGGATAACTTCACCATGTCTGCTGGAAAAATGTCAGCTATACATGAAATAACTTCATTCTACAGAATCACGGTAAATAACACAGCGTCAAAAATAACAAGGATATCACTTTGTCCCACATGCATTTCTTTAAATTTGTTGGTGAAATGATATGAATTTTTAATGTGACTATCAGTTCCACCAACATAAGGTTACAGCAATGAGTCAATGTGTCTAGTTAAATCATGGGTGGAAGATGATATAGCACACACAGTAGGCCTCAAAGGATTCTGTGGTTTGTGTATCTTGGGTAAACCATAGAACATAGGTGGGTACACTTCCGTAGCTTTGGATATCAACATTGTAACATAACAATGACATTTGATTACTTTCAATCAAGAATGTTGGCATTACCAACAATATTCTCATAGTAGAAGTCATGCGATAGTGTGTGGTGCCCCCTAGGTTGCCTATAAATTGGTAGCTCTCTAGAGTTCTGACTGCAGTTCGCCATTTTACCTCTGAAGATGTCTCCACAGTTGGAGAGGAAATGTTAGGAGAAAGGTTTATACATTGCCCCTAATAGCCTGGAAGTTTTAAGTGATGGCATAGCAAACAGAATTGTAATAACAATCATATTATCACAGTGATCACTGAAGATACTTTAAAATAAAGTGCATATACTCTTAATAAGACTTACATGACAGTCATAAAAGGTGGTATGAACCTGTATAAGTTGTAGAAAAATCTTGCTCACATACAGAGTTATTAAACATTTCATACTTTGTATCTATAGCATTCCAGTGGGAGCAGGGATTATTTTTATCTGGAAAAATGAACCACACTGTTGAGGGAACTGGCAGTCGTGTGTGTGTGTGTGTGTGTGTGTGTGTGTGTGTGTGTGTGTAAAAACAAAAAAAAATTGTGGATCCAAAGCACTGATGGATGAGATGGCATGTGTCACTAAATGTCTGGAAGTATTGAGTAGATTAATTTGAAAATACAGAGTTCTTATAATGTATTTCAGAAATAAAAAATGAAAACTGAATTATATAGAGGGGTCCAAAAAAATGTATCCACTGTTTAAAAGTCCATAACTGGCAACGGAGTTGTCTCATCTTTGGTAGTGTAATAGTTTGTAGTTCTGGCAATCGCCACACAAGCATTGTATTGCATTGTTTTGTTTTGTCAGATGCCTGTCACCAGATAGTCAGTGTTTTGTTCTTAGTTGCACCTAGTTACTCGAGTAAACATGGCTGGCGCAAGGCTTGCATTCGATGAAAGGAAGTCAGTTTTGAAGTGGTATTTTAAGTACAAAAACGTTAATGAGGTTCAACGACAATGGGGAAATGAGAATCAAACAGAGCCATCGACACGTTTAACAATTCGTCGCATTCGAGACAAATTTGAAGCTGAAGGCTGTGTTAAAGATGTACATAAACAACGATCTGGACGACCTGTAACAGTAACAAGTCCAGCTAACTCCTGTCATGTGTTACAACAGTTCACTCGCTCGCCACAGAAGTCTCTGAGACAGTGTGCCTCTGAAACTGGAGTGAGTCGCTCAAATGTTCGGCGAATTTTGAAGACAGGAAAGTGGAAGTGCTACATGCCACGATTGCTACATACAATGAACGAGGACGACACAGATCGTAGAATGGAGTACTGTGGGTGGTTTACTAACTTGAGGCGCAACAATGAAGAGTTTTAAGAGATGATTGTGTGGTCTGATGAGGCACAATTCAAACTCGGCGGTACAGTAAATTGCCACAATTGCATCTACCGGGCCGCCGAAAATCCGAATGTCCATGTAGACAAAGCTGTGAATTTGCCAGGAGTAAATGTGTGTTGTGGATTGTCTTACCGGGGCTTGATTGGGCCATTCTTCTTTGACAGCACAGTTACCGGTGAGGTGTACCTTCAGAAGCTTCAGATATCCATTTTATCTCCTATCCGAGACTTGTATGGAGACGGAAGAGTTTACTTTCAACAAGATGGTTCCCCAGCCCACTACCAAAATCGTGTTGGGGAGTATCTTGACGAAAATCTACCAGGAAGATGGATAGGCCGTAGAGGTGCTGTGGAGTATCCACCACGTTCCTCAAACGTAACTCATCTGGACTTTTACCTGTGGGGGACACTAAAGGACGTCATTCATCGACAAAAGCCACGCACATTGGATGAACTTCGAGAATCCATCGTACATTCAAGTGCAAATATCCAACTGAACACGTAGCAGTCAGTAGTTCGTGCTGCAGTTTGGCGGTATCGTTTGTGTGTGGATGTTAATGGTGACCATTTCAAACACCTACAGTGATATTTTAAGTTGGATTTTAAGCTACACTTTCACCAAAAATGAGAACTCCGTCAATTAGTTTGCAAGTTACAGACTTTTTAACAGTGGATACATTTTTTGGACCCCTCTGTATAAATAATGACTAATATGAAAGGCGTTTTGTGTGTGTGTTTTTTATGCATTAACATTGATCTTGGTTTTGGAATGAAACATTATAATATGTATGAGGAACAAAAATGTACATAAACCTTATGGAATCGCAAGAAAAATTGTGATTTGTCTTAGAGTGGACTAGTTTATCTCTCTCCACACACACACACACACACACACACACACACACATACTGACACTGGGGTGCGCACACTCTTAGGCTACTTTGTGATGCTCTTTCATTGTGAAGCCAATCAACGTTTGCTTCAATTTATTCATAGTCTTCTTAATATTTGCAGGATGGTGATCCACCAGATATACAAGTGAGATTTGGTCAAGAGGTGTTAGCATTAGACTCCTGGTGCAGGAAAAAGCAATATGATGCTTTCTGCCAGGTAAACATTCAGCTAATCATTATTATCTCTAAAGTTTGACGTTTTGAAATGCTATGTGATGTGCTAATACTTCCGTTCTGTACAGGTTTTAGGGTCTGGCATGAATCTTCATTTGACAGAAAATGATCTTGTTAGAGAGATATTTGAACTCGGAGAAAGGATATCACCTCTTAATGCAGCACTTCACAAGCAGACAAAGTTAGAAAGGGTAATATGCTTCTGTATTTTATGTGAAATTTAATAGAATATTGGTGTTCATACACTTGCAGATAATTTGTAACTTTTGTAGCAACTATTTCCAAATGTAATGATTTCCCAGTGATAAAAGTAACATGTAGTCAGTGTTAATTTCTATTTTCATTATAAGTACAAAATTTTTAGTAGCTTTGAATACTCATGCAATATTATTTTACAGCATTTGATGAATGCAGCAGCGTTTAAAGCTAGGACTATTTCGAGGAGTAAAAACAGAGATAAACGTTCCTCTGTAATGGCATGTTGATGGCTGTAATACGCTTACCAAAATAAATTTTCATAGGTAAGTTGATGTAAAAAATTTGTTTATCCAGTGTAATGTAACTGGATAGGTGAAAAATCTACTAACCAAGTGGCAGGAGAACACGTACATATAAGGGTTAAGGAAATTTGCAAACTTAACATTCATGTATGTGTGTTCTCCTGCCGCCACTTGGTGAATAGATCTTTTTATCTATCCAGTTACATTACATTTTAAAAAATACAAAATTATTTTCGTTGTTCATCCAGTATGAAATTCATTTCGTTTGATGGAGTTAAGAATGTAACATTATCTGATTATTTATCTTTCTAAGCATTTCAGTGAAAGACTTTTCACATTAAAGATATTTTTAAAAGCTGACAAATTAGGAGGAAAAACACTCTCTCACTAAGAGGTGTTTCCAAACACACATCGTCTCTCTTACAAGGGCTAATGTAAAGGGTCACCACAGTGTTGAAGACCAGTGACTGGTGTGTTACTGTTTAACCAATGCTCTACAGCTGTCAGTTGGGCCTTAAGACATGTGCTATTACTAGCACATAAAACTGCAAGGTATTTAGTAAAATCCTTTTGGACGTTACTATAGTGTTTTGAAATAAAACCGCCATTTTGAGAACCTTTGCAGTGGTCTGTTCTCAACAGTTCAAACAGTCAGTTTGAAAATATTGCAGCCTAATGCCCAGAAGGATTTTACTCGAATTTACACTTGCTGTAAAAGCCTGTGTACTGAAAGCCTATTACTTTTTCTTCTGAGCCTTCAGAGTGTCTTACCTGTTGTGGATTAAGGGTGAGGTTGTAGATCCCACTTGAAATTACAGATTTTGTTGTGAGTGGAGCAGTGGAACAGACATTTGTTGTTTGTGCACTATATTTGTGTTTTTGCCAAAGAGTGTGTTTGTTCTGAGCATTTTAGCACTGGAATGTTTGTGATGTAAGAGCGGTGTGCATGACAATGTCTGCTGAAAGTTACTGCTACATGGAGGTCACACTACCCAAAGTTCGAGTGGGAATCTTCTTCTGCGTATGAAAATGCCCCAGCACATAAAACTGCCAAAATAATATACTTCTTGGAGGAGGAAAGAAGTGGGCGTGCTATTGCACCAGCTCCGTTCACCTGACCTGGTCACTTGTGATTTCTTCCTGGTCCCAAAGATGAGTGAAAAAAAATTGTTGCCATCATTTTTCTTGTGATGAAGAAGCTATCAACAGTGTAAAATTGCTGTAAGTGACTTCCTAAAGAAGCTTGGAGTGAGACATTTTTGAAGTGGTTTCAAAGTACGGAAAAATGTATAAGTGCTCATGGAGAGTATTCTGAAAAATTGTAACAATTAAATTGTAAGTAAACTTTTTTAAATTCCTGCTAAAAGCTTTTGGCATAACCACTGAACGTTGACTGTGCAGTGTGTGTCCAAGATCACAGAGGTGAGATGACCCATATTGGTGAAGAACGTAGTCTCTTCGGGATCGTAATGGCACACCAATGTTTTGCCACTTGTGACGATTTGTAATTACCTGTAGACCATCCTTTGTCGAATTTTTTCAATCATAAAATAACACCAGTTCATTCTTGTGTCTTTTTGGACTTGCCAGAGAATGTGGGAGAACATACCTTGGTTAGACTGAAATAATTGTGAACAGTGGTCTATGCTGCATTCGGTCCAATATTTATGGTTCCTTCAATTTCAGAAAATTTGAGGTGATCATTTCAAACATTTTCCTCACAGCAACAGTGTGTCCACAGCTCGTGGTCCAGTGGCTAGTGTTGCTGTCTCTGGATCACTGGGTCCCAGACTCGATTCCCGACTGGTTTGGGGATTTTCTCTACCCGGGCACTAGGTGTTTGTGTTGTCATCATTTCATCATCATCATTCGTGGCAGTGGCTAGATTGGATTGTGTAAAAACTGGCTGTCAAAATTGGGACTTTGTACAGGCACTGATGGCTGCACAGCTGAGTGCCCAACAAACCAAACATCAAACAGCATCAATGTTTCCTTGAGTGACTTTCGTTGTTGGGTGCCTGGGACAAGATTTATATTCAAGAGACTCCGGACCTCCTTGAAAATTCACAAAACAACTTTCCAGTGGTGGCTCTAAAAGGGGCAGTCGCTGAAATGTATACCAGATAGGGTAAATTCTTCTGTATTTAACTCCTCCTTCGCAGCCATAATAACCATTTGATGAAAATGGTGGCTTGACAGATCCACCTTGCACTCTGTCTGGCCTAGCACTGCTTGCATCTGGCCTAGCACTGCTTGCATCTTCACTTACCATTCACAACATGTAAACCATGCTGCAATTGGGGAACCACTGAGTGCATGCTCTGATGTTGAAAAACAATGCTCCTTCCAACTGAAATAATCCCATTGTCATCAGACTTCTGGTTTAAGAGCTGCTAAAGCTTGGTGGCACAGCCCTTCTGTTTAAAGCATGATGCTGTGGAGAGGCTCGGTAATTTGCCTCCAGTCATTATATGTGCTACAGGTATAGGTTGTACAACCTATGTTTTACTAACTTATGCTCTTCATTAAAGTCAGAAAAATTACATTGAGAACTGTGAAAATTGCTATATTGCTGTTAAACTAGCCAGCTACAATTTTGTATGAGCATGTTCTGAAATGGTTGCTAGTTGACATCTGTGACTTGTGCTTCTGCTAGCCTGCTTAACTGGAGGAGATTAGCATCAGTGCCCCCGTATCACATTTCTCAGTACATCACTACATATAGATGAGCAGTGACTTCTGCTCCAGCATGATGGCGCCATGAAAACATTGATATGTTGTGGGAGCACAGCTGTGAAATTTGGCCACAATTGGGTAGGTCTTACAGGATGTGTTGCATGGCCAGTGTGCATGTGTGATTTAATGTCTCTAGAGTACCACTAAGGCTGAGTTGATTGCCCAGATAATTGATCATATCTCAGCATGAAGCAGAATCTTCTGAAGTTCGACAGACAGCCATTGCTGCAAAGATACGAAATTTGGGAGGTACCTTAATATTTACAGGATGTAGGAAGCTTTCAGTCTCCAGTAAGTAACTTATTTTTATTGTTGAAAGAAAATGGTGGGTTACTTGAAGGGTTTACTTCTGAAATGAATGTGTAATACTTCTTTTTAGTGTGTAGCAGATTTAAAATAAAATATCTTTTGTTCCAGGGGATGTACAACCATGTTCTTCCGTAAACACAGCAGAATTACCTTGCATTATGAAGTGGTAAACTACAGGAAATAATTTATTGCTGAACTCGTTTCTTATGATAACACAGATGTTGCATTTTAATAGTTTTGGTATTATACTTTGATGACAGAAATATTAATGGTGCTAGACAATGACTGCTGTAATTCTTTTTCTTTGGGCACGAGTCTTCATTTTAGAAGTGATTTTTACAATTTAAGAATGTTTGAAGTTGTTTTGAAATGTATCCAGAATCATATATGTATAGTAAGCATTAGGAACATTGTCAATGTAGATAAATTGTAAACTTTTTATTGTTGTGGATTGTGGCTGTTCTGTGGTTGTAATTGTCTCGTGAGCTGGTTGATGATTTCCACTGAATTACATTCTCAAGACTAGACTGTACAGTATGAATTGCTTACATGTTAAGCAACCTGGAATATCTAATACTCTGAACTTTTTTGTGGTGAGAGAATTTTATCTTCCTTGTATTATCTTATTGACAAAACATTCATTATTCTTCATTTTGCTGTTAGAGGAGGCAAGACAGGTCCCTGAAACTCCGTGGATATGTCTCAGAAAAAATTCATTCTTTCCATTAACTTCTGTCATAATATATGTGACAGACTATGAAAATTGGGAGATTAATGCATTCCAGATTGAAATAAATACTGTACTGTGGGAAGATTGTGAATGTTGAACACAAGTAATTTATTTTGTAGACTGGTTTAGTTGAGGTATTTACAGTATTCACTGTTGAAGTGATAAATATTACGTGCTTAGCAGCTTCGTTTTATGCAAGTGTGTCAATGATCAGTGTATAAAATGCATTTACTTCATCACTGACTTCCCCCCCCTTCCCCCATTTTTTTTTAGTAAAAAGCGGAAATGTTTGACAGTAAAGAAACAAATACATTGAAACTGATTGGATTTCTAATGGATAGGATTAAACAAATTTAAGAAATGCAAGATATACTGTATTTTCATAACACTTGTTTTCTGCAGTCGGAGGTTACTGTTCCAGACAAAAACTTTCAGCCAGGTTAATTTTACTAACATTTGTAATGTAAAGAGTATATTTGATATTTCAAATGGTCTGTTGTGATTTTTATAAATGTAATAACTTAACCACAAAACTTTACAGAAAATAAATTGAAAGATATTTCATTGAAGCAAATCAAGCATATTTGTTTTACCAGTTTCAAGCAATGAACATAATGGTATCACATCTTATGGAAGCTGAAGTCATGTTGGCAGAATGGCTTCATATGCTTGTATTTATTATCACAATGAAAATGAGTCATATTTGTTTTACAAAGAAAGGCAAGGAGCCTGCTTCTCATGTTAGTTGTACTGTGTTGTTCTGTTATCAATGCAAAGTAATTGTACTAGTCCATTTATATAAAAACCATTTTTGTACAGGTGGTAGATATTTGGAATAACTTCTCAAGAGACAACAGTTTTGAACCTAAGTCATTGTATTTAACAAAAGTTTGGCTGAATGTTCTTCCACTATTTTGTTTTGGAATTGTGTAGGCTTTGCTTGTCCTTTGTAAACATAATAATTTTATTAGCCCTTTTGATGGTATTTTCAAATTATTAACTTTGTTACAACTCCTTGACAGAAATCTCCTAAGGAAACAACCCACAGATAAATTGTGAGATTCTGCTCTGTCTCAATATCTAAAAAGGTAGTGTCTCTTTCGTAAAATGTATATAATAGAAAACGAAACATGGGTAACATTGTGTACAGATTCGCTAGAGTTGGGTTGTGTTCATTTTACATGTTATTGTTCTGTTTTATATAATACCATTAGTTAATGGTAACACATAATTTATTGTTGGCTTAATTCCACGGAATATATTGTGTACAGTCAAATTTTAGTTCCTGAAACATGTACTGAATGTTCCACATTTGTTCCAAGCAGACAAATGGAATCTGTTAAGTGTGGTTGTATATTTACATTAAATGCTATTATATTGTACATTTACATTAAATGTTGTACAATCAGTAAATGAATAAATTGTTTCAGGATTCTGGTGTCTTTGAAAATTTATTGATAAGGTCTTGTGGGAGATTAATCAGGTTGAAATTCTACATGGTTAGATGCTACATTTGCAGTGCACCTTAGACTGGAAAATAATTGTCCACAGCTGCATATAACAAACAGTTATTTAATCCTAAAGTATTTACATTTCCCATTTGTTATTTTTTATTCTGTCACTGGCTATGGTCATTATGTAGTTTGTGATCTTTTTAATTTATGGTAGAGCAGAATGTATGTTAAATGTGCCCTCTTTCACATATACTGAGTGAGATGGTTCAAACCTGTGTGTGACCATCCAGATTTAGGTTTTCCGTGATTTCTCAAAATCGCTGCAGGCAGATGCTGTGATGGTTCCCTTGAAAGGGCACGGCAGATTTTCTTCCCTATCCTCTACACAATCGGAGCTTGTACTCTGTCTCCAGTGATCTCGATGGCAATCTTCCTCCTTTTCTTTTTTCCCCCCTCTCGCATACACACTTTATTTGTTAGCACAATAAAGTGATTTGCAATTCGTGGTTGCTGACAAGTGCAGACAATCGAGATATGAATTGCTGCATCACTTCAGGTAGATCTAAGAGATAATTGTGTATATTTAGGCAAGAGTTGCCATATTGCGATGCACGCTTGTGCTGAAAGATATTTAACTTTGCCCATAATTCTTCCATGTCCATTGTACCGGAAGTAAATGGAGTCGATTCATTTACTGAGTGGGATGCTAACAACTACTTATCTGCTCTTTCTAATAAGAATACTCTCCTAGCCTTCTTGGCCAACTTTTTAACTTTCGTAACCATAGTCGTAATGACAACATCATGATCACTAATCCCTGTCTCAACACTGACACCGTCGATGAGGTCTGGTCCGTTCGTGGCTACCAGATCTAAAATATTTCCATTACGCGTTCGCTGTCGATTTAGCTGCTCAACGACAGTTTTCGGATAATGTGTTCAAAAGTAATTCACACGACGGCTTGTCTGTACCACCTGTAATGAATCCATAGACATCCCAGTCTATACTAGGTAGATTGAAATCACCTCAGACTAATATAGCATGATCCAGGTACTTCTGCGATACAGAATATAGACTCCCTTTGAATGATTCTAGAACTGTCACGGTGGAACCTGGTGGCCGGTAATAACACCCAACAATTAACTTTATTTCTCCTAGCCCTGTTAAACGTGTCCAGATAACTTCACAATCACACTCTACTTCGACCTCAGTAGACACAATATTTTTGTCAACTGCAATGAAGACACTACCTCCTACGGTGTCTAATCTGTCTTTCTGATACACGTTCCAACCCTCACTAAATATTTCAGAACTTCCTATCTCAGGGTTCAGACAGGTCTGTCGCGAGAATAATTTGCGCGCCACACGCTTCCTGGAGGGCAGTAAATTCAGGAACTTTATTTTGAACACACTGTAAATTTACTGCTAATATCTTGATAGCTGAAGTGTCTTTACTCTGAGCGTGTCCTGATTTCCCTGCCTGCATATTGACTGATGAGTGTCCATCAGGACACCTCGCACTACTGCCTAGCCTAAAAAACCCCCATGTGCACGCCACAAATACTCTGCTACCCGAGTAGCCGCTTCCTTTGTGTAGTGCACCCCTGACCTATCTCGAGGCGTCCTACAATTCCCCACCCAATAGTGCAAGTCTAGAAATCTGCAGCCAAGACCGTCACAGAGCTGACAAAGCCTCTGGTTGAGACCCTCCACTCGGCTCCAAACCAAAGGACCCCGATCCACTCTGGGAACGGTGCTGCAAATAGAGAGCTCTGCTTGCACCCCGTGTGTGAGGCCAGCGGTCTTCACCAAATCCACCAGCCGCCGGTACGAACTGAGATTCGCCTCAGAACCTAAGCGACAGGCATCATTGGTACAGACATGAGCAACTACTTGCAGATGACTGCACCCCGTTCACTCGATAGCTGCAGGCAAGGCCGCCTCCACATCTTGGATGAGGCCCCCCGGCAGACAAACCGAGTGCACGTTGGAATTCTTTCCAGCTCTGTACGCTATTTCCCTAAGGGGCTCCATCACCCGCCTAACGTTGGAGCTCCCAATAACCAGCAAGCCTTTGCCCCCGTGTGCCTGCTCGGCCCCTGCTGAAGGAGCGGCCACCTGCCCACTGACAGGATGAACGGGCGAGGCCAGCCTCCACATTGATCCTCTGCCTCGAGTGACACAAGCGCGTTGCAGTCCGCCACTCACCCTGAGGTGAGGGCGGCCCAATGCGCTGGGTGCACTAGAAGGTGCTTCAGCGGCTGAGTCAGCGGACGCAGCAAGCGACACCTGGGGTGTCTCAAGCGACGCGCCAGACCCTCCGCCGTCGCTGCACCTTCAGGCAGCAGCCTGAAGATGGCTGACCGTGGCCAACAGCTGCTCGCAAACCGCGGCCAGTTCCTCCTGCGCCCACACACGGCATGCACACGCCCTATCCACCCCTACTGCTAATATCTGGATGTATAGAGTTGCGACAAATAAAACAGCAATATGCGACTTCACAGTTGCGTCACCAGCGCCAGATTGAGCTGCGATATATGAACAATTACTTACGAACTATGCAATCAAATAACCACAACTACGCCACTATACAGATATTACAATGCGATCCTACCCCTGTCTTAGTACAAATGACAACCGCCTACACCTGCTTTGGCAGCACTGTCTTCGATAGTATATCCATTGCTATCTAGCAGAGAAGGCATTGATTGTTTCTTGCTGCTAACATACTTCACATACGACCAGAGTCTCTTTGGATTTTCTGCCAGGTTTTGGGACAACGTTTCGTTGTGGAAACTGTTATAGGCATCTCGCATTGATGTCCGCACTAAATTTGGAGCTTCTGTAAAAGATTGCCAACCTTGGGGATTTTGCGCCTGTTTAAATTTGGCATGTTTGTTTCGTTGTTTCTGCAACAGTGTTCTAACCTGTTTTGTGTACCAGGAAGGATCAGCTCTGTCGTTTGTTAATTTATTTGGTATAAATCTTTCAATTGCTGCTGATACTATTTCTTTGAATTTAAGCCATATCAGGTCTACACTTACATAATTAATTTGGAATGAGTGGAGATTGTCTCTCAGGAAGGCGTCAGGTGAATTTTATCTGCTTGTTTGAAAAAGGTATATTTTTCTCCTATTTTTAAGGGATTTGGAGATTACAATATTCAATATCGCTACGACAAACCTGTGTTCACTAATCCCTGAATGGGTTTTGATGCTCGTTATTAACTCAGGATTAGTTGTTGCTAAGAGATCAAATGTGTTTTCACAACCGTTTACTATTTGCATGGGCTCATGAGCTAAATGCTCGAAATAATTTTCAGAAAATGCATTTAACAAAATTTCGGATAATATTTTATGCGCACCTCCAGAATTAAACATGTATTTCCGCCAACATATTGAGGGTAAATTAAAGTCACCACCAACTATTATCGTATGAGTTGGGTATGTGTTTGAAATTAAACTCAAGTTTTCTTTGAACCTTTCTGCAACTGTATTATCTGAATTGGGGGGTCGGTAAAATTATCCAATTATTATTTTATTCTGGTTGCCAACAATGACCTCTGCCCATACTCACAGGAAGTATCTACTTCAATTTCGCGACAAGTTAAACTACTTCTGACAGCAAGAAACACGCCACCGCCAACCGTGCTTAGCCTATCTTTTCGGAACACCGTTGGGTTCTTCGCAAAAATTTCGGCTGAGCTTATGTCCAGCTTTAGCCAGCTTTCAGTGCCTATAACAATTTGAGCATCAGTGCTTTCTATTAGCGCTTGGAGCTCTGGTACTTTCCCAACACAGCTACGACAATTTACAACTGTTATACCAATGGTTCCTTTATCTACATTCCTCCAGTGTTCAGCCTGCTCCCTTTGTGACTGAAGCCCTTCTTGTGTTTTCCCAAGACCCTCTAACCTAAAAAACCACCCAATCGATGCTGCCCAGGCCCTGCTACCTGTGTATCCGTCTCCTGCATATAGTGGACACCTGACCTATTCAGCGGAACCTTGAAACCCTTTGATGCAAGTTGAGGAATCTGCAGCCTTCACGGTCGCAGAACCTTCTGAGCCTCTGATTCAGACCCTCCACTTGGCTCTGCACCAGAGGTCCGCAATCGGTCCTGTCGACTATCCTGCAAATGGTTAGCTCTGCTTTCATCTTGCAAGCAAGACTGGCAGCCTTTACCACTTCTGTTAGCCGCTAGAAAGCAGAGAGAATCTCTTCTGATCCAAAATGACACACATCATTGGTACCGACGTGAGCAACTGCCTGCAGTTGGCTGCACTCTGTGCTCTTCATGGCATCCGGGAGGACCCTTTCCCCATCTGGAATGACTCCATCCGGTATGCACGTGGAGTGCAAATTGGTTTTCTTACCCTTCTTGTCAGCCAAGTCCCTAAGGGGCCCCATAACGCACTAAACGCTGGAGCTCCTGACTACCAATAATCCCACCCTCTGCGATTGCCCAAATCTTGCAGGCTGAGTGGTTTCCTCTGAAACAGGACAGGCAGCAGCATTTGGCTCAGCGACAGTGTCAGCCACAGAGAGCACCTGGAACCTGTTTGTCAGACAAACCGGGGAGGCCTTACGTGCGGCCGCCTGGGAAGTCTTTCACCACCTGATTCTCCCCGGGGCGACCACAGGTGAGGGGTCAACCTCAGTGCGAGCAGTAACTGGACTGGCCATCGGTGAGGACCGATCGGAGGACTCGGACGTGGTGGACGTCCGTTGAATCCCCACGGCCGGCTCACAACAGTGGTGCCCATCCACTGCAGCCTCAAGTTGTGTAACCAAAGCCATCACAGCCTGAAGCTAAGAGCGAAGTGTCACCATCTCGGCTCGAATCTGCACACATTCGCAGTCCCTGTCCATACTAAAGACCATGAAAAACTAAACTATGCAGATAAACGGACTATCAGCACATCCTGCGCAAATCCACTGTAGACCCTGATGAAAATGCACGAACTGTGTCTAGTAATAGGCAGATATTCAAAAACCTAACTACCGAAGCACTCAGGTGAAACTAAATAATTTGCCCCTGATAAGGAACTTGTAATATGTCACAAAATCGGTTTACTTTCTGATGCAAACGAAAACACATGAACTGTGGCTATTCGATTTTAAATTCACACACAGAAACTCAAGAAACCAAACTATTAAAGCACACACATATAATAAAATTCGCTCCTGGTTAGGAACTCGTAAATGTAACAAAAGCAGTTTACTTATCTGTTGCTGTGTCTGTCACGGTCGGCTACTGCTGCCTGACTGAGCCGTGGAGTGCCTGGCCACATTCTGGGCCGTTTCCTTCTCACATTTTTTTGCAGGTGTTGCATTATGTTCCGATAGTACTATCGATTAACAGTTTTTCTTTGTGACATGAATTCTTGATGAATTAATCCTTCAAAGTCAAAGAAAACTGTCAGCATGGCTTTGACATTTGACCTGACCTGACAAGCTTTTTTTGGTCTTGGGGAACCTATTCCGACCCATTGTGAAGATTGAACCATAGTCTCAGCATCATAACAGTAGACCCACGTCTTATCAGCAGTTATGATTCTCATAAGGAACATCTCGTTCTCATTTGCACAATCCAAAAGCTCTTCATAAATTGTGAGGCGAATGTCTTTCTGGTCTTGACTCATGAACTGTGGCAACCAATGCATTCCAAGTTGCTGTGTCAGGATTTCATGACATGATCCAGCTGAAATGTTACATTCTTCTGCAATCTCTCGGGCAGTCAGTCTTTGATTGACACGCACAGTTTCATTGATGTTCCTGAGATGAGTGTTGTCGGTAGACACTGAAGGGCATCCTGAACGAGGGTCATCTTTAAACAACTCCCATCCAGTCATTTTAAACAACATGAACCATTTGTAACACTGAGTACAGCTTAAGCTCTCAACACTGGAGGCTTTGTGCATCATTTTGCGTACCTCTGTAAAGTTTTTCTTGAGTTTCAAGCAAAATTTAATGCAGATGCATTGCTTTGCTAGCTCTGCCATCTCGAAATTTGCAAATTGTGCGAAACAACTTCCTATTCAATACAGCACTGAACAATAACTAACAGACGTACAACAATGAAACTTCCAGCAATTACACATTAACACAGCCATGTGCAGGGACACCAACTGCATTTTGCTCTCACATAAAATAGTGCCTCTGGTGCTTGGCATGAAATGTTTGACAAGACAGTGTTTGTAAACACATGCATACAGCATGTGTGTGACAACACAATGTAACGGCATACAGTCGCTACAATGATATGAAGTAGTGTTAGGGTGATCCTGATGATGGTGAGTCTACTGAAGAGAGTGAGCCAGAAGAATTTGTTCCTCTATGCAGTTATTTATATCCCAATGAATCTGAAGGGTTTTTGTAGGTTTTTGGTAAGTGGTCTCCTTTAATCCTGAAGTATTTATTCGTGTTAAAGCAGAAAGTGACAATATGCGGTCTGTTGCACGTAACTAGAAGCTTTATGATGGTTATCTTAACCAGTTCCTGTGCACTGTGGTGTCAAACCTATGGGCCAAATATAGTTGCCAATGAATATTTTTGTGGTTCAGCCATATTACAGCCAAACAATATTCTTCTGTAAAAGCAAAGGATCTTCAAATTTGTAGTAGTACTGACCTTTCACTGTTCACCAACTAAGAAGTGGGGTGAATCGCACACTTTCTTCTGTACACGTAGAAGAAGGAGGTACATTGCAGAATTCTCTTTGAAGTACATTATTTAGTGCTACTAAAACGACTGCAAGTAGCTGTAGAAAAACAATAGTGTTTTGTTTCAACTGATTGGTATGATGTGTATTAACAGGAAACATTTAACTTCACTTACTGCTTTGTGCAATTATTTAACGTATGTTAAATTCATGCTAAAATATTAATATTCATTAAAAGAATTTGTATTATTTTGTGGTACATAACAGATATTAACTTATTTCAGCACTTTGAAACCAACTGACAACAGCAAAGAGGAAAACTGTTGATGACCACTGAAATGTTAAAAAAGTGAGAGATGATATTATTTTTGCTGGGAACTAAGAAATGAAATAATCTTCATTGCGTAGAAAAGTTTTTAACGTACTAGAGGGTTTATTTTATTTTATTTCCATAAAGTCATATCTATTATAAAAACAGTACATTTCAAATACACTGAAGTGCCAAAGAAACTGGTATAGGCATGCGTATTCTAATACAGATGTATGTAAACAGAATAAGGCACTGTGGATGGCAACATCTATATAAGACAAGAAGTGTCTGGCACAGTTATTAGACCAGTTACTACTGCCACAATTGCAGGTTATCAAGATTTAAGTGACTTTGAATGTGGTGTTATAGTCGGCGCATGAGCAATAGGACACATCTCCGAGGTAGCGATGAAGTGCAGATTTTCCCTTATGACCATTTCATGAGTGTGCCGTGAATATCAGGAATCCTGTAAAACATCAAATCTCTGACTTTGTTGTGGCCTGAAAAAGATCCTGCAAGAATGGGACCAATGACAACTGAAGAGAATAATTCAATGTGACATAAGTGCAACCCTTCCGCAAATTGCTGCAGATTTCAATGCTGGGTGATCAACAAGTGTCGCATGCAAACTATTCAACGAAACATCATCAACATGGGGCTTTCAGAGCTGAAGGCCCACTCGTGTACCTTTGATGACTGCATGACGCAAAGCTTTATGCCTCACCTGGGCCCGTCAACACGACATTTGACTGTTGATGACTCGAAACATGTTGCCTGGTCAGACAAGTTTCAAATTGTATTGAGCAGATAGACATGTATGGATATGGAAACAATCTTGTAAATCCATAGACCAAGCATGTCAGCAACAGACTATTCAAGCTGGTGGAGGCTCTGTAATGGTGTGGGGTATGTGCTGTTGGAGTGAAGGGGGACCCCTGATACATCTAGATACGACTCTGACAGCTGACTTGCACATAAGCATACTGTCTGATCACCTGCCTCCATTCATGTCCATTGTGCATTGTGACGGATTTGGGAAATTCCAGCATGACAATGTGACACCCTGCTCGCCCAGAATTGCTACAGGAACACTCTCCTAAGTTTAAACACTTCTGCTGGCCACCAAAGGCCAAGATATGAACATTATTGAGTATATCTGGGATGCCTTGCAACATGCTGTTTAGAACCCCCTCATACTCCAGCCCTGCAGGATTCTTGGTGTCAGCTCCCTCCAGCTCTACTTCAGACATTAGTAGAGTCCATGCCACTTTGTGTTGCAGCACTTCTGTGCGCTCACGGGGGCCTTCATGATATTAGACAGGTGTACCAGTTTTTTTTTTTTGGCTCTTCTGTGTAGTTATTACAAATATGATCTTAAAAATTCATTTTTGGAATAGCTCAGTTTTACAGAGAGAAGCTATACTGTTATTTTTGAAGAAGTCAAGAGTTTAAGTATTGTCTTATATACACGGATGGAGTTGCTATAAAGGACAATCAGAAAACCACAAGGTAGATGTCATACCAATGTTATACAATACATTGTCACTAAGACCAACACAAATCAAAACATGACAGTTACGGGAGTTTAATCCCTCGACCATGGTCAATGAACTGAGTTCTGGCTGCCTGATGGCAGTGAGCTGCATGCTTGTCAAGCTGAGCTTAGGCCCACAGCTGACAACATTTGCAAAGTCTATAAAGTGTATTTATAGCTTTACACCACTTGCAAGGCTCCATTCCATATTTTAATATTCGTTTGGATGAACAAATACGATGAACAGTTTGTAAGTTCACATGTGGGTACACTGAAACACCAGCTGCATGTGCACAGATGCGTACCAACCAACGACGGAGATTTCTTTTTTTCATCTACAATGTTATTCCTACAAGACATAGTTCAGAAACCCAATTTTGAAATATATTACTCAAGGAAACACTGTCAAAAAAATCAACTGTAATGTGATTATTTTCATAGTACACATTCCTGCTGCCAAAAACTTCAAATTGTGGACAGCTTAAAATCACAAAAATCACTTGATTTGAGAAAAATGCACCCAAACACGTCAGATTACGCCACGCTGCAAGAAAATGAAAAAAGTGCAGTCATGCCCAGAATCTTCAAGTAAGTATGGTGTCGTAAGAAGCAGCAAAGTGAGTATATTGATAACAAATGCAAAGAATTTTGCTTGCAAGGAAAAAATGTGACTACAGATGACAGCATTGGTTTCATATCTTTAATACTGTGTCATCTGAAACTAGCTCTCCAAGTGTGCACTAGTGTATTAGGCTTACATATCTACACTGACATTTTTTCCAGCCATCAGCTTGCTCAGGAACAGGATAAAATGAAAATGTATTAAAAAAAGGCACAGTTATGTTAAGAAGGTAGATTTTTCATCTGATATGAAAAAGAAACTTTAGCAATATGGACTATGCATCCATCAGTGTAACATGCAAATGGTGTTTCTGTCTGTCATTGATTAAAGGATGGTAAAAATGCTGAGTACATTCTCTGGTCCTCAGACATGACTGATACCTAGTTACAGAAAGAAATGCCAATTCAGTTTGAAAAACCAACAGTTATTCTAGAATTAACAGGGGTTTGTGGGAGGACTGAAGAGAACTGATCAGTATTTGGATCTTATGGACAAACAAGACGTTCTCATACAACTGACAGAAAAAAATATTGTTCTGTCTTACAGAAGTTTTTCTATGGCCTTGCCACAGTGGTACCACTGGTTTCCATTAGATCACCAATGTTATGCACTGTCGGGCTTGGCTAGCATTTGTATGGGTGACCACTCAGGTCTGCTGAGCTATGTGGGAAAGCATGGCACACTCAGTCCTCGTGAGTCCAGTTGATCACCTACTTGACTGAGTAGCAGCAAGATATTTTGACACTGAGGAGATGCTGAATGGGAGGATGCATTTTATGATGCCTAAAGGAAAGAAATATTTGCATCCTTCACAATTTTTATTTTATAGGAGTTTGGCTGTTGTCCAAGCCATGTTTCTGCACCAAACATTTTGTCTGCTAATGCCAGAGACAGGGTCATTAAGAGACAAAATGTTAGGCACAATAACATGCCTTGGACAATGGCCTAATTCCCATAAAACAAAAATCATCAAGAAGAAATGATGGTTTCTCTTCTTTCACTTTTTTTCTTCCTCTGAGATATGTATAAGATTAAGCTTGAACGTCATCCTAGAAACTGCTTTAATAAGTAACTCACACAAAATAATTATGAGGGGAATTTTTAAAGTAAGATCTGATTTGTAATGGAGTAAGAGAAACTTTGTTTATGAATGTAAATTGTATCGCAAACTGCAATATCCATATTTTTCACTTTGCAACAAAGTCACCATGAACATTTAAATATTTGTCAAGTCGTGGCACCAGCTTTTGGATCCCAGTATCAAAAAACTCTGCCACCTGACCATTAAACCAGTTAGTAATAGTGGTCACCCTTTTCCAAGTGCTTCCACCAAGAAGTTTCTTCAGTTTTGGAAACTGATGAAAGCCTTATGGTGCTAAGTCAGGGCTGTATGGTGGATTATCCACTAATTCCCAATGAAACTTGTCCAACTGCCTCTTTGTTCTTGCTGCAATGTGAGGACAAACATTGTTATGTAGCAGAAGAGAGCAGTCCCCGCAGCTGATTTTGAATACTGTGCCTAAGCTTTAATGATGTTTCTCAGTACCTCTCAGCATGTATTGGCATCAAATTTTTGTGTCAAGTCTTCATGTATGACAGTAGGCTGTCCAGATCATTCTTCATCATGAACATTTGACCTTCCTTCATTAAACAGTCTACATCATTTATGCACATTTCCATCATTCATTACTCTAGCATCAGTTACTTCAACAAGCTGCTGGTGAATTTCAGCAGGGTGAACCTTTTGGCATTTAAGAACTGAATAACCAAGCGCACTTCACAACTGGCAGGATTACTGATTGTCATGGCAACAAATGAAGCAGTATGACCATACAACCAACATTGGCAAAGATGTGAAACGTAATGGCAGCATAGTGAGAGAGTGGCCAAGAGTGGCTGACCATGAATGGATGTCACATGACAGGGTGCGCAGACACAATGCACTATCAGTTCTTACTTTAAAAATGACCTTCATATAAAAAACTGAACAAAATCAGTTCTTATAGTATGTAAACCAACACAGATAATAAAATTGAGTAAACTCATAATTTTCTTTTTCCTATTTTCAACTGTCAGATTATAAGTAATCCATTAATCCATTTCCCATCCAAACTAAATAATAGCTGGGGAGAAAATGACATAAAAATAGAATGTGTTGAAGTGTTATAGATTGTGATGGTATGTCTAGTAGCTCACATTTCTTGTTACCTTCCCTTTCTTAGACAAGTGTCATTAAAGAAGCTCCAGTCAAATTACTTCCACTTGATCTTTAGGTTTAATTGGGTCACTTACTTCACTAGGTGTGAAGATGAATATAAACCTACTGGAATCAAACATATCAGACAGAGGTGTTCAGGCACCCACCATAAGAGCGTAGGGTGAGCGACCTTTCACCTCGTGGAATTCATACACACATAACAGCGGTCACTGACTCTGTGTGAGGCCACTGGCAGGGAATAAAAGCTGCCCATGCAGAATCTACACTGTCTGATACAATTTTGTCACAGCCAAGATGTCTGCACCTGGTTTAAGTTGGTAGGTCAGCAGGGCATTGACTGGATGCTTGTATGTATATTTTGTGGTAAGAATAAACTCAGGTGCTATTAACTGGACTACAGCTATTAGTTTCAATCACCCTTCATACCACCACACTCCATCACTGCTCGTCCTGAATGAGATCCCTTACAAAAGGCTACTAGATGTGGGATCCTCAGTGTTCCTGTACCCATCATTGTTCATGAGGGAAGAAGAAAACACAGTCTTCCACGGGATGTAGTAGTGATTGGACTTTTCACAAAAGTCAGTGTGTCATATACAAATGTACACTCATGTTAAGGAAAAATGGAACACCTTGAATGACAAGAGATAGAACAATAATATTCACAGGACATGTACATTAGTATGTTCTGCAGAAATGATTATCATTTGAACCACGTCTGTCTATGAGTTCACGGTCAACTTCAATATCACGGTGCAACACCAACTACTGGTAAAATGTGTGGCTCTTGTTGTCATTATAAACTGAAGGTAATAGACCAGTGTGACTTGAGCAGATGTGCAGGATGCCTCACAGATGTGTGCACGAACCATACTGTCAAATCAGTGAGACTGAAAGAGGGTGCATTATTGGCATGAGAGAATGTGGTGCATCCATCTGGGAAACTGCTGCTCCTGTGGGATGTAGTGTTTTGACAGTGCAACAGGTGTGTCCAGAATGGTTCACAGAAGGCCATAGAACAAGCCAAGATGGGTCAGATCGCACCACCCAGACCACCCCCTCAAAAGATCGACACATCATCCGAATGGCAGTTCAAAGGTAGTTCATCAATCCAGGAAACTACAAAAAGCTATGCAAATTGATTAACTGTGGAGGTCAGAGTATGTTTCATAGTTGGCAGGGAAGAAGAATTAATGAATGCACAAGAGACTGAAACACAGTGTCAATCCTGGAAATAAGATCCTAAATTCAAATTTGTTGATGGAATATTGTACAAGAGCACTGCCAAAGGGAACCATATCACTGTACCTGAAAGTCTACAATAACAAGTATTAAAAAGAGTGCCACAACAGTCAATTGGCAGAACACAGTAGCAAAAGAGCAACTAATGTATGAGTAGCATACATCTGTTGCTGACTAAACCAGAAATCACATGTTTACAGTTATGTTTCATGTTGTGATTCATGCAGTAAGCAGATTGATGTGGGCAATGCAAAGCATCTCTGCAAGAACTCCCAGAAAAGAGCAGAACTTTTGAACAAGAGCTTTTATACTGTAGATCTATTACTAAAAACAAAAGATGGAAATCATTGTATCTTGACTATTCTGGAAAACTTCTCCAAATATCTCTTAATGACAACAATTTCACATCAAAGTGCTGAGACAGTGGTGTGTGTGTTTGTTAAAAACTGGATTTTGAAATATGGCTCACCAGGGTTCCAATTTTTTTTCCAAATTGCCACAGAAAGTATGGCAACTGCTGAAAATTGACTGACTAAGAACGACATCAGCTCATCCGCGGGGAATGGACAAGTGGAAGGAATTCATCAAAACATCATGAAAATTATGTCATCATGTTGGCAGAAAGTGTGATTCATGGGACACACATGTACCATACATGCTTAGCACTTACAACATGAAGAACCACACCAATGTGCAACTCAGTCCTTGCGAAATCATCTACGGCAGGTGAATGACTTCACATCAGCAAGAGACAGCAGCTATGAACATGTCAGGGGTTTAGGCAGCAAACTACATGAAATATAGAAGCATATAAAAGCTCAAAATCATCAGCAATTTCTCCAGTGGGACACTCAATATGACTGTGGATATGTTCAGTCTAAATACAGTGTTGAAGACTTGAGTAATCCAGCAATGAAGAGGGGTCAGTCACATCAGGAAACCGAGCGAGGTGGCGCAGTATTTAGACACTGCACTCGCATTCGGAAGGACGACGGTTCAATCCCGCGTCCGGCCATCCTGATTTAGGTTTTCCGTGATTTCCCTAAATCGCTCCAGGCAAATGCCAGGATGGTTCCTCTGAAAGGGCACGGCCGACTTCCTTCCCCATCCTTCCCTAATCCGATGAGACCGATGACCACGCTGTCTGGTCTTCCCCAAACCTACCAACCAACCACATCAGGAAGTTTAAATTGCATTGGAAAGAACCAAATAAAGTCCTTGAAATCAGCTCCCTCATTACATTAAAAGTCCAATTGCCATTTTGCTCTATCAAAGCGTATGTGAACAGCGTAAAGTCGTATTTGAGGAGGCCAGCAAATGAACCCGAGACAGACCCACGAAGCAGCGGCGACAACTGGAGAATGTTTCAGATAGTGACCAACCAATGCTGAGATCTGCTGTTCAATGCTAATGAGCCAGGATTCCGCAAGATGAGCCAAGGGGTGGGCGTGAGCAGCACTATGACATGGTAGCTGCTACGCATGGGGCAGCTCTAAGTGTGTATACATCACCTGCAGATTGTGCATGAACATCTAAGTGTGCACATGCAAAAGTGAATTAGGCAGTTTCTCTCTCATCAGCAACAAGCTGATAAACTGAGTTAGGCTCATCCCTCTCTTTCTCTCTCTAATTTTTTTTTGCCTTCAGAGAACTGATTCACCTTTCTCAATGCCATTACATTAAGGATACGGATAATGAATCAGTTGTCATCAATCATACATTATGGGATCCAAAAACCCTATGGTACCACAGTTGGATTACAGCTAAAATGCAAGTGGAAATAGCGTTTACGGCCTATAAAAAGGCAGTCAACTGATTTTTATAGGGTTTTTCATACATTATGCAATTTTTGAAAATGCAGTAATCAAGTCAAAAGGCACAAAAATAAAAATGTCCTTTTTATATCCCTCTACACACACTCCCACTTAAGTGCACAAAATTATATCAGACATATGTTCGCCTTCATTGTCTCAGCTACGGAGTTACTCAATCTATGAAGTTCGTGATGACCCTTTCACATACATCTTTGTTGACCCAGTGAATTTCTTCCTGAAGTTGGAGAACTGTTTATGGTTTGTTCTCATAGAGCTTGGGATCACATAACCCCATAAAAAGAAGTCACATGGGGTAAGGTCACAAGATCTGGGAAGCTAAGCTGTGTCACCACAAAGTGAGATCACAGGCTAAGGGAGTTTTTCGTGGAGTGGGCTTACTGACTTGTGGGATAAATGACATGTAGCCCCAACCTGTTGAAACCACATACTGACTGTATCCGCCTCATTCGGAGCAGGCCAGCAGTTGTTTCTGAGCATTTCATGATAACGCTCACTGTTAACAGTTACAGCATTACTGTCAAAATCTTCAAAAAATAAGGGGCCAATCACACCACCTGCCCATAAGCCACACCAAACTGTGGTTTGCAGTGGATGCATGTGGCACTCTTGGATCACCCTTGGGTTATCTTGACCCCAAATACAGCATTTCTGTTGGGTAATGAACCCACGCAGATGAAAATGTGCCTCGTCACTGAAGATTATTCTTTTTGCAAAATTGTTGCTGCTCTCTTCTTGTTTTGTGAGAATCCACTCGGCAAAATTTCTCTGTTTCAAATGATCTGTGAGTTTAAGATATTGAATCAACTGAATCCTGTATGGGTCCATAAGATCATTTTTCAAAATTCTTTGCAAAGAGGCTGTTGAAATTCCCAATTGTTGAGAATGAGTCTGAAGCGACTTGTGAGGAATCTCAGCCATACTATCCTGTGCCAATGCAATGTTTTGTCCGGGTGATTTTATAGTTGCAACACACCCAATTTCCTCAAATTTCTTTATCAACTGCAGAACTGTTGATGCTGTAGAAGCATTATTACATCTGAAGATCCCACAAAGTCTATGAGCAGTCTCTCCATAGCACTCGCTTGTTCTGTAATGGGTGCTTGCAATGATAACATGTTTCTCACTTGTTAACTGCTCTATGGCAACTGAGATTCTAAAATAAACGAGATTTAGGCCGTAATCAGAATGACAATTGTTATTAAATACAGTGCTGTAACACTAAAAACAAAATTTTATCACTCAATTTCAAAACTGTGTAATATATGAAAGACCCTGTAGATCCTTTACCCCAAAACAGTCTTATTAGATGTAAATGGGTGTGATTTGATTTTTGTGGCAATATGCTTAAAAGTTGTCTTTGGAACCTTAACTAACAAGAAATTGGTTGATGTAGGTAACTAGTGGGAGCAGCTATGAAAAGAAGTACACAATAATGCTATAAAATCTTGGGAATGTTTAGTAATATTACACAATATTCAAGAGAGAGTTTCCAATAACACAATCTTGATTGGTAAGGTTGTTCCATAGTTCATGTTCATTTCAGTATATCTACAACTGGACCACAATGAACTAATAAATTTCAAAATGAAATCAATATTCTGAATGCACATGTAGAATTAAAAACTCTATTTAAAATTACCAATAGTCTGTCCAATGTGTGAAGGGATGCTTGTAATTTGAAGTATGATACTGAAACTAATGTAAGTAATCATATGAGTAGTGTTTTGTTACAGCCTAAAGACTTTTTAACATTCAGTTGGCTATAGAAAGGAAAGTAACTATTCCTATAACTATGGACTTACCTATCAATATGTAAAATCTGTAGGCATCTTACAAATTGAGTGGTGATGATATCATGATGAACAATGAATTAACTTCAATTGTCACCAACCTCATAGCTGACTGCCAATATCACTTTCAAATTTTCCGTGTGTATGCTTATCCAGTATTTTGAGTGCCATTCCACGCCTTTAGTTAGTAACATCTACAGGAGCACTCTTACTCAGGATGGAAGGTACTTCTTAACTTTGTCACATATGGCTTTAAGTGAATGTGAGAATACAAAAGAAACTTGTGTGTCCTTTGAATATAGTATTTGACAGCTGAATATACAGCTGTGAGAGAGATCTTTTCATGAATGACCAACCTTGAACTAATATCCCAAAAAACAGAAAACACTCCCTGCAATGGACCGCAGATTGCATAATCTACTCTTTCAACTAAAAATCTGGCCTAATTTTAATGAACAGTCAATGTAATTCCCCCTTTACCAAAGAAATACAAGGTAGTGGACTTCTGTTGATGCAGAAAACCATGAACTGTCAAGTGACTTTTTCCACATACCTCAAATATGACGCTCCATCTTATATGCGGTACACTGATGATCTCTCACTCCATTTCTGCTGTATTTCAGTTAAAATGGAACACACAACCTGCACAACCAGATAGTACAAGTGATAAGCATTAGTGGTAAAGTTTTGAATTTAGGTCATGGTTTTAACAGTACTGACCAAAATCAGCAAGTTATTCCGAGTACTATTACTTTTTAGCTTTCAATTGTGTTATCAACAAATTTCTTAATTATATTGTTACGTTTGATCACTTTTGGTTTCTTTGAGTTAAAGTTAAATTTGTCAAAGCTCTCAATGGATACCGAACTTCAAACCGTTACTGACAGTGAAATTGTGTTTGATTTGTCACCTATTACAAATGACATGTAACAAGTCGGGTGTACGAGTGCACCACACTTTCGCCCAATTTTAGAATAAGTATGGTTGACAACTGACTTTAAATGAGCCACTGTGGTAAGTGGTGGTTTAAGGACCATGGAAGTAGGGTGCAAAAGTGTTCACCTTACAGCACTCAGTTCACACATTTCCATTCAACCAAATCCCTTATATCATGTAGTATCAATGAATGGTAAGGGAATTGCAGACCATGCTTTTGATACAGTTTGTACAAAAGTCAATGTTGTATTGCGCAAGGCCACCTCAACTGCCTGTCAGCCACTGACCAGTGCTGTTCAAGTGTTCATAGTGCCACACTGCAGTACCCGAACTCCGAACTGAATGAGCAGGGAGAGTTCTTTATTTAAGCACGTGAGATTATGTGCAATATGGTTAAACTCATTTCACAGGAATATTTGTGAAACGCTTCAGTTGTTGGCGATAGCACCCCCCCACCCACCCCCCCCACACACCATTGTGTTGTAGCCACTACAGATAGAACACCTATTAGTACCACTACTCCCTGCTCAATCATCTGTGCTGGCACTCTACATTTTACATACTCTGGTTGAACATGGAGTACAAAGACAATATCCCTTGTCCCATAAACACAGAATCTCTCTACTATAATCCAATATGCTTTACATCTGGGGTCACAGAGATAAACTATAGATAATTTAAATGATTGTTTTCAAATAAAATAACATTATGTACCAGTGTCCCACATATCCTGTGTGACATGAAAGCAAATTTCTTCCTATCTGAACACCTTGAATACAAATATTTCTGAGTGTCTTTGCAATATAAGATACGCTGACCAAACAATGCGTAGGGACAAGTGTGTAGCTCATATGTTTAACAGTAACTTTAACAGTAACATATATTTACATTTGTGTGCTACAATGTTCCCAAAAACGAGTTACATCACCCCTTTTCTCCATAATACATATAGTAAAATCACTTTTGCTCATCTATGTCCATAAGACTCAATTAAAACAGGAAATCTGATCATTGCTGTTACACTGAGCTACACAGGATGATTAATGGAAATACCTCAGTTTAACGTCTCTGGCTGTTCCTGAAATGCAGCTCAACAGGATGTAAGAATACATTTTTACAATATGTACAGAAGTGATGTGTATAAATGATAAATACACATGTTTCAATTAGGACAGATTGCTACTCACTGCATGGAGGAGGCCTTGAGCAGCAGCTGCGCACATAGCTAAAAACATCCATCAGTCTACTTTTAAATGTACCTTTCTACTACTCCATACCTCCTCTAAGTGTAGTAATCTATCCTAATTAATACCGATATTCCAGCCCCAAGTTTCCTTTGTTAAATATCTGAGTTCAACATTTTATAGTATTTACTCATTGTTCACTGATATGCTAACATTTTACAGTAAGTCAGGTTAGGTGTATGTGTGTGTAACATAAAAAAAAAAAAAAACTTCATAGCCAAACAAATGTTACAATCACTGAAACGTTAACTCTTCTTTTCTTTGTTCATGTCTGTACAAAACAATACGGGACAAGAGTACACGACAGAATTCATTACAACTTAGTGCCCACAAAAACTGTATCAAAATACAGCTGCAAATTCCTTTTGTAATAAAAAACATGTTTTTAAGTTCACATTTTCACATCTGTGAAAAATGGAAACAAACATAGAAATTATGCAGCTACTTTAATGGAATAAGTTTACTTATTCACACATATGTCTGGAACCAAACAGTGCACATCCAGTAACATTTATTTTATAATTTAATTGCCACTGTTTTTTCATGTTTCAAACTAAAGAAACCCCCTGACTATTATGGGATTTCTCTGACACTAGTTTGCATCAAGGCAAATCCACAATCCCATATTAACCACTGTTAAGAGTGATTTGCTTTGCAACAAGTTGAGGCCTATTTGAAGTAAATTGTGAAAAGGCCTATTGAAAAGCAGTGGTCTTTTTTTACTTATTTACTGTCACAGTAACCTGGCACTGTCCAACTATTTATTTATATTTGTGTCCCTGCCCATACCATGCAGTGTCTGGCCTTGTGCTTAATGTTTATGAGGTTATAATTCCTGAACTATGTGTTGCACAATAATATAAATTGCAGGTACATTCAGTGGTTTATATGGATATTCACTGCAGAATTTATTGCGAATAGAGTCAGCAGTAAAGAAGTAAACAATGTAAACATCTTGCACAATGTGACAGTTTTTTGCCCATCTCACTGTTATTGATGTCTTATCTCCTGAACTATGTGACATACAATGATATAATTTTGCACTTACATTCAGTTGTGTATGTGCATGTTGTTCATAAAATGTGTCACAAATACAGTTAGTACTAAAAAAGTAACAAATTATAATGTCATGCCTCATGCGGTACTTTTACCACATTCACAGCAGAAAAGTTCCTTTTCATCATTTTGTATGGTTTGTCAGCAAGAAAATTTTTTCTACAGGTTTTAAATTATGTGTAAACATTCTTGCAAGTTGCAAAGTCCTCTCATTCTCAAATATTGGACAAATGAAGTCACAATTAAGATGTCACAGGCTATGCTTCTTTTTCAACCTCCACCCCACCCCTTTGATAGGTCCTTGGTTGTCACTCACACAGTAATGGTCACTAGACAGTAAGTTATATGCGTATGAAGTTTGGTTGAAATCAGTCCAGTGGTTTAAGAGGAAATGGTGGAAAACAAACAAACAAACAAACAAACACACACACACACACACACACACACACACACACACACACACACACACACACTCTTACAATATATATGTATTTATTTATTTTTTTTTTTTTCTTTTTTTGCATGACGATGCACATCTACATATTGTTGTTCAAACTCTTCCGAATATGTATTTTGAGGTGTTTGAGAATCCTGCATACAGTCCTGCCTTGCCCTGTTGGATTTACATTTTTATTGTGCACCTAAAGATAGTTTAAGAGGCTACTGATTCATTTCTGATGAGGAGGTAAAGGTAATAGTGCAGACTTGGCTTATGCAACATGGGACCAAAAAAGCAGACTGGCTATTTTGAGAAATGATATATGAAGTCTTCACGGGTTGTCAGTCGAGTAGCGTCGTCGTCTCGTAGCAATGTTTCGATGGAATGCGTCTCCATCATCTTCAGGCGAAGTCTGAAATGATGTCATTGTAAATTTTGTACTTTCTGTATTGCCCTCATGCATTATTTGAGACCCAAATCTGGAGATAGAAACACTTGTCATTAACATTCCTAAGTTTCAAGAGACATCAATTATTGGACACATTTCATAGAGTGACACCCTGGATACCTAATGTAAATCTCTACGAAAGTGATTGACAAATTCAGTGTTAACAGCCATTCATTAATTCAAAATATAAGACAGAGTAGTCATAAGTAGACAATACATGATGGATTTCTGAAACTTCTAACTGTAGAACCATTCACAACCAGCAGCGGGACAGCAATCACCCTGGCTGCTGAGGTAATTGTTATGCAGTGGAGAAGAGTTCACTTTAATGATTCTTGGTGTGCTGATGGCACTGTAGGAGCTTTGTAGTTGGCTGTTGTGGATCAGATAGCTCTAGACCATACAACTGGATGTTTGACAAGCATATAATTCATTGTTCTGAATTTTCTGGAAAGGCCTCTGTTTTGAATTCTCCATCTGTCACAGAGCATAAATAAGGGTAGAGCAACATAAAGGATCTCGTGAGTTCAGGAGCACCGTGGTCCCGTGGTTAGCGTGAGCAGCTGTGGAACGAGAGGTCCTTGGTTCAAATCTTTCCTCGAGTGATAAGTTTAATTTTTTATCTTTAGCCAATTATCAAAGTTCAGGCACTCACACATAATCAACTTCGCTCTCCAAAATTCCAAGAGATGCTCAGATTTGCTTAGAGATATGCAGGATTTGACGGTCTACACACGGAAAATTTTGAAAACGTTAAAAGGGAAAACTGTGCGACTGTGAAACTATTGCATTCATTTGTTGCAGTTTATGTGACAAACTTTTATGTTTTCATCACTTTGTTGGGAGTGATTATCACATCCACAAGAAAACCTAAATTGGGCAAGGTAGAAGAATCTTTTTACCCATTCGCCAAGTGTACAAGTTAGGTGGGTCGACAACATATTCTTGTCATGTGACGCACATGGCATCACCAGCGTCGTATAGAATATATCGGACATGTTCTCCTGTGGAGGAATCGGTTGACCTATGACCTTGCAATCAAATGTTTTTGGTTCCCATTGCAGAGGCACGTCCTTTCGTCTACTAATCGCACGGTTTTGCGGTGCGGTCGCAAAACACAGACACTAAACTTATTACAGTGAACAGAGACGTCAATGAACAAACGGACAGATCATAACTTTGTGAAAATAAAGAAAGTAAACTTCTCGCTACAGGGAAGACTTCAACCGAGGACCTCTCGCTCCACAGCTGCTCACGCTAACCATGTGACCACGGCGCTCCTGAGCTCACTCTATCATTGATGTTGCCTATCTTGCACATGGACTACTCAGTTTGTATATTTTGCTTACATTTTTCATAGTTCCACACAACTTCTTCCTGTTTTCTCGATTGATCTATGTTCCGTTTTTCAAGCCCTATCCACTGTGCCAACTTATAACTAAATCTGAGGGGGGTGCGATGGGGAGGTTCCCTTGTTAGTAACTCTACTCTCACTATGCACATACAAAATTAAAATTGTGGAAGTAATCTGAATAAAAGTTTTGCTGAAAACTGTATACACAAAGAGTGTTAATTTTCTAATTATTAATTGTCATTAGGCCCACACTGTTACAAATACTGGCACTTGTGAAACACCAAAACAGTACGTATGACCAATCAAACTTTTATGTTGTTGGGGAATTTCCCTCTGTATATTTACGCCAGCTCATTAAGGACTGGCATCATGCCGTATGATTTTATTTAGAAAATTTATTGACCAATCATATCCTACACATCTTCAATTGAAGAATGGCCTTCACCATCACACCTTTCACATATGTTTTTGCCACCCAACAATGCAGGTTACATGATTGCTGTCCACAGAGTGTCATTAACACATACAAGGGGTAATAAGAGTTTTAAGTATCAACTCATAAAAAATAAAGTTACCTAATTCCACTTTATCAATGGGTTGCCTCATTTTATCATGCTACTGTTCTGTGGTGCTGGAATTTCAATGTTTACTAGAATTGCAGACATGCAGCTGCAAACATACCAAAATTTACACACATAACTTTATTTTTTTAAGATGATAGTGAAAACTTCAAGACTACCCCATGGCTGTGACAATCACCACAGCACACACTGAAATGGGTACTATTAGAATGATTACACTTTCCCACCAGCAGGCCAATGATAGCATGTGTAAGATCATTGCTGTCTGAGCTGTTTGTGTTTTCTGGACAATGGAATCTGATGTGATAGCATGATATCATCAAATACTGTTCACAGTAGACAGTGCTAAACCACTGAGACAAGAAGGTCCACACCCAATGCAGTGTTAAGCTAACACTGTGGATAAAGCTGTATATTCCATTACTGGCGTGCAGACAAGATGGTGGTCATCCTGAGTTGTTTAGCATTCCATAGCTCAGCTTCAATCCACTGTTGTGTATGACTCATCCACACACACACACACACACACACACACACACACACACACACACACACACACACACACGATCGCACATGTGCACACATTGTAGCAACACATCTTGTAAAACCCAAAATGTTACAGTACTTAATAATAATAAAAAAATCTTTTTCAGGGACTGGCTGTTCTCCCCCAAACTGACCTTAATAACTTGCCGAAATCTTGCTCTTTGACACCGATAGGACATACTGGTACTTGCTTTCGCATTTTCACTTTGTACAATAGCTCTCTACTGGCTGAGCTTGGTGTGATACAATCCTTCTGATCACACAAGGGGCTACACACTGCTGTGGACACTATCAGATGTTACTAGGCAGTGGATGACTGGAAAAAAGTAATTTGGAATGATGAATTGTGGTATGTGCTGTGGCAACCCGATGGAAGGGTTTGGGTTCGGCAAATTCCTGAAGAACATTATCTGCAATTGCATGTAGTGTCATGAATGAAATATGGAAGGAATGGTTTTAGGAATGGGGATGTTTTTGTTGCCCCCTTATTATGCTTGAGAAAATGCTAAACGCAGAAGGATATGAGGACATTTTAGAGAACTGTGTACTGTGTTACAGTAGAGGAACAGTTTGGAGACTATTACTGATTGTATGTATCAGCATGACAATGCACCCTTTCATATGGCAGCATCTGTGAGGCAGTGGTTCGTGGACAATAACACTCCTGAAATGAATTGGCTTGACCACAGTCCCAATCTGAACCCACTCACACACCTTAGGAATGAGTTAAAACAGTTGCCCAAGACCTCAGTGTCCAACATCACTACCAGCACTGCATTGAGTGTCTCTTTCAAGAAAGGGTCCATGCATAGTGGAAGAATGCTGAGGTGGTGATAATTAGTAAAGAAAAAGAAAAGTATCTGATGATACCAAAATCCTACAGACCACTTCGTCTTTTGAAAATTCTTGGGAAGATATTTGAAAAATTATTATGCAAGAGATAAAAAGGTCAGACTGCTACATGTTTGTATGTGTTTAGAAGAGGCAAGTCAACTAATGACAATTAATAGTGCAATCCCAGCAATGACTGATATTTTTTCTACGTATGCTCTAGCAATGATGATCGATAATTCTGCTTCTTCCGGCAACCTATGGTGACCGTCTTTCTTTGATGGCCTTAGGGAATTGGAGGGTCAAGTGGTGTTATACATTTACCTAAGTGACTACTGACATGGGAGAAATGCTTCTTTAATATACTCAAGAAAGGAAATAATGAAGGCAATAACAAAAGACTGTCCACAGGGATCAGTGTGTGGTCCAGAGTTTTGGGATTTGGTATTGGAGCCCAGATTACAGAAGTTACATGACTGCAGTAATGTAAGTGGACTGGTAGCATTTACAAATGACATGCTGTTCATTGCAAGTGGTGACTCCAGAAGAATTACAGGAGACAAATGTGATGCAGTGCTCCCTGAACTTGAAGGATGGTGTTGAAGTATCAAACTGTCACTAGCATTGCACAAAACTATGTACCTCCTGCTGAAAGGGAACTTAGTAAGAAATCCTAAAATAAAATCAAATGATGTAATTATTAGAAGAAACACATTAAAATATCTAATAGAGCAGGCAGGCAATAAGTTACAAACATGCTGAACAAAATTATAGCCATTGCAAATGGCAGTTTAGTTTCCCTTGAAAACAGAGCATACCACCAGTCTATATTAGCATCAGTTGTAGGATATGGTGCAGGCATTTGGGATCACAGATTGCAGCTCATGAAGCCAGCCTTATTAATGAGAAGAGTTCAATGAGGAGTGCTGCTGAGATTAATGGCTGCCTACTGCGCTACCCAGAATGATGCTTTGTTAGAAATTATACAGATATGCCTGCTGGGCTTGGAAATTAGGAAAAAGCGATTTCTTCATTGGTTAAAGAAAGCAATCAAATGAAAGCATGATGGATACCTGTAACTGACGCCAATGTGGAAAAATTAATAAAAGATTGCATATTACAACTGTGAGAAAATGAATGGAACAATTCAGGCACAGGCAAGAGAACATATGAATTTATGCCTACCATCAGGGAGAGACTAAAAATGAGATACCTCAGCCTAATGAGTTGACTGATATATTACCTGATTGGTCATGGCCTGTATGCTACATATCCATACAAAATCATAAGACAGATGAATGATAGTTAAACCTGTGGCAGTGTGGGCACTCTGGAACACATACTGTGGGACTGTGTGCTCTACAACGATGTCGTGGGTAATGGCAGTCTGGCATTAAGGATGTTGGATCCCATACTAACACTGAAAAGCAGGTAACAACCTGTCACATCTTGGACAATACTGCAACCACAGTGTCCATGAAGGCCAAGGAAAACATCATGAGGCAGTCAACCACACATCATCACACTGCCATCCTCATTAGAAAACACACACTGCAGATGGAAAGAAGATTACTGTGGTTGGTGACCACTGAATGAAATGCTTTCTCAACTGTTTACATTGCATTGGTGCAAGTGATCACAGAAGTATTAATTCTAAGATATAACAGTGAATCGTAAAATTGCTTGTTATAGTGGAAATGCTGCTGATGTGCTATCCTATGCCCAAGGAATCCAACAGACAATGGCTGTTGACCAGGGTAGTATGAAGGTGGATCCAGTAGCACAAAAAATCCATCTACAGTTTAAATGCACGGAAACAAAAGAACAAAAACAGAACAGCTTTTGTATTATTAAGAACAGTATTAGCAATTGGGTAACTTTTAGTATTATCTTTTTCATTAAGTACCCGGAATAAGTAACTAATTTAAAAATTAATTTGATAAATTATTATTATTATCCATGAAATTGGGAGTTTTATGGCCTAAATTAGCTTCTCAGATAATAGGCTGTAATTGTAAAGAATAATAAATAAATAAACTCACTACCTTCTCCGGTTTTGGTTCTGGTGGAAGAATGGACTATCATTCCTCCACAGACATTCAGACACTTCGTTGAAAGTGACCCCATCAGCGTTCAAGCCATCATAAGGGTGAAGGACACAATCTACATAAATGTCCACTAGTAAGTGTCCACATACTTTTGATCAGATGGTGTAGCCCACATAAGTATCCTTATTAATTTTGCAATGAACTGACACATAAGATTTACAGTGTCACTTCAAGCAACTGCAAGATAATGTTTCCAAAATGTATTACAATGTCTTACAGCTATGACCAAATAGTCCAATAAACAAAGTCACAGGGCATAAATTAATATTGCTTAAGACCTTGTGTTACTGTGTAATGTGTACATGGCACCTCTCTTCAGCACCTTTATTAGAATTTGCTGTTTGAAGAGGAATATGAAAATGACCTGAAATAATACATCCAGCAAATAGATTTAAAACTTATAGTTGCAGATCACATTGTGCATTTCAGTTTGTGGAGTGTCAATATATACTATTTAAAAGTAACATATAACTAAAGTGAAAAAAGAAAGGTTGAAAACACTTTCCTATATTCTTACTCCAACAACAGATGAACACAGAATAGACTACCACATTAATACACCTCTGGTGTTTTAGTTCCTACAGATACAATTAATACAATATTTCTCCATGGAACCCAACGAAGATTAAAATAAAGTCTTATGATGCAGTGTGTGAAAGAATACTTAAAATACAGTACAGAAAACAAAAGGGTTCCAGGCTACATCATCCTGCATTATCAAAAATATATTTAAAGCGAGAACACAGGCTTCCACAGCCAGTGTCAGTTTGAATAAAACCCCTTTGGTTGTTTGCCTCATCATTATGAAACAGCAGAATAAATATAAATCTGACATCTGAGATATTTTAGAATGGTTCTCTTCAGTGTGATTAAACTGAAATTTAGTCAGTATCAAGAGGACCGCTGCAAAGACAAACAAATTTCTGTCCATATCCGTTCTTCACGTGGAATGAGCATTTTATTATGAATCACATTCTGCTTCCCCTTTCTCTCTTTTTTCACTAAGTGATAAAATGTGACCCTTCAAGAATACCTCTCATGGCCCACTCTTTCTCACTGAAATCATTTTACTTAAAAGACAAAATTGATCTTGAACAGTTATATAACTACATCATTTGGAAATATGGTAACAAAAAGAATTTTTCTGAATCCATCCAGAAAATTGAGTCCACAATGCACAATCAGAACACGAGAAGACATGTTTTGCATAAATAAGGTTTAACATTGAACCCATTGTTTATGAAGTATTAACTTCCAGTTTGCTCTGTTTTATGGCTAGAACTGCATAACACCTTGGTGATGTGACCGGATCAAACAGTTGCACTAGATGAGCATCTGCAATTCCCTGCAATTGTACAATGTTTTTCTCATTAGACATGGAGCAACAATGATATTCAAAGAATGCAAGCAATATTAGAAAGAAATGTTGTTCAGTGATTCATCAAGATAATATGCTAAACAAATATATATGACCTGCCTTCTACAAGCAAGGGCCTGATGACTAAGGAACAATTGGTAATGCTGATTAGTCCATCCTTAGTAATATCACCTGGTATATTGTGCATACAACTTCTATTGTTTTCAGTCTATAATTTTCTTTTCTATGACTGAATTAAGTATGAAAATAAACAATCCCGCAGTTCGTTAAGTAAACTGCTAAATTCATTGTCAAGAGTGAAATGTAAGCTGGTCTGGTTCAAGAAAATTTTACCGGACAAGTAACATATTATTAGCCCCCCACATCAGTTGCCTTTCCTTGTGCTCTTAATAAAAACTTTACAAATAATTAAAAAATCTAGCAATCATGGAAGTGGGTTGTTTTTTATTTTAAAATAAATAATACACAGAATTTCTTCAGAAACATAAATAAATTTCTAAATCTTATTTCAGTGCTTAATATTAAGAGAAGAAACAATTCATTTCCATTTTAGAAAATTTCTGATATATTTAAAAGCTTTCAGGAATTTTTTTTTATTCATATACATAGTGTGTTTCACAATTAATAGTGAAAACTGACCTGTAAAAGTATATGACAATAGACGCAAAAACATCTACTAAACATGGATTTACAAATGAGCCATTTGAAAGACAATTGCAAATGTGTGGTTACAACCTGCCATTGAATCTGTGTGAAGTATTGTCATCATCATCATCATCATCATCATCGTTTCCTTACAGCAAACCAGGTAGGACCTTTGCGAACAATATGTCTCCATTGATTTCTGTCCTTGTACAGCTTTTTTCTCTCCACTGAATCCCGTGTTACTCCTCTCAAGATCTTTATCTGTCCATCTCTTCCTAGGCTGCTCCATCTACAAACACTGCATTCACTTCATATGACCTAACCATCTCAATCTTGCAGCACTCATTCTTTCCTCCGTGGTTCACCTGCAGGTCCCTCCTTACATATTCGTTCCTGATTCTGTCTCTCCTGGCTTTTTGTAGGGCTGATCTAAGGAACTTCATTTCACATGCCTGTATCTGACTCTCTTCTCCCATATTTATGACACAGACCTCCAGATTATATGACATGATTGGCAGGAGATATGTTTTATACATGGTCTGCGTAGCTCTGAAAGGTACTACTTTGTTCTAGATTAGATTTTGTACTTGGTGGAAGAAGCTGGATCTTTTGCTACTCTAAAATTTCTCATTTGGCACTTCTATCACTTGAAATGACACTAGTGATGTAATTTAAACTTTTCACAGAGTCAACCCTCTCTCCTTCCAGTATGATCTAACAAGGTGTGGGTGTCTTAACTTGAATTCTTTAATTTTTTTATTCCAGTAATCCAGCCTCCTCTGAATCTCCATTTACATCTCTCCCAAAATGGTGATGTCATCAGCAAAAGCATAAGCACTGATATTTTCATTTTCTACTTTCTTCGTTTCTTTCATGGCTGTATCCGTTAAGTGTAATGAAGAGTAATAGAGAAAGTGAACTGCCTTGCTGAACACCTCTCCTAGTCTTAAACCATTTTTATCTTTCACCTCCTACTTGTACACTGCTTTCACAACCTCCGTATAGCATCTGAACTTTTTTAATTAGTGAATTAGGGACACTGTGTTTTCTTGAGCATTCCCATATTTTACCACTTGGTATGCAGTCATACGCTTTTTCCAAATCCAGGAACACTATTACCAGATGTTTTCCTTTTACCCAATACTTCCCCTTTAGCTGATGGAGGGGAAAAATGAGGTCTATCATTCCCCTATTACTTCTGAATCCATGTTGTTGTTCCTCAAATTGATGTTCTAAGATTTTTCTCAGTCTCTATTCTATTATGTTTTCCATAATCTTCAGGCAATGTGATAGCAGTGTGATTCCTCAGTAGCCAGTGCACTTCTTTGTACTTTGTTTCTTAAATGATGGTATTATAATTCTCTTTTTCCCATCATTCGGGACTGTTCTCTTTCCATATCCACTGTATTCTTTGGATTCAAGCTGCCTTAATCATACCTGCTATCAGCTCACCTACTCTGACCACCTCCCAAAATTTCATCTGTTTCACAGCATTTTCATTTTCTGCCGCAGAAATTGGATGCTGTTTCTCCTTTACTTCAGAGTCACTTTCTTGTTCATTTTCCCCATTCATTGAGACTTCAAAATAATTCTTCATCACTTCCCTGATGTGTTCCACATCCCTGATAATATTACCATCACTTGTTTCACTTTTATACCTTCTCCGTCAGATCTTTTACTTTTCAACAACCCATGTAACAGTTTTTGGTTGCTTTCTATGAAATATTGTTCTAGTTAGCACTTTCTGATTAAGTCGCCATCTAATTGAGCTCAAATCCCTGGCCTACCTTATCTTGTGCAACAACGGGAATGTTGTACCTGTATGATACGGCACATTTTGCTGCTGATGTAACATCTAACGAGTCAATATGTTCCAAGATCGATAGGCCAAACACAGCCTGTACTATGGTCACCTGAACTCAATCCTTGGATTTTTATGTCTGGGGCCATCTCTTAGGTGACATGTGCAGCACTCCTACTGATATGGCTGAAGAATTGGAGCAGCGAATTGTAGGCTCTCATCAATATATACAAGATGATACAGGGATGTCTGAAATGATTTGTAACACACTGTAGAGAAAAATGTTTCAAAATGTGAGGAAGACATGTAAAAACTTCTTTAACGAGTTCAAGTGAACAGTAATTTGTAACGTGTAATGTGCTGAAGAAGTATTGTATTTGTTTTTATGGTAGGCCTTGGGCAAAATCTGAGCACAGTTAGAGGGGGATTAATTTGTAGCAAGAGGTCATAATTAAAGTGCAGCTATTCACTGAGGTCCAGTGTGAGTAGTAATTATAGTACGGTAGTGAAACTTGTTAGATAGGCTAATGCATTAATGCAGAACCAATTAACACTGGAAAAAATAGTTCCAATTTTGGCAGTGAGGAGCAAATCTGGCACTATACACTGTTTGTACAATAGTATGACATCCAAGCTGTCATTTGACAAAGCATAATGTCAATGAACAGTATGGCTATCGACAAGAGGGACTGTGTGCGGTTAGTGAAACTATTTATGTAAACAGCAGCAATTACGGTGCTACACTGAGAGAGTGTTACTGACTGAGGAGAGGCTCAATGTTATTAAATGGTTTACAGAAGATGATACTGAAGTTCGGAAACGTGGCAGGAGCCTAGTGTGACACCTGGTTGCTGTTGCTGTAACTGACCATGCAGCACATGCCTGGGTAGTGCTAGTGCTCATGCAGTGTCACGAGAATTGTCCATCCTATGTTCAACAGTACGGAAAGTTTTGCAATTTATTTTACATTGTTAGCCATAATAGATCAGCCACACAAGATATAGACGGTGCAGCAGCTGAGACCTCATGATCAGCAATGCTCTGAATTTGCCCATTGGTTTCTGGCATGCATTGAAGCTGATGACATGTGGCCAGGCAATATTCTGTGGGGGCACATTTTACACTACAGGGTGCAGCGAATACGCAGAAGTACGGGAGTTGGGGTATTGTTAGACCATATGTTGTGGATGAAGAGCCACTGCACTCGATGTATGTGACTGCGTGGTGTAGATTCACAAGCACCTGTATTCTTGGTCCAGTCTTCTTTGAAGAGAATACACCCAGAGGGCCTGTCAGGTGTATCGTGACCTCACTGTACAGTATATGATTACTCATTTGGAAGAGCACAACTGTGTGGAAAACCCTATTTTCATGCAAGGTGGAGCAACACCTCACGTTGCTTGCCAGTGAAAAACCTGGTTAATGCAACCTTCTATGAATTTGTTATCTCCTGAGGTTTTCCAGATGCGTGGTCTGCAAGATCACCCAATATGAATCCATGTGACTTTTGGCTCTGGGGATATCTAAAAAAATGCACTTATCAGGGACACTTTGGTATCTACCTAATCTGAAGGCCAGTATACAAGAAACGTTGCTTGCATTCCACCGGAAGTGCTGTGAGTAACTGTTGATCATGTCATTTTATGGATGCAGCATCTTGTCAAAGTCTCCAGTGCCCATACTGAATGAATTGTGTAAGTGAGTGTAAATCAGGTCGGAATTAATGAATTATCATATCTAGCAAGTTTTGCTGCCATACGATAATTATGGCCCTCACTGGACTTCAGCGTGTAGCTGCACTGTAATTATAACTACCCAGTACTCACTAGGACAATATTTCACACTCAAATTAGTAGCAGTTCGAAGCCATAAATTCAAAATTATCTTGTAAATGGTTCATTTGTGGCCCCAAGCTTACTGGAATATTTTGTTTTTAAGATTATTATATTATACTTTCACCCATGTCAGCTTTCACTGCTAATTATTTTTCACCCTATGTACAAATGTCACCTCTGGGCACATCTGACACTCCTCTCAGCTTGGCACCCCAAGGGGCCACTTGTGTCACTTGAGCCTGGAACTGGCCCAGAACATACGAATGCAATTGATGAGTGCAGCTACAGACTGCTGGTGGAGTCATGTGCACAAGGAAACCTGAGCAGGAGTTGAAAACAAATTTTGAGGTGCTACCCAGAATTTCCAAGAATATGAATATTGTGTCCCAGTAATCAGCAGTACAAAGTTCTGCCACATGATGCCTCTAGTTGTGTCTTTCATGTGTCAGTCTGACATGTGCTATCATTGTGAGTGCAGTATGCTGATTTCTTTATACTGTGTTCTACTGTGTCTGCAAAACCTGAAATAGCAAGGATTTGCATTAATGTTTGTTTTCAGTCCTGAAAAACTGCAGCTGAAATGTACCACATGGTATGGGAGCCTTTTAGTGATCAAGCTTTGAGCCAAGACAGAATAATTGAGTGGTTTATATGATCTAAAGATGGCTGGAAGTCTGTGGCAGATGACAAACACTAAGGTCAACTGCAGTCACACACAACTCCAAAACTATCAAGAAAGTGTGTTACTTGATCCACAATGACAGAAGGCAAACAATCCGTGAAACAGTTAAGAGATGATCCAGATTTCCTGTCCAGGGTCATAACTGCTGATATATCATGGGTGTGCACTTGTGACCCGAAATAAAACAGCAATATTTGCAGTGCAATACACCATCCTTTCCATGCCTCAAAAAAGGTGCATCACATCTGCAACAACATAAAGTAAATGGTAATTAATTTTTCTACTATTAATAAAGAATTTCTTCTGTGTGGTCAAAGGGAAATTCTACTGTGATGTTTTGAGGAGACAGAGAGAAAATGTTAGACACAAACAGCCTGACAGATGGGAGAACAAAGACTAAAGCATCTGAAGAAGATGGATGGGTCAGTCATTGAAATATTGTGCATAAAATTGAAGCACTAACTTGGCAGAACACCCTGAAAGCACAAAATTCATCAATAATTTAACATTATCAATGATTGATATCAATATAAACTTATCACTTTCTTTCACAGACAATGGCTGAATTTTTTGGAACATGTTGTCACTGATGAAAAATCATGGACCCACACAGCAATGCTGGAATCTATGCTGTCAAGTCAAGGCAGTTCATCCAAACCAAAAATACTTAAGCTCATTCACCCTCAAAGGAAAATCATAACATTTGCTTTCTGATTCAAAAATGAGTGCTTTTGGGGGTTTTACTGGAACTTGGAACAAATATTAAACTGCAAGTCAACTGGCTAACACTTTTGAAGCTGCCATATATATTTGATAAAATCATTTCTAAAGCTCCTTGACAGCAATGCAAGTCTGCACACTGCTCTCCTCATAATAGAAGTGAAGCTTTAGGAGACTTTTTTTTTAATAATATCTCATTTGTATTAACTCTTCCTGTACTGCTGCTGAAATACTCTTACTTGTCACAATAGACGTGCAACTGCGTTGTATTTACCACTTATCTTTTATTTCGTTGCCTCAACTGCACATTTATTTTTTAAAATAACTAGCTTCAATCAATATTGATCAATTTGATATCTACATAGTTGCTTAAGCAACCTGTCAGTCATATCCATACTGAAATACACATCAGAATACTCACAGTATCTTCCTGTAATTACAGAAACGTCTCACACTTCATCAACTGGAGGGAGGAAAAAGGTTGACAACTTCCACAGAAAAGCTGACTATCTCAGAGTGGCAGAGTTTTATGTAGGGCATTTGACAAAGATTGTTTTATGATATCAAAGCTGTGATCTCTAAGGTTTTTTTGGTGTGACTTGTCAACAATGTGCATCCAGGAGTTCTACCACATTAGAGTATCCATTTGATGCACAATATTTGGATGACTGACCCAGCTATCTTCCTCAGGTCCTGAGAGTTTTGCTGTTATATGTACTCACAGCTTGGGCTTCACCGGGCTGCCTGCTTATTAGAGTCCAGACAGTGGGTACACATAACGGCAAAACTCACAGCATCTGTAGAAGACAGCTGGGTCAGTCATTGAAATATAGCGCATAAAATGGGAACAATAACTCAGCAGAACAGCTGGAATATCATCACTGATATCAAAGCTATCTGCATCAAATGAGTCATTATATAGGAGGAGACATAGTTGCTGACCAGTATCTATCTTTTGAAGGTGAATTATACACAAGCATATAGTGCTACTGATAGGCACACATAAAGAGACACATACTACCCCAGCTTTCAGAATTATTAGTTCCTTCCTCATGGAGAACAGGGAGATACATTGGAGAAGGTTGAAAGAAAGTGCAGGTCACTGAGACCTCAGGATGAAAGGGATCCGGCTTGTCATGACATCAACGGGAGGCAAAGAAAACTGAGGCATCAGAGAGAGAGAGAGAGAGAGAGAGAGAGAGAGAGAGAGAGAGAGAGAGAGAGAGAGAGAATGTAGGAGGTCAAAATAGTACACTGAAAACGATATGCCAGCTTCTTACCTGAGTTAAGAAAAGAAACACACAAAATTAAATTTTGTATGTAGTGATTGCCTCACAGCTCAAAACACAATTAAAAAAAAAAAATTAAAAAATAAAAATAAAAAGCAGTATGGCAGACAAGTGGTGAAAAGAAAAAGAAATCAATCCTACCTTGGAGTGAGATGCACAAGTTACTAGAAATAACTAGAAAGTTATAATGGAGTAAAAGTTCAGGGCCAACACTTGGTTGCTTTTAAGTGATAGCTAAAGATGAGAGCTAAACTCAAAATAAACACCAGGCTGCAAATGGAAATGAAAACTAAGTAAATGCAAAAATCTGTGGGGAGAAGATAGGCTGTGGGAGGAAGGTACACAAAAACTTAAAAAAAAAAGTAAAGGAGGAGTCACAAAGAGAATGATTATACAATAAGCAGAAGGAAAATGGGTGGAAAGAAGGGGGGAACCAAGGACAAAGACAAAGTGAATACAATCATTTAACAGGTGGATGGCAACATTTCTCCAGCATTTATGAGTCTTCTTTTTTTCCTATCTCACACGTCAGATTTCTACATTTGATTTCTCCTGTCTTTCTTTTGGCATGTACAAGAGAACTCTTAATTCTGAAGGCTTATCTTAATATTTTGTTGTTTCATCCTGCTGATGCCAAATCTTCATATTCTCTACACAAAAGTTAATGGACTGTTTGACATCACTCATTCTGTACAGCACTCAATGCGAACCTAACAGATACAAAAACAAGAATTGTATAGTAGCCAAGCAAACAAACTCATAGTCTAGGACACAGGTTCAGACTGGAGAAAGATGAGGAAGGAAATTAGCAATTTTTTACAATGGAAATATGTCATCATTTTCCTTACTTTATTTAGGGAAATCATGGGAAACCTAATTCTCTATGGCTGAGCAGGGAACTAAGTCTTGTGTCTTATTTACAGTTCCACCTTGCTTGGCAGACACACAAACACAGTGATCTGATTCTCCGTGTTGAAAGAATGTTTGTCTATCACGAACTCTCTCATATATAAACATAAGTTTGAAAGCTGTTTGACTTTCAGATTGTGCATCAGCTAACTGCCAAACACTTTTTCTGTTTGGTGAGTTTCAGTGTTTATGCAAACTATTGTTTGTATTCCACCCAAGGTTTTCCATCATCATATTATTCTTTTAAGTTACCTGTTCATGGAGGTAAAGGAGACGATCCAGCAAAATTATAGTTTCAATCACTGGAGCTAATACTGCACGGAGCATGAAGAATACTGAGAGCTTCTGTTGGTGTGACTGATGACTCTTATAAAGACTTTCTATTTCATTCAATGAAACCTAAAAAGAAAACTGTAATAAGTACATTTTTGTATACAATATGTTATTAAGTAAATGGGTGCAAAGTGAGTCAAAACTATCCTAGCAACTGTAAAGCATTAAAAAGTTACCTAAAATGCATTGGAAAAATATGAAACAGTGACAATTATAAACATGCTTTTCTGTTCGTATTGTTACATTAAATGTTGGTAGTAAATTGTATCTTCATTTTAAAAAGTGTTCATTTCAATTCATTAAAAAGCCACCAGTTATGAGTACTGACGTAATATTTGACATATGAATTCTTTAGCCCTTTAGTACTGTTCGATGCGTAAATGGGTAACTACATGAATATTGTGGAGACATCAGATGTTTGATAAAAACAATGCAATTGTCTGTGTACAAAACAAACAATTTATACTGAGTAATATTACTTTGTGATTTTACTTTGTGAAATCTAACATTGTGCCTACAGTCATTATATTCAAACCATTTTGTAATGATTAAAAATAATTAACGCGAAGAGAAAACATACCCTTGATATCAGTGCATCAGTGTAAACGGTATCGGAAGGGCTGTGGAAGGGGGGGGGGGGGGAGGGAGGGTCAGGAGAGAGCCATTTACAATCACACATGACTAATGAAGAACAAGTTAATTGTTTGCATTGGAAAAATTTCAGAAAAACAAGGGCTTAAAACATTTTAAAGCTGAGAAAACAGCTGAATCCTTATATATGTAAAAGATGTATATCACATTAATGATAGCTGATGTGTATATAATTCAACACAGTCGTGACCAAGCATATATTAATAACCCAAAAGGAAGTATTAATACCCATTCAAGTTGGACGCAAAAGGAACTGTTGCTTTATACAAAATGCTGTGTCAGCTTTACTGGAATGTGTTTTACAGAGAAGAGACAGTGAAATAAAATTTGAAGAGACTAATGTTTTAGGCAAGATAACACATTATTATATAGGCTTGTATAAAGAGGCATTAAAAATAATAATTTTATTAGAAAGGAAGGACAAGTTAAGCAAAATAAAATACTGATACTGATTTTGGGCAAACAAGAGTTGTAATGATTCATTATTTGCAATCGAGAATGATGTAACCCCCCCCCCCCCCTCTCTCTCTCTCTCTCTCTCTCTCTCTCTCTCTCTCTCTCTCTCTCTCTCTCTCACACACACACACACACACACACTCAGCATCTCATTATGATTTGTGATGCTCTATATACAGCTCATAATTACGATGTGAATTCGGGGCTCTTGAGCTTCCCACGCAGTCGCTACAGTCTCAGCTCTGGAGATGTCCCTCACAAATGTGGACAAAATGTTAGTGGATAGTTTGAAGTGTCAACAGTCTCTCAGCCCAGAAATTTAAAGTTTCCATACCTAAAACCCTAAAATTATAAAGCACTTGAGGGAAGATATGATGAATATTTCAAATTTGCTTTTTCAAGAGTAGGGACTTGAAAGTAAGTTACACTCATCATTCCACATTGAGACCATTGTGCAAATGTGGATCATAGTACATGTTCTGGACATCCAGCACAGACAGTTCTTTTATGGTATGGATAACAAGTACATCAAAGTGTGCAAGTGAAACTGCGCAGTGAATGGAAACATACTCCAAAGATGAACTGTGCGGCACAATAGGATTCTTGTGGGCAAAATGTCTACAATGCACACAGATTCACCACCAAATTCTGGTGGTATGTGGACCATACGAAACGTGGCAATGAACCTTAGTGGTATGGTGCCAACAATTTGACCGAGGTTGCCACAAAGTTAGGTGATAGTGATTGGGAAGGAAGGTGGTCAACACCGACCACAGATGACAATGTCTAGGCAATCTTTTAGGCACAATGAAGGAGCATCTAACGAGGAGGACATTCACTCAGCAATTCTAGAATGGCTCCTGATGAAGGAGCAGATTTGTAATGCTGATGAACTGAACAGTTGGTATGTAGTAAACAAGTAATACACAAAACTGATCCAAGTAACAAAATATGGCTTTGTTCATAAACCTCTGAACAATAACAGAAATAAGCCACTCGTGAATCCACCATTATAAGACACAAAACAACTGGTGTGAATGGTACAAGTCAATGACCATCGAGATGCATAGTCAGTACTGCACCACACGTACATATGCATGAGTCACTGGTGGACGGCACAGTGGATACCATATGCATCCTTCCCACAGGTAGTCTTTGGAGACCGGCCCCTACTATTACAGTTGGCAACTGACTCAAACACATATGTGAGGAGACACCGCACTCAACGCACTCATTCACGCACACACTACAAGTAGGATACAGCATGGCAGAATGTTCAGACCATTGTTAATAGAGACTTGGTGGCTCTTCTGAAAAATAGAGTTGTGTATCTGTGTCACTTTGAAGTGTGATGCGGTATTCAATAACAGTTACTTGCCCTGTTTAATAATGTGTAACATAATTTTTGAAGATCCCTCATATATATTTAGTTTCTTTTAATGATAATCACTGAAATGTATAGCAAGATATTTTACCAATGTGGATCTGTTCTGATTGGAATGAAATCTTACATCATAATCAGTTTCCTGAATATTATTCGACAAGTGTTTAGCCTGAAAATTTCTGGATACAATAACAACGATATGGACATGATAGACTGCTACTCACCACATAGAAGAGGCTTTGAATCCCAGACAGGCACAATGAAAATGACTACTAAAATTTAAGCTTTCGGATAAAGTCCTTCTTCTGAAATAGAAAACACACACATAAATTCACAACTCACACAGACATGGCCACTGTCTGCACACTGCAGCCCATTTGCAACGGCATCTGATGCGAGCAACAATCTACTGAAGTGGGTGGTGGGGGTAAAAAGGAGCATGGGACAGAGAATGGGAGGGATAGCAGGCAGGGGTTTAGGGATGATGCCATGCTGGCTGTAGGATAGGACAGGGCCGCTGGCTGCAATGCCGGGAGCCAGTGCGGGGTGGGGGTGGGGGGAAAAGGAGAAGTAGAGAATCGGGTAAAGACTAGTAGGAGTGCTGGGGGATAAAAGGAGTCTGTTGCTGGAGTGGGAGCAGGGAACAGAGTAGTTGTGTGGAGGACAGGAACTAGTGAAGGTGGAGGCTAGGGGTCACAAGAATGAAGAATATGTTGTAAGGAGAGTTTCCACCTGTGCAATTCAGAAAAGCTGGTGTTGGTAGGAACACTCCAGATGGCACAGGCTATGAAGCACATCATGTTGGGCAGCATGTTATGCAGCTGTGTGGTCCAGCTGTTTCTTGGCCACAGTTTGATGCCCATTCATGCGCACAGATAGATTGTTAACTGTCAAGCCTACATAGAAAGTGGTGCCCTGGTTAGAGCTTAGTTTGTAGATCATGTGGCTGCTTTCACACTTCTGATGGGTTAGATGATGCCTATTACAGGACTGGAATATGTGGTAGTGGGAGGATATGTGGGACAGATTTTCCATTTAGGTCTATTGCAGGGATATGAGCCTTGAGATGAGAGGTTGGGAGCAAGGGTGGTGTAGGGATGGACAAGGACATTGTGTCGGTTTGGTGGGTGGCAAAATACCACTGTGAGAGGGGTGAGGAGGATCAAAGGGAGGACATTCCTCATTTTAGGGCACAACAAGACATAGTTGAAAGCCTGGTAGAGAACGCAATTCTGTTGCTCCAGTCAAGGGTGATGACGAGTCATGAGAGGAGTGCTCCTTTGCAGCCAGACAGTGGGTATGTGGGAGGTGGTAGGTGACTGAAGGGGCAAGGCATGGGAGATGCACTTCTGGACAAGGTTGGGAGGGTAATTTTGGTCTGTGCGGCCTCAATGAGACCCTTGACATATTTGGAAAGGGACTACTCACTGCTGCAGGTGTGACAACCTGGGGTGGCTAAGCTGTATGGAAAGAACATCTTGGTGTGGAATGTGTGGCAGCTGCTGAAGTAGAGGTGTTGGTGTCAGTTGGTTGGTTTGTTGTGGACAGATGCAGCTATCCTTGAGGTGTAGGTCAACATCAAGGTAGGTGGCTTTTTGGGTTGAGGAAACCAGGTGAAGTGAATAAGAGAGAAGGTGTTGAGGTTATGGAGTAATGAGAACAGTGTCCTCAACCTTGATCCAGATCATGAAGATGTCGCCACTAAATGTAAACCAGGTGAGGGGCTTGGGATTCTGCATCGTTAGGAAGTATTCCTCTAAATGGCCCATGTGTAGGTTGGCAAATTATGGTGTCATGTGGATGCCCATTTTAGGTGACATTGTTATGGGTGAGAATATATCTGGTCAATGTGGCAGGAAGAAGGTTGTAGGTTTGTAGTTAGTCGGGCACTGGGAAAGGTTGGTAAAGGAACAGGAACTGCAGGCAGTCAATGGAGGAAATGGTGTCTTCTGTCAGGAGAGTAGGATATGGGTAACAGACTGAAGGTGTTGGTCCATGAGACCATATACTCTCTGTGTGGCAGCAAGTAACTGGCTGCAAAGGGGTGCCCTGGGTGGTTGGGTTTACAGACTTTAGGAAGCATTTAGAGGGTAGAAGTGTGGGGAGTGGTGGGCATAAGGGGTGATGAGAGGGAGGGAGGGAGGGAGGGAGGGAGGGAGGGAGGGAGGGGAGTGAGTGAGAGAGAGGGAGGCAGTGGGAGGGAGGGAGGGAGGGAGGGAGGGAGGGAGGGAGAGGGTGGAGGAAGGGAGGGGGAGGGGGGAGACGTAGAGGGAGAGGGTGGAGGAAGGGAGGGGGAGGGGGGAGACGTAGAGGGAGAGAAAGAGGGAGAGGGAGAGGGAGAGGGAGAGGGAGAGAGAGAGAGAGAGAGAGAGAGAGAGAGAGGGAGAGAGGGAGGGAGGGAGGGAGGGAGGGAGGGAGGGAGGGAGGGAGGGAGGGAGGGGGGAGAGGTACAGGGAGGAGGAGAGAGAGAGAGAGAGAGAGAGAGAGAGAGAGAGAGAGATCAGGGGAGAAATTCTGGAATGGACTTCAGGATTTGAGGACGGACTGGAGATCCTGCTAGATTAGATTGGTATCAGTTTTTAACAGGTGGATTGCTGCTCTTTCTGCAGATGTTAGGTTGGCGTCCATGTTGTCAGATTTGGGGGGGGATGATGGTGAGGCAAAGTTTGAAGCTAGGAAATTCTCACTACGGATAGGACAACTTCTACGTACTGGCACAGATGAAAAGAGCAAGGATCCACAGTGAAAGATAAAAAAATACATAGAAATACAAAAATCACAAAAAGGATAAAAATGGATGAAGAATAGGAAAAAGGTGACATCTAAGAGAAAAGACCTTTAGTAAAAGGTGAAAACAAACTAAAATCAATGTGAAAACATAATGAGATCAATAAGGAAAATAAATAAAAAGATGATACAGTGGAACGTAGATTGGCGGGTGGATATGTGTGAAGGGAGGCAACAGGTGTAACTTCATTAGGTGAAGTCAGTATGTGTGTGCTGGAATAATGGAAGAGAGAGGATAGGGAGAGGTGAGCAGGTTGTTAGGTACAGGGTTCATATGAAGTATACGTTGCACAGGATGGTATAGAAAACCACGTGAGGGTGAGGGAGAATGTGTGATCAATTTGAAATCCATAAAATAATTACATCGGTGGTAAGAATGTGGGATAAGCTGTAGCTACAGTCCAGGAAGTAACATAACTGTGTGTTGTATGCAGGTGAGGCCGTTGATACAGGGTGGCTCAGAAGTCAACAACAAAACACAGGAAAGAAGAGACAGAAAGATCAGACATTGAGTAAAGTAATGTGTTAGAGAACAGTAACAAGGAAAAACAGCAATGGGTTGGGATGAAGGGAGAGCTGTTAGGCAAAATCATACTATGGGAAGACATCAACCATTTCCTCCACCAACTCTCCATAGTTCCTGTTCCTTAATTATCCAGCACTCTGCTCATTACTGGCACTGCCACTTACATCTACACTAACATCCCCACTGCCCATGGGCTTGACACTACTGAACACTACTTGTTCCAAAGCCTGACTGACTACAAACCTATAAACTCTTTCCCAGTTGCTATGACCAACTATATCCCCATCTACAATTACTTCTCCTTTGAAGGCACCACTTACAAACATATACATGGTATAGCAATGGGCACCTGCATGGCAACCCATTCATCTGTCATTTGGAGGAATACTTCCTATCCACCCAGAATTCCAAACCCTTCACCTGAGTCAGATTTATTGATAAAATCATTGTGATATGGACCAAGGGTGCAGAGACCGTATCCACTTTACTGCAGAACCTTAACATCTTCTTCCTCCTTCTATTTCAATTGGTCCTCTTCAAATCAACAAGCCACCTTCTCTGATGTCGACCTCAACCTCAAGGATGGCTACATCAGTACCTCTGTAGCAGTGAGCAGTCCCTCTCCAAATATGCCAAGGGTGTCACTGACACCTCCAAGGTCAAAATACCCTCCCAACCTTGTCCAGAAATAGATATCCCATGTCTTTTGTCTCCAGTCACCTGCCACCTCTCACATACCTACTGTCCGAACAGAAAGCAACACTCTTTTCATGGCTCAGTGTCACCCAAAATTGGAGCAACAGAATCACATTTTCCATCGGGGCTTCAACTACATCTCATCATACCCTAAAATGAGGAATATCCTCCCTTCTACACCCTACACCCCTCTCACAGTGGTATTTTGCCACCCACCAAACCTACATATCCTCATCCATCTGTACTCTGCCCCTGCTCTCCTCAAGGCTCATATCTCTGCAACAGACCTAGATGCAAAACCTATCCCATACATTCTCCCACTACCACCTACGTCAGTCCTGTCACAGGCACCCCATACCTCATCAAAGCAGGGCTAGCCGTGAAAGCACCCATGTGATCTACAAACTCAGCTGCAATCAATGTGCCATTTTCTACAAGGCCATGACAGCTAACAAACTGTCTCTCCACGTAAATGGCTGCTGCCAGTGTGTGGCCAAGAAACAGCTGGACCACTCAGTGGCAGAACATGCTGCTCAGCACAATATGCTTCCTTATAATGACTGCTTCACAGCCTGCACCATCTATATTCTTCCTACCAACACTAGCTTTTCTGAACTGCACAGGTGGGAACTCTCTCTACAAACACATCCAGCTCAGCATCTTCCTTCAGCCCCGGCCTGATATCCTTCCCACTGTCCTTTTGCTGCTCATGTCAGACTCAGTTGCAGTCAGGCTCCAGCAACCAGTCAGTGGCCATTTGTGTATGAGTTATGAATGTGAGTGTGTGTGTGTGTGTGTGTGTGTGTGTGTGTGTGTGTGTTTTCTATTTCAGAAAGACTTTGTCCAAAAGCTTTATATTTTAGCAATCTTCTTCATTGCGCCTGTCGGCGACTAAATGTCTCCTCTATATGGAGAGTAGGTATCTATCCATCCCATATTATTGTTCGTTGTTAGTATGTATACTATCTCATTCACTTTCCTTTATGTCTTTACTTTAACAAGTCATTAGGTTTCACTGTGAAAATCAGCCATAAGAATGGGCTGTGTTAACTCACTGGTAGAACTTAAGTAACATATACAATTACTTTCTGAAAGCTTCAACACTGCTTCACGAGTTTTGCATCCCACAGTATGTTCTTGAAGAACCAATAAAAAGTACTGGCCTGCAGAACAATATCCTTGTTGTATATGGTACGTGAGAAAATGCATTTCTTTGTTTTTAGATTCCTAGTGAAACTATTTTATGATAAAGATTCACACCAGATGTATGGCTTGATTAAATGTAAAGTAGTTACCCTCTCTGCAGTACTAATTTTCTGAAAATAAAATAAAATAAAATAAAAACAGAACCAGATGAGGAGAGGATCAGAGTTAGTAAATTGGATCAATATGATTAAAAATTGAGTTCTGGGATAAATGATCAAGGACTATGGAAAGTACTGACCCTAGTGCTGTTAAAGCATCTTTTGATATGTTTTAAGAGCACATCTAAAAATCTAAATCTTTATAGGCATTTAAATCCTACTCTGATCACTTACAATCCAAATATTTTAAACACTGCTTCACTCACTCTATCAAAAATAATCATAGCTCGTAGATAAATAAAATCAGAATGTTTCCACCAAATGAAAAAATTAGCTTGCAGGTCTTCAAAGCTAAAGATTTGACATTGCTACAGCAAATGGGTTGTCCACAAGGTGTGGTGTTAGGAGTAATGCATGGTGATGTCCAAGTTCCAGTTGAATTATAGCCTCCAGCCAGTGATAGTAATTTAGTATTAAGAGTATTGAAAAATTCCACAACCTTCTAATTAGTAAAATTTTGTAATATTCAAGATCATTTTATGTTTATGATTATACAGGGTGTTTCAAAAATGACCGGTATATTTGAAACGGCAATAAAAACTAAACGAGCAGCGATAGAAATACACCCGTTTGTTGCAATATGCTTGGGACAACAGTACATTTTCAGGCGGACAAAACTTTCGAAATTACAGTAGTTACAATTTTCAACAACAGATGGCGCTGCAAGTGATGTGAAAGATATAGAAGACAACACAGTGTGTGGGTGCGCCATTCTGTACGTCGTCTTTCTGCTGTAAGCGTGTGCTGTTCACAACGTGCAAGGTTTGCTGTAGACAACATGGTTTATTCCTTAGAACAGAGGATTTTTCTGGTGTTTGGAATTCCACCGCCTAGAACACAGTGTTGTTGCAACAAGACGAAGTTTTCAACGGAGGTTTAATGTAACCAAAGGACCAAAAAGCGATACAATAAAGGATCTGTTTGAAAAATTTCAACGGACTGGTGAACGTGACGGATGAACGTGCTGGAAAGGTAGGGCGACCGCGTACGGCAACCACAGAGGGCAACGCGCAGCTAGTGCAGCAGGTGATCCAACAGCGGCCTCGGGTTTCCGTTCGCCGTGTTGCAGCTGCGGTCCCAAATGACGCCAACGTCCACGTATCGTCTCATGCGCCAGAGTTTTACACCTCTATCCATACAAAATTCAAACGCGGCAACCCCTCAGCGCCACTACCATTGCTGCACGAGAGACATTCGCTAACGATATAGTGCACAGGATTGATGACGGCGATATGCATGTGGGCAGCATTTGGTTTACTGACGAAGCTTATTTTTACCTGGACGGCTTCGTCAATAACACAACTGGCGCATATGGGGAACCGAAAAGCCCCATGTTGCAGTCCCATCGTCCCTGCATCCTCAAAAAGTACTGGTCTGGGCGCCATTTCTTCCAAAGGAAATCATTGGCACATTTTTCAGATCCAGAAACGATTACTGCATCACGCTATCTGGACATTCTTCGTGAATTTTTGGCGGTACAAACTGCCTTAGACGACACTGCGAACACATCGTGGTTTATGCAAGATGGTGCCCGGCCACATCGCACGGCCGACGTCTTTAATTTCCTGAATGAATATTTCGATGATCGTGTGATTGCTTTGGGCTATCCGAAACACACAGGAGGCGGCGTGGATTGGCTTCCCTATTCGCCAGACATGAACCCCTGTGACTTCTTTCTGTGGGGACACTTGAAAGACCAGGTGTACCGCCAGCATCCAGAAACAATTGAACAGCTGAAGCAGTACATCTCATCTGCATGTGAAGCCATTGCGCCATACACGTTGTCAAAGGTTTCGGGTAATTTCATTCAGAGACTACGCCATATTATTGCTACGCATGGTGGATATGTGGAAAATATTGTACTATAGAGTTTCCCAGACCGCAGCGCCATCTGTTGTTGAAAATTGTAACTACTGTAATTTCGAAAGTTTGTCCGCCTGAAAATGTACTGTTGTCCCAAGCATATTGCAACAAACGGTGTATTTCTATCGCTGCTCGTTTAGTTTTTATTGCCGTTTCAAATATACCGGTCATTTTTGAAAACACCCTGTAAGTGTTCCCCACTTATGATGCAGTTAAGCTCCATTCACATTATGGGTTATTTTTGTGTGATAAAAGACACTTTCAGTATTAAGTGTTCATTCTCAGTGACAACCCTGCTCTACGATTTGGTATGCAATAGTTGTCATATACAGTACACTATGGTTTGTTTTATGTTGGCAAGCAACCTTGCCACATGTGTCTTTACCCTGTGGAAGACCCAGGTGCAAATTCTGTCTGGTACACTCACCCCAGCACATTCCTACTCCATAAAAAATATTAACTCTGCTGTAGTTTCTGCACAGCATTTTTATGTGGGCATAACCATCAACCCCACCATCGAACTTGGCTTACTGCAAAGTTGACCAACAAGTGACATAACACACTTTTGAAACGAGGAACCATGCTCGATTTCATTGGTTGTTTCAAAATATGTGCTATAAAGATTCTTTCTCCAAACATCAAATTCTATTAATTATGTAGGCTGGAACTGTCACCGCAATTGATACTTTTATCCCATACTCCTCCTGGTCTCAATCTCCACTAGCCCCTACACCATGGTCCTAACTTCTCTCATCACGCACTACCATCATCCATTCTGCAGTCTCCTCCTTCCTCAGTTCTATCTCAGCTTCCCAATCCATTCTTTCACACTATTATGTGCTTTACAAATTCCTATCCCACGTGCCCAGTCAACAACCAGACTTCAACCCTCCCTCCTGCTCCCTCCCTACTTCCTTTCTCCCCTAGCCCATTCCATCCTTCACTCTAGTCTAGCTGCAGTTCCAACAGATTTTAGACAGATGGGACAATACAGCCATGCAGAGGTTTTTTGTTGCAGTGTTTACTGCATGCTTCTGAAGAAAAATTCATACAAAAGCTACTAATGTTCTCACACTTTTCTAAGTGTCTACTGATGACTTGCCACCTCAATTATTTGGTATGTTGTTACCTTTACTCCTTAAATTATTTATATTTCACTTAACATTTGTCTACATAGTACAGTAGGCATAGTGTAAACATGAAAATACATACTAACCTCAGACGCTACTCCTAGTTTTGTCAATGCTTTGGACACATACTCTGGAAAGCTATTACATTTCGCTGCTAAACGGCCCACTTGCCCTTCTGGCAGATTGTGTCTGCATTTTTCCACCAACAGTACTTGTAAGAGAGAGCGATACCACAAAGGCTCAACTGGTACCTGAAAGCAACGTAGGCATTACTCTTTAAATGTACTGTTCATATTATAAATAATTAAATTTTGTTATCCCCAGTAAAGATTTGGTAAATAATAGTTGAAATACCTATTATCTGAAATGTACACAATGGGATAAAATATATACAAAAAAAGTAAATAATGCAGCCTGTAAAGAGTGCAGCTGCCCATGGTCAGCGGTAATATGTGTCTGGGAAAAAAGGGGGTACTGTCCTACCAGTAGACTTCAATGCTTGCCCTGCTGGGGCATGTTTTCATTGTTTGACATGTAAGTTCTCCAATTTTCTTTCATTATATTTTGTAGTTATTTATTTCTGTGTTGCTATGCTGTTTTGTTACATAACTATCCCTCATTTGCAAAGAAAACTGCTCGACTGAGTCACTGCTGATTTAGTAGTCTGCCTCGATATTATTCAACAGGGGCTATTATATTAGACACTATAAGACATTTCTACTTACTGGACAAGAGAGTCCTACTGCGCCAAAGCAAACATGTTGGTTGGGTAGGGTTAAGAGAGTGTAAATCATGGGCCCTCAGCCAAGAGGTAACTCACCTGGAGCTCATGACAACTGTCAAAAATTTGATTGGATTATGGAAGTATGAAGGATGGGTAAAACTAAGACACTGAAAGCAATATTGATGCCAGAGCTGAGTGATAACTGGACAAGTCAAAGCATGTGAGTCAGGCTGGTACAGAGGTGAGAGCAGACAAGGGATATACCAGGGCTCATCTGTGGGAAGAGAACCTCCACCTGCATCTGACCCCCCTCCCCCCCCCCCCCCCCCAGTCCGATTATGGGCAAAGACAGTTATTGAGTAAAGAAGCCATCTAGCATGGAGATTGGTATCAGTAAAAGTAAGAAGGCTAAAAATATAATGGAATCTTTTGGGCCAGCAACAATGAAACAAGATGAGAGAAATAATTAGGTCCTGCACAGTGCTGCATGCACCAAGGACTATCCTGTCTACAGTTGTCCCACCCCTGATTCATTATAGTCAAAGTGTTAAAAGAGGGGAACAACGCCCCTTATTCACTGGTTCATTGGAGTGCTATCCATAAAACAAAAAATAGGGTGAGGCTAACTGCTACCTAAAAACAATTAAAACAGAGTGGAAGAGGGATGACTGAGGCAGCTGGCAAAGGAGGTACGGTCAAGAGCAGGAAATGCCCCAACACCAACCACCCTACTCTGCCTCAACAGCAATTTAAAAGGTTATATCTGAAATAACAATGACTTTCACAGAGAAAATAGAAAATCAGTTCAACTGTCCATGAGTCGTCCACCAGCACTGAGGCAAATAATCTAGAAGACCAAGCTTAGCCTGGAGAGTCAGAAGGAGGGTTCATCCTATCCTGATGCGAGCAACTGTCTGCAAAGCTGGGGAATCACAACATGGGTGTAGCTCATTACATAAAACAATGAGTTATTCTGGTATGACCGATACCGTTTCTCCTGGATTCCTTCGCCTTGGGAAATACAGAAACATCTGATACTGGCTCTCAGCTTCAACCAGTGACGTCATCAAGATGGCACACAAGTCAGATCACTTCTATCAAACATGGCAACCGTAACATCAAAGCCTTACAGACTTTTGTGTGAGGAGAAACAAAACTAATGATATTCTAACCTAACATGTGCAGAAAAACAAAAAAAATATATAAAAATCAATCATGCCAACATTCTACATCTACATGACTACTCTGCAATTCACATTTAAGTGCTTGGCAGAGGGTTCATCGAACCACAATCATACTATCTCTCTACCATTCCACTCCCGAACAGCGCGCGGGAGAAACGAACACCTAAACCTTTCTGTTCAAGCTCTGATTTCTCTTATTTTATTTTGATGATCAGTCCTACCTATGTAGGTTGGGCTCAACAAAATATTTTCGTATTCGGAAGAGAAAGTTGGTGACTGAAATTTCGTAAATAGATCTCACCACGATGAAAAACGTCTTTGCTTTAATGACTTCCATCCCAACTCGCGTATCATATCTGGCACACTCTCTCCCCTATTACAAACGAGCTGTCCTTTTTTGCACCCTTTCGATGTCCTTTGTCAATCCCACCTGGTAAGGATCCCACACCGCACAGCAATATTCTAACAGAGGACGAACGAGTGTAGTGAAAGCTGTCTCTTTAGTGGACTTGTTGCATCTTCTAAGTGTCCTGCCAATGAAATGCAACCTTTGGCTCACCTTCCCCACAATATTATCTATGTGGTCTTTCCAACTTAAGTTGTTTGCAATTTTAACACTCAGGTACTTAATTGAATTGACAGCCTTGAGAATTGTACTATTTATCGAGTAATCGAATTCCAACGGATTTCTTTTGGAACTCATGTGGATCACCTCACACTTTTCGTTATTTAGCGTCAACTGCCACCTGCCACACCATACAACAATCTTTTCTAAATCGCTTTGCAACTGATACTGGTCTTTGGATGACCTTACTAGACGGTAAATTACAGCATCATCTGCGAACAACCTAAGAGAACTGCTCAGATTGTCACCCAGGTCATTTATATAAATCAGGAACAGCAGAGATACCAGGATGCTTCCCTGGGGAACACCTGATATCACTTCAGTTTTACTCGATGATTTGCCGTCTATTACTACGAACTGCGACCTTCCTGACAGGAAATCACGAATCCAGTCGCACAACTGAGACAATGCCCCATAGGCCCACAGCTTGATTAGAAGTTGCTTGTGAGGAACGGTGTCAAAAGCTTTCTGGAAATCTAGAAATACGGAATCAACTTGAGAGCCCTGTCGATAGCGGCCATTACTTCGTGCGAATAAAGAGCTAGCTGCGTTGCACAAGAATGATGTTTTCTGAAACCATGCTGATTATGTATCAATAGATCGTTCCCTTCGAGGTGATTCATAATGTTTGAATACAGTATATGCTCCAAAACCCTACTGCAAACCGACGTCAATGATATAGGTCTGTAGTTCGATGGATTACTCCTACTACCCTTCGTAAACACTGGTGCGACCTTCGCAATTTTCCAATCTGTAGGTACAGATCTATCGGTGAGCGAGCAGTTGTATATGATTGCTAAGTAGGGAGCTATTGTATCAGTGTAATCTGAAAGGAACCTAATCGGTATACAATCTGGACCTGAAGACTTGCCCGTATCAAGCAATTTGAGTTTCTTCGCAACCCCTAAGGTATCTACTTCCAAGAAACACATGCTAGCAGCTGTTCGTGTTTCAAATTCTGGAATATTCCATTTGTCTTCCCTGGTGAAGGAATTTCGGAAAACTGCATTCAATAACTCCGCTTTAGCGGCACAGTCGTCGGTAACAGTACCACCGGCACTGCGCAGCGAAGGTATTGACTGTGTCTTGCCGCTTGTGTACTTTACATACGACCAGAATTTCTTTGGATTTTCTACCAAATTTCGAGACAATGTTTCGTTGTGGAACCTATTAAAGACATGTCGCATTGAAGTCCGTGCCAAATTTCGTGCGTCTGTAAATTTTAGCCAATCTTCGGGATTTCGTGTTCTTCTGAACTTCGCATGCTCTTTCCGTTGCCTCTGCAACAGCGTTCGGACCTATTTTGTGTACCATGGGGGATCAGTTCCATCTCTTACCAATTTATAAGGCATGAATCTCTCAATTGCTGTTGCTACTATATCTTTGAATTTGAGCCACATCTCGTCTACATTTGCATAGTCAGTTTGGAAGGAATGGAGATTTTCTCTTAGGAAGGCTTCTAGTGACACTTTATCCGCTTTTTTAAATAAAATTATTTTGCATTTGTTTCTGGTGGATTTGGAAGAAACGGTATTGAGCCTAGCTACAACGACCTTGTGATCACTAATCCCTGTATCAGTCATGACGCTCTCTATCAGCGCTGGATTGTTTGTGGCTAAGAGGTCAAGTGTGTTTTCACAACCATTTACAATTCACGTGGGTTCGTGGACTAACTGCTCGAAATAATTTTCGGAGAAAGCATTTAGGACAATCTCGGAAGATGTTTTCTGCCTACCACCGGTTTTGAACAAGTATTTTTGCCAACATATCGAGGGAAGGTTGAAGTCCCCACCAACTATAACCATATGAGTGGGGTATTTATTTGTTACGAGACTCAAATTTTCTCTGAACTGTTCAGCAACTATATCATTGGAATCTGGGGGTCGGTAGAAGGAGCCAATTATTAACTTAATTCGGCTGTTAAGTATAACCTCCACCCATACCATTTCGCACAGAGTATCTACTTCGACTTCACTACAAGATAAACCACTACTGACAGACACAAACACTCCACCACCAATTCTGCCTAATCTATCTTTCCTGAACACCGTCTGAGACTTCGTAAAAATTTCTGCAGAACTTATTTCAGGCTTTAGTCAGGGTTCTGTACCTATAACGATTTCAGCTTCTGTGCTTTCTATTAGCGCTTAAAGCTCAGGGACTTTCCCAGCACAACTACAACAATTTACAACCACAATTCCGACTGTTCCTTGATCCAAGCACGTCCTGTATTTGCCATGCACCCTTTCAGATTGCATCCCACCCCGTACTTTCTCGAGGCCTTCTAATTACATAAACCCCCCAAAAAACCACACAATTCAATATTGTCACCTTCAATTAACTTTTTTACAGAAATGGAACTTTATGATATCAATGAATGAGTATATCTACAAAACATGATATGGAAAAAGTCACTACTCATTGCAGATTCATGCATCAAAAACTTAAATTGATCTATGTAACTAGAACAATAAAATAGAATTAACACAAATTAAATTATAAACTCCTCTTAAATAAAGAAGAATAAAACAAAATCAGGCACCAACTTTAGTGAACTTCATGTACTTGCCACACATGTGGCACTGTACAAATTCAGTCAGTAAGCTATTCAGTTGCATAAACTTAATGGTGCTCATCATATCATAACTCATTGTGATATTTGATGATCAACTCTTGAATTTCTTTGGCATATTCACAACCATTATTATCAATTCCAAACCACTATAACACTGTTCTTACCACTACCTACCCGCAATTGCAATTACTCACTAATAACAACATAATGAACAAGTTTCGAAACATTGAAATTCAACATTACGGAATGCCACCACACACTGCTAAATGCCCTCTTCAAATACAGTACCCATCCATGATGCCACATAATACAACATCACTGCATCATGCATCAAAGCAGAGGCCTGGAACCGTATGTTTGGGTTGACCCTCTCCTTGATAGTGCGGAGTTTATTACAAGAGGCAAGTAGTCCCCAGATGTTGCTCCATCTCTGAGTGAGGAGAGGTTTTTTTAGCATCTGCAAATCTTCATCCGTGATCATCAAAGCAAATGCTGGGTGAGTAATTGTTATACTGCTTTTGGCAGTTCATTCCCTATGATATTCACATAGCCTGAGACCCAGAGAAAGACAACTGAGCAGGCAGGACAACTAACATTAGAGAGGGGCCCATGAATAGCAGATATCACAGGGTGATAAGAGTCTCAATAGCCTTGAGACTGCTCACTGAATTCCAACAAATTAAAATGCAGTGAGGGAGGTCTGTTGGATTAAATACAGGACTCTGTTAATGTCTATCAGCTCTGTCGTAAAAACACTAAATGTTCCAGCAACAAATGTTATTCCTGACTCTCAGGTGGTGTAAAAGCAGATCCTGTTCTGCCCAAGGTTTTAGAGCCATCAATGTAAATACAGACAGCGAAATGTCATGGGAGTAACTGAAATTTACTTTAGGTCCCCTGAAATGGGGGAAGGTGGGGATGCGAAAAACATGGGGAACACATTCTAGGGAGATTATGTAGGCCCATTAGAGGGCCTCAGGCACATTATAATTGGTAATCCTAACCAAGGATGGGTGTCAGGATGTTGATGCCCCTTGTATACAAAAAGCATTTATTAAGTTGGATGATTAGTATTTTGTCAAATGGTGATTGCATCAGTGAATAAGAGTTGGTACCATCAGAAATGAAGAGAAGATCTCTACTTTGGCAAGGAGATTGTCTGTGTGACTAGTCCAGAAGGTGCAAGTGGCCAGTCTTACTCCATGATAATGAACTGGGTCTAATAGCTTCAAAGTTGATAGTATAGCTGAACCCTAAACTTATGAATCATAATCCAGCTGGGACAGGACAAGGGCCCAGTAAAAATGGAGGAGAGGTGTGCGATCTACACTACAAGAGGCATGGGCAAGGAAGCAGACAGCATTAAGCTTTCACATGCAGCAAGCCTTTAGTTGATGAATACTTGACAGACATCAGCTTTTTATCAATGAGGAATCCCAAATTTTGGGACAGTGCTCTGAAGTCCAATCCAAGGAGAGTTCTGGATCAGGATGGACCATGGCACAGTGACAGAAATGCATGACTTGTGCTTTTGTGGGAGAGAATTGGCAGCTGTGAGAAAGGATTCAAGTAGTAGCTCTTTGGATGGCACTTTAGAGCTGGCATTCAGCTAAGGCTAGAGACTGAGAGCATACCAAATGCAAATGTCATCAACATAGAGCACAGGGGTGACAAGTGGTCCAACAGACGCTACTGGTACATTGATAGCTATCAACACTCCGAGATGAACAAGCACGCACATAGTATGCTAGCATATCGAAGATATATATTGTAGCAACTGGCAGCAAATGAATGTATATATATGTATATATACACTACTGGCCATTATAATTGCAACACCATGAAGATGACATTGCTACAGATGCAAAATTTAACCGACAGGAAGAAGATGCTGCGGTATGCAAATGATTAGCTTTTCAGAGCATTCACACAAGGTTGGCGCCAGTGGCGACACCTATTATGTGCTGACATGAGGAACATTTCCAACCGATTTCTCATACACAAACAGCAGCTGACTGGGCTTTGTCTGGTGAAATGTTCTTGTGATGCCTCGTGTAAGGAGGAGGAATGCGTACCATCACGTTTTCGACTTTCCATAAAGGCCGGATTGTAGCCTATCACGATTGTGGTTTATCGTATCACAACACTGCTGCTCGTGTTGGTTGAGATCCAATGACTGTTAGCAAAATATGGAATCGGTGGGCTCAGGAGGGTAAAACAGAACGTCGTGCTGGATTCCTAACGGCCTCGTATCACTAGCAGTCGAGTTCTTATCCGCATGGCTGTAACGGATCGTGCAGCCACGTCTCAATCCCTATATATAATAAAAGATGGGAGTACATCTCCCCTCACTGCCATGGTCCCCCCCCCCCCCCCCCAAGATGTCAGTATCTGTTGGTAGATCAGTATCTGGATGACTTGGGATGGGTCATTTACCATGACCCAATAGGTTTCTTTTTTGCTGTTGTGTAATATTTATTATAATTTTTTTTTATTTTCTCAAAGAAAGGACAGGTACTTTATTTCAGTTTCTATAGTAATGTGTTACAATCGCCTAAGACTTTAATCTTGGCACAATTCAGTGTACCTTTAACCCATAGGGACAGAGACTCTGATTCATTTACTTTACGACGATTCCTTGCCCTAAGAACCAATGGCATCATACACATATAGTAAGATGAACCATGATCTCTGTTATACGCTTCACATATCTGAAACGTACAATAAGCAATAACTTCACAGCTGTTAAAAGTCTCCAGACCCGATACAATCTCCACTTTACCACCACGAACTAGAGCCACAGTTACCCATTCATTACCATGCGCACTAGTATCATCCGGAGTCCATGAAAAACATTTGCACCACCCATGAGCTGCTGCTTATTGAAATGACCAGCCAAGTCAATCTCTATTGCTCTCAGTGATTTATACACAGGAGCACTGCACCACCATCGGCGACGAGAAACATGTCGCAAGGGCATTGCAGAGGCACATTAACACACAGTCAACGTAGCAAGCCAACACCCAGTGAATGCCCAGAGCATAGTTTCCACATTCCTCGATGTTCGCAGAGCGAATGATGCTCCATGCTGCAGTGTAGAGCGCTCCTGGCAGACCAGAAGTGACAAGCTTATCGCTCCCCCTCCACCGAGCCACAGGCACTCACAACGCCTTATGCTGACGCCACACGCTCCTGGATGGGAGTTATAGCGCAACCGGGGCCTAGTAAAACTAGAGGCCCCGGCCCCCCAGGCGGCCAAGAACGCACGCCAGAGACTAAGTCTCACTCAAGGTCACGCTGAGAGAGCACACCAGACACTAAGACAAACAGTAAGATGAATCACGATCTCTGTTATACACTTCACATATCTGAAATGCACAATAAGCAATTACTTCATGGCTGTTAAAAGTCTCCAGCCCCGATACAGTCTCCACTTTACCACCATGAACTAGAGAGACAGTTACCCAACCATTACCATGTGCACTAGTATCAGCATTAGTAAGTGTAAAATTCAGTATGCGTACACAAACCACTGAAGGACCATGAAGAATAACTTGCGCACCTACTCCGCTCTTCGTAGTAATAGATACATCCGCAATAGCTTTATAAACTGTAAGGCGCGAACGCCTTCTCCTCCTAAAATAATGCGGCTTAACTAGTCTGTGTGTAAACGACCCATCCCAAGTCATCCAGATACTGATTCACCGCCACACACTGACATCTCAGAGAGGGGGAACCATGGCAATGGGGGGAGCTGTGCTCTCATCTTTGATTATATATGTATATAAACATTCATTTGTCTACAATAATTGTAAAATAAAGATTACTGGTGACTGTATGTTCTATTACAGACACTAAAATGCATTATCTCCTTTCCTTATCTCCTCCATGTATATTTTTTATTTTTTTAAAATTCACTTATTTATGCTTTTAGTGCATGGTTATGCACTAGGCGTAGCGTAACCTTGAGCGGGGACTTAGTGTCTGGTGCACTTTCTCAGTGTGACCTTGAGTGGGACTTAGTCTCTGGCGCGCATTCTTTGCCACCTGGGGGGCCGGGGCCTCTAGTTTTACTAGGCCCCGGCCATGCTTTAACTCCACCCAGGAGCGCATGACCGTGTGTTAACATGCCTCTGCAATCCCCGTGCCACATGTTTCTTGTCGCTGATGGTGCGCAGTGCTCCTGTGTATAAGTCACTGAGAGCAATAGAGATGGACTTGGTTGGTCAATTCAATAAGCAGCAGCTCATGGGTGGTCCAAATGTTTTTCGTGGACTCCAAATGTAGTTAACGTGTGATGTTTCTGCTGTGTTTGGTGGGCAGTACGTGGCTGACATTGGCTGTCGTATGGGGCAAGCATTCTGATTATGGTGGCCTTGAAGCTTTCCCTGATGCAAACATCTTGGCTTGGAACACTTTGAGTATAACTGAGTCTACAGGACTGCTTGCTAAGGTTCCCTATGAGACCAACAGACACTGACATCTCAGAAGAGGGAACCATGGCAATGGTTTTTATATGTACACACACACACACACACACACACACACACACACACACACACACACACACACACACACAGATACAGATATATATATATATATATATATATATTAATTTGCTGCTACGATATATATCTTCGATATGCTAGTGTACTATGCGCGTGCTGGGCCATCTCGGGGGTGGGGCCTCTAGTTTTACTAGGCTGCGGCCAGGCTAAAATACCAAGATCAGTAGTTGATAAGAGGCTTGGCTCGCTGCTGGCAGCCAAAGTTGCGGTCTGATAACTGGCAGCTATATAAGTGAGGTTTCTGGTAAGACGGCATCAGTCGTCTAGCAGCCGCACGTGCAACAACATCGACACAGACTAGTTATGCCGCGTTATTTTAGGAGGAGAAGCCGTTCACGTCTTACAGTGTGTAAAGCTGTTGATAATGTATCTATTACTTTGAAGAGCGGAGTAGGTGCGCAAGTTATTCTTCATGGTCCTTCAGTGTTTTGTGGATGCATACTGAATTTTACACTTACTAATGCTGATACTAGTGCACATGGTAATGGTTGAGTAACTGTGGCTCTAGTTCGTGGTGGTAAAGTGGAGACTGTGTCAGGGCTGAAGACTTTTAACAGCTTTGAAGTTATTGCTTATCGTACATTTCAGATATGTGAAGTGTATAACAGAGATCGTGGTTCATCTTACTATATGTCTACAATGCCATTGGTTCTTAGGACAAGGAATCGTCGTAAAGTAAATGAATCAGAGTCTGTGTCTGTATGGGTTATAGGTGCACTGAATTGTTAACACTCAAGGTATTGTAACACTCAGGATGGAGCCCTACACAATGCCATTCTCTTGGATCCACAGGGAGCTGAGTAATGTTACAACTCTACCAAAAAACACCTGATAGGATAAAAACTGACAAAATAAGTAGGGAGCCTCAAAAGCCAGAATCATGTAGGGTAAGTAAAATGTGATGGTGCCAAGTGTGTCTCATGCCTTATGTAGGTAAAAAATTACTGCAATGAGGTATTGGCATTTAGAAAAGTCTGTCAGATTGCTGTTTAGAACGTAATTAGGTCATTGGTCATGGATTATCCCTCGTGCAAACCACACTAATAGGGGACAAAAGGACTCATTTTGAGAATCAAGCATAACAACTGGACAATCATCCTTCCAAGCAGTTTGCACAGCACATTGGTGAAGCTAATATGTTGGTAGCTTTTGATGGACATTGGGTTTTGCCCGGTTTAAGGACTGGGACAGTGATACTATCTTGATATTGCACACGGAAAACATGTTCTAGCCAAATACAATTGAAGGCCCTGAGTAGATGGAGTCTGAATAACATTCAGATGATGGACACCTAATTATGAATCTAATCAGGGCCTGGGGCTGTATTGTGAGACAAGTCAGAAGCCTGATGTAGTTCCCAGTCAGTGGAGGTTCATGGAGGTTCATTATAGAATTCAGTGTGTGTGTGTGTGGGGGGGGGGGGGGGGGGGGACTCAACAGCATGTTTATTAGTGCCCTTATGAATATTAGTGTAGAACAGTTGTGGGAAGACCACCAAAAATGTGTTAAAATGTGTAGGAAGCAATCTGATATAAAATTGTACGCATTCTCTCCTGAACTCAACCAGACTCATGCTAACTTACATCCTGTTTAAAAGGTCGATGTTCCGTCAATTAAAACCAATGTAAGAAATGAGCAAAACTAAAACAGATAGACTGGACCATGCAGTTGACAAATTATTTACAATAAATAGGATGAGCCAGTCACCCTGACAACACATTAAGTGCTTCTCCCTAAAATTTTAGGGAACAAATTGGACATTTCACAAAACTTTAAAACACATACCACATTCATCTCATTGTCAGTTAAATTAGAGAGCAAATCTGTCAGCAAATAAGCTGCTGCATTCTTGTTTTAATATAAAATACAGTCTACTAAAATGTGATGCACCATGATCTGCGCACCACAAGTGCCACATGCTGGAACGAGAAGCCTTGACTGCTTTATCTAATGCGTGCAAGTATTGTAGTGAGTAAAGGACACTCAGCGAGTTGTAATAGATGAGGTTGGTTGGCTGGTTGGTTGATTTGGGGGGGGGGAGGGGACGAAACAGCAAGGTCATCGATCCCATCGGATTAGGGAAGGATGGGGAAGGAAACTGGCCGTGCTCTTTCACAGGAACCATCCTGGCATTTACCTGAAGCGATTTAGGGACATCATGGGAAACTTAAATGAGAATGGTCAGTTGTGGGTTTGAACTGTCATCCTCCTGAATGCAAGTCCAGTGTGCAACAGATAAGGAATTTAACATTTGCAACCCATCTCATCTCATCTTCTTCAGCACCCAAAAGATCATGTATGACACTGCGTCTAAGTCAGTGAAATCTTGAGGCAATCGGATCTTGATAACACGATCAGGGAAAACAATGGGGCAACCATTGGAGTCCTCCTGTTTACATTCATTTGCGACTACAGCTATACAAGTGTGATGCTCATTTAAAATGTCATAAAATATTGTATTTGAACAGATGCAAGAGGCAGTCTCTCCCATATCGCAATAAACCTAAAATTACTCTGGGCGCCTGCAATAACCAGGATGGCAGTCGGTTAAATCCCTGGATTTGGTTTGTACTTGACCACACCAAGTAACATCAGCACACGCTTCACACTGGTCCCAAATGGCCCAACTGCTCAAGGATGACGGGAGAAAAGGAATTCCAAAGTTGGGCGAGCAACTGTATGGCATGCTTGTGAATTTGTTGGAGCAGTGAGGAACTTCCATGCTTGATGTACTGTGAGTAGTTGTCGTTGGATGGTGAGCCATCATTCCCGAGTCTCAGCACAGCAGTGATTGGGTATAGCCTAATCCTCTCATGATGGATAGCATCAATAATTTTCATGTACAGACATCTATTGGTCTATATATACAATGTGCAAACCCACACAAGCCCTATAAAACTGGAGAATATTTGCCCTGTTTGCTCCCAAAGATTTGTGGTTTAGGCATTTTAAAATATTAAGTCCCTTCTGGGACCTTGCCTGCAGGTCCTTTACATGTGTTAACTATGACAGCCAGGAATAAAAAATGAGTCCTTAAAATGTAGAATATGATATGCAAGTCAGGTAAAATAAAAACACGACAAGAATGCTTACAATTAACACACGTAAAAATATCTGCAGAAAATCTAAAACCCGTCTTTACTGTCGACTCCTCTAACATTTTAACTGTAAGTTTTGATGATGTATCACTGTTGTAGTATTGGAGGAGGAACAGATAAATAAAAATTGTCTACAAATAAGCAGCACTGCACAGGACTCCTTACCTTACACATTATATTGTTAATGGCTCTGAAGAAAGAGTACAACACTTTCCTGAGGAACACCATTCTCCTACTGCACACTATCTGACAGCACATCGCCAACTCGAAACCTAGAAAGGCATTTTGATAAGAAGGAGCCAATGAATATGGGGAGGTGGTCATGAAAGCTCCATTTATGGAGCTGTCTGACAATATCAATGCCTGGTTGACATCAAGAATATCCCAAAACATAGCTGTTTATGTAGAAAGGTCTGCTCGATAGCCACCTCTGGTGGCGTCAGGTTGTTGAAAGTGGATCGATATCTTCAGAATCCACATGGAGAGCAGCTATGAAGCTGTCTGGTCTCTAACATTCAGACCAGATGATGATTGACCACTCACTCACAGATCTTTCCCACACAATGGCAATGCACTGGTAACTATTAGGGCACATTTGGTCCTTTCCTACTTTGAGGTTAGGTATCAAAACTGCATCCACTACGAGTTGGGAAATTGCCATGTCCATCATATCTAATTAAAAACTATAAGAATGAAAATAACCAATTACTGACAATACAATGTAAACAGATAGATAAAAAATCTACTCACCAAGTGGTGGCAGGAGAACAGCACACAAAGAGGTTTAGCTTTTACAAGCTTTCAGAGCCGGTGGCCCCTTCTTCTGGCAAAGGAGTTGACAGGGAGGAAGAGGGCTGAAGGAAAAGGACTAGAGACGTTAAAGGAAAGGGGAACAGTTGAGAAAAGTCACCCAGAATCCCAGGCCAGGGGAGATTTACCGGACAGGATGAGAAGGAAAGACTGATTGTTGGGGTCTGCACCTGAGAGCTTAAAGGTGGAAGATGGTAATACACAAGACAGAGATTACTACTAAAACATAGTGGATGAGTTAATAATAGTGAAAAGCTAAGTGCATTCTATGTAAGAAAGGTGGGAGGGCAGATGGCGAAAAATAGACAAGTCAGAAAATGAAAGATGTAGAAAATTGAAATGGAGTGAGGAAAGGAGTAGTTACTGTGAAGAGATGCTGAGATTGAAGGGACTAATGTAAATTAAGGTCAAGTGAGTGGGAAGAACCAAGGATATTTTGTAGCACTAGTTCATACCTGTGGAGTTCTGAGAAACTGATGTCTGGAGAAAGAATCCAGATGGCGTATGTGCTGAAACAGGCACTAAGATAATGACTGTCATGTTGTAGAGCATGCTTTGCAGCAGGATATTGTGTGTTGCCAGTATACACCCTCTGCCTATGCCCATTCATTTTGATTGGTAACTGGGTGGTAGACATGCCGATGTAAAAAGCTGAACAGTGCTTATATAACAGTTGGTTATGATGTGCTGTTTCATTGGTGGCACTCCCTTTGACAGTATATGTTCTGCCAGTTACAGGGTTGGAATAGATGGTGGTAGAGGAGTGCATAGGACCAGTCTTGAAGCGGGGACAGTCACAGGGGTGAGAGCCATAGGATAGGAAGATGGGTGCAGAAGGAGCACAGGGTCTGACAAGGATATTGTGGAGATTTGGAGGAAGATGAAACGCTATTCTAGGTGTGGTGGGCAAAATCTCAAACAGAATGGATCTCATTTCAGGGCATGATTTTAGGAAGTCAAGGTCTTGTTGACGTAGTTGACTAACACATTCAAGATCTGGATAATACTGGGTGACAATTGGTGATCTTCAAAGTTGTTTTTTGGAGGGTTCAACAGTACCAGGATTGGATGCGATGGCCTAGGAAATCTGGTTTTGAACTAGGCTGGTGGGTAATTACATCCATTGAAGGCTGAGGTGAGAGCGGTGGTGTATCGTTGTAAAGAGTCTGCTTCTGAACAAATACATTTGCCTCGAATGCCAAGGCTGTACGGAGAGAATATTTGATGTGGAAAGGATGGCAACTGTAAGTACTATTGTTTGTTAGTAGGGTTAATGTGAACGGAAGTGTGTAGCTGGCCTTCGGTGAGGATGAGATCAACATGGAGGAAAGTGAAATGGGATTCAGAATAGGACCATGTGAAATTTAATTGGAATAAGTTATTTAGAGATTCCAGGAATTTTAAAATGTCAGCCTGAACACTTATGGATCCCAGGAAAGCTCCCTCCAAACTACCCATGAAAAGGTTAGCTTAGGGAGGAGCCATCTTGGTTCCCACAGCCATATCCATGATCTGCTTGTATAACGGGCATTCAAAAAGAAACGAGCTGGAGTTTGGAATGCACAAACCGGTGACAGGAGGGTAATATCGTGGAGTGTGTGACAAGGTGTGGTTCCAAACAGAGCGTGGAAGTTCACAGCCCATCGCTAGAGGGCAAGCATGCATGTCACGTGACTGCACAGAGCTAGCAGCAGCATGCATCAATCGTCCAACACTGCCAGTCGCAATGCAAACAGTGACATGGAGGCGTCAACAGAAGAGCAAAGAGGTGCTGTTTGTTTTCTGACAGCAGAAGGAGTAGGAGGAACGAACATTAATCGACAAATGTCACAAGTGTACAGCAAACATTGCATGTCCCTTGCAAGGGTCAAGGCATGGCACAAGTGCTTCAGGGAAGGACGGGTGCCGTCAGCCAACAATGCACGGTCTGGAGCACCACACTGCATTACTGATAACATTGTCCAGCTGGTGGATGCACTCATTACCCAGGACTGCCGAGTAACAGTGAAAGCCTTAGCCCCATGGTTGGATTGAGTGTTGGAAGTGTTCACACCATCGTGAAGGAAAGACTACACATGCGCAAGTGTGTGCCCCACAGTCTTCAACAACACCAGGAAGCATGTCAAATGGCCCACTGTCTTGCTCCTCTGCAGCACTATACTCAGGAAGGGAATGCGTTCCTGGCATGAGTGGTGGCTGGAGATGAGTCATGGTGTCATCACTTCAAACCAGAATAAAAACGACAGAGTCTCCATTGGAAGCATCCAGGGTCACCACCACCAAAAAATGCAAAGACCATCCACATGAGTGCAGGAAAGGTTATGCTGATGTTGTTCTTTGCCCAAGATGGCCCCCTTCTGATTCACTTCCTGCAGCGTGGGACAACAGTGGATACTCAGTGTTACTCACAAACCTTGACCAACCTTCACCAAGCAATCAAATCAAAACGACCAAGCAATCTCACCCGTGGGGTCATTCTGCTCCATGACAATGCAAAGCCTTGTACGACCAACACAGTGGCAGCACCCCTGCAGAAATTCAAATGGGAGGTTCTCGGCCACCCTACATACAGTCTGGACCTCTCTCCCTGTGATTATGCCATTTTTGGTCCCATTAAAAAGGCTCTGAGGGGCAAACGATTCACCTCAGACGACAACGTCCAGTTGGATGTGTGGAACTGGTTAATATCGCAGCCCGCCTAATTTTATGAGACAGCCATTCACCGCCTTGTGTCACAGTGGGACAAGTGTCCCAACAGCCTAGGTCAATAATTCTAACTTATAGGTACTGGTTTCTGTGATTATGCCTCCAGCTCATTTCTTTTTGAATGCCCCTTATGTGTCTGCCCCTCAAAGGTGAAGTAATTGTTGGAATGAATAAAATTAGTTAAGGTGAGCAAGAAGGATGTCATAGGTTTGGAATCAGGTGGACATTGACTGAGGAAATGTCCTGCAGCAGACAGACCATGACGTGGGGGACGTTGGTATAGAGGGAGATGGCATCAATGATGACAAACAAGGTGTGTGGTGGGAACAGGATGGGCACAGATTTCAGATGATCTAGGACAATGGTTGGTCTCTTTAATGTAGGAGGGAAGTCTTTGTACTAAGGGTTGTAGTGTTGATCAACTAAGGCAGGTATATGTTCGGTGGTTGCTTTTAAGCCAGCAGCTACAGGACGACCAGGACGAATGCGTTTGTAGATCTTAGCAAGATGGTAAAAGGTGGGGGTGTGTGGTTTGGGTGGGGTAAGAAATTCTGTGGATTGAGGTGTAAGCCTTGTGTGGGGCTTGAGGATTTTAGGAAGGACTACAGGTCAGTTAGAATCACAGGGATGGGATTTTGATGGTAGATGACGAAAGTAGAGGTGTCAAACAGCTGGCGTACACTTTCACTAACATACTCCTGTCGGTCAAGTACCACAGTGCTAGATCCTTTGTCTGGTGGGAGGGTAATGATGGAGTCACCAGCTTCACTGGATATTATTACCCAAACAGTAGTGTGTTCTCCTGCCACTGCTTGGTGAGTAGATTTTTTTATCTATCCATTTACACTAAACAAACTGTCCATTCACATGAATGGCAGACAGTGCTTGTTGGTAATGAGGATCACCCTGTGGCTAAACATGCCTTGGTGCACAGCCAGCACATCTTGGCACAGTGTTACACCGTCCGCGTTATCTGGATACTTCCCACTAACACCAACCTGTCAGAACTCCGGAGATGGGAACTTGCCCTTCAGTATATCCTCTCTTCTCGTTATCCGGCAGGCCTCAACCTCCGCTAATTTCAAGTTGCCGCCGCTCATACCTCACCTGTCTTTCAACAACATCTTTGCCTCTGTACTTCTGCCTCGACTGACATCTCTGCCGAAACTCTTTGCCTTTACAAATGTCTGCTTGTGTCTGTGTATGTGCAGTTGGATATGGGTGTGTGTGTGCGAGTTTATACCTGTCCTTTTTCCCCCTAAGGTAAGTCTTTCTGCTCCCGGGATTGGAATGACTCCTTACCCTCTCCCATAAACCCACATCCTTTCGTCTTCCCCTCTCCTTCCCTCTTTCCTCATGAAGCAACCATTGGTTGCAAAAGCTTGAATTTTGTGTGTATGTTTGTGTTTGTTTGTGTGTCTATCGACCTGCCAGCGCTTTCGTTTGGTAAGTTACACCATCTTTGTTTTTAGATATATTTTTCCCACGTGGAATGTTTCCCTCTATTATATCCATTTACATTATAAATACTACAAGAGGATTTCCTTCTGAGATTATTTGCAAGTTTTGCAGCATGATGCATCAGCTTTGCTCATACCCAGCCATAGTACCAAACAGTGCCCAATCGACAGTGCCAGATCCACCTCCCACATGGAGAAATGGCAGTTACAGAACTCAGAATTGTTGACAAGGAAGTCCATCTCAACTATCTCCACATTGGCACAACAGTGGAAGAATGCCAGATCCTAGATGGCAGTGGTAGTAGTCATCACAAAATGCTCTGCTGTTGTCTGGGTGATGTCTCCAGGCATCAGTAACACTATTTGGAGACAGCACTGTTGCAAGTGGTAAACAACTGAATTTAGCAGAAATCCTCCTGACAGCTTCCCATACTTACATAGAATAAATGGAGCAATTGATAGAGTCCAGGAACGTGTGCCATGACCTTTTCTCGCTTTCCTTGATTATGTGTCAAGCCTTGGTTATCACCACTTGAGAGGCTGTGAGGTTGGGTGGCACTTAAACCATCACAGAGCTGCATGCCTGACCCAGATTGTTGAGTGACATTTCTCATTTCACAAAGATACAGGTTGTCTTCTAAGATGACCTAAGGACTTTGGAACAAATAAGTCGGTGACATGGTGGTATCACTCACATGATGATGTCCATCAATTCCTGAACACTTCCACAGTGTTCAAACACAGCCATCTGGCTGAACTGTGTCCAGTTAGCTCTGCTGCTTATCCAACTAGGTGGCCTTCTTTCAAGTGTTGTTCCATTTGGTAGGTGGATCCAGAGTGGGAAGTGGTCACTGGAATGAAGGTCATCATCAGTAACATTCCACTGAACAAAATCTGCATGGGCTGTGGAACAGAATGAGAGTTTATGGCTGAGGATGACCCAGTAGCAACACTGAAATGAGTGGGTGTGCCCATACTGAAGATGCACAGCTCTTAAGACATTATGAGGTGCTCTACAATTCAACACCTGGGACAAGTAGAGCGGGAGCCCCATAATACGTTATGGGTACTGAAGTCTCTCAGTACGAGAAATGGTCAGGGGAGTTGGTCAGTAAGATCTGTGAGAGGCTCAGAATCTGTCGCATCTTGTTGAAGTAAATACAGTGATTTTCTGACCCATATGAACTTCAATTGCTTGTGGATCAGTAAGCAAAAATAGAGCAGATGAACGGTGTGTGTTACTGATGAACACAGCTGCCCCTCCTTTGTCACTGTCCCCAGTCAGGCGATCCTTGCAGTGGAGGGTATAGTCCAAGAGCTAGTAACTTTAAAATTTGTTTCTTGTAAGCACACACACAGGGGACACTCTTGTGCTGGGAGTTTCAGTTTTTCAACATGTGTCCTGAGTGTCCTTAGTCTGCCTGTGGCAGCCTTCCAATGACGTTTCGCATTTCTTTTGTTGTATCCCTTAGTAATAGGGCTTGGACCAATAAACTCCAAATGTGGCACACAGGATGTTCACATCCTACCTCCCTCCCAATGCAGCCGGCCCTGCACAGAGACTCAGTCTGGGGGCTAGACTTCATAGTCCATTGCCTCCAAATCAGAATTAACAGAACCATCAGATAGAATAAGATCTACATGGTCTGATGGTTTACGAGCTGTCTTGTTCTGGTACTGATGCTTCCTTTTAGGCTTGGCTGGTAGAGGAGACCTTGAAGAAATGATCATGGCAGTGGCAGTGAGAATGCTGACCTGATTACTGGAGTCTGCCTATCATGGTGCCGGAAGCTCTACAATGTCAGCAACCATCGCCTTTTCCGATGTTTGGTGAGAGGGGAGGACTGCATACTAACACCACTTTTGCCATTACACTTACAAATGCAGATATTAGTGCTAACACTATTAACCTCCATTTGTTTAGAGGAATCACCTTTCTGAATAGCTTTTTGTGTTCCTGCATAGTTTTTTTTTTGCAAGGAAGACAGAGAGGGCAATCCCCAGAGAAATTAACATTTAGGAGGGGAAGAGCAAACAACTCCTTCATGAATGACCTTACCAACCACACTGGCTGCAAGTGGCTTCTCCCATACATGCTAGAGCAAAGCTTCCAAGGCATTGGCATTTAAAACAGCACATTGGATTTGGCATACAACGCCTCACAGTTAAGTGAAGGAAATTTGCCTTGATATGGCCTGGGCATGTTGTGCTACTGAACCCAAGAATAAAGGAGTCTGATTTAACCAGATTTCCATCCACCCTTTCTATCCCATTTTGCACATTAGTCGCACCATTCTGAGCCCACTCACATTCAAACTCTTCTTCGAGAATATTGATAATATCTCTGCACAACTCATCATTGCTATAGTTCAAGGCCTCAGGCATTAGCTGTCTGGAGGTTTGTTGATTATTGGAAACCAGATATTTCTCCCAAAAGCATCTCATTCCTCAATCACTTTACAGATTGTAAAGTGCCAGCAGGAGTGCCTTGTAAACCCCTTTTTATGTGACAAAGTAAACATTCTCAAAGCTGCCTTCTTTCCTTTTAATTACTAAAAACACACACTGTCTAACAGCAAGTGTTCTTTTACTATAAACTGAACTGCTGGGAATAATCCTTGTATCAGGACGACTGGCAACACAAGCCCTCTTGTTGGGCTGGGCACTGATATCCACCAGAAGTACACCCATTCAGGTTGGAGATGGCTTGTGTAAGTTCAAGGATTCCATCTCGGTCCCACAAGCTGCTAGGGAAAAATAAGGGTCCATTTCACCTGAACAGTCATGTGTCTCATCGGCATGCAGCACATCTCAAGATTTTACTTTTTTTTTTTTTTTAGGTTTATACCATCCTTACAATATGGACAGTTAAGCCAAGATCCTCATTCCCTGTTACAGAAGATGATTTATTGAAAATATCACGGATATGAAGAGCATTACCCCCACATATAATTTGGCATCAAGGAAGGGAGGTGAAGGATAAACAGAAGTCTACAATTCTCGTTTATGAATATGAAGGGTTACTGGGTAAGAAGAGGATGCTGATGTGTTTGCAAAAGTGGGTCATAAGGTGTTCTACAAGAACTGATGCATCGGTGCAAATACCACCACAATGAAGAGACCAAGAACAGTTTTGATCTTTGTAGCCCAGAAGACTATAGAGATTGGCCCATATCTGGGATGAAGAAGCATACGTTTCCAAGAAGAACACATTGTACTACCAGCAGCCCTTCTCACCGTGTTTAATTAGGTAGCAAGAATTAGCAGGAAGCTGCTTGAAAGTAAGAAGGATGGTTTTCACTTGAAATGCTGCAGAGTATTTAGACATCCTGAATATGCTCCCAATGACTTTGGTCCATCATTGCAGTGTCTGTCAGTGGATGGGGTCTGTAAAAAGAGGATTACAGTGCTGGTGATTGTGTCAGAGATGCCTCCCACGTCGGTGATTAGATCTGACAGCGGATGAGGTTGACAGCAGAAATATACAACTAACAGTTAACTCATCAAAGAGCTGAGCGTGATATTTGCGCCATCGGGCAGTGACGAGGAAGTGACAGGATCACCGGAAAGTTGTCACCGTCACAAAGATCATTATGTAGTGAAGCCATGAGATTGGGGGGGAAGAGATCATCAGGTTGATAGGCGAAAAGGTGCCATGGACAGCAGTTAAGTGGGTAGGGCTACCATCATAAAGGAGGCATGTATTAAGAACAGAAAGAAGCCAGTCAATTAGAAGGCCTCTACTAGACAAAGCGGTTCTTCTTCACAGGTGTGGTGCACACTGAAATCCCCAAGAAGGAGAAAAGGGTGAGAGTTGTTGGCTTAAGAGGGGTCATCTCAAGATGAGTCAATGCCCCGCCTCAAGGCAAATAAATGGTAACAAATAAACATCACACTGCTACTCCTTCCAACATGGTAAGAGGGAAACTCGCTCACTGACGGCATCTGTGTGAACCAATGTACAGTCCCCTTCAGGTGCTCTGTAGGGGTCAGTACAGTTCCAACAGCCCTCTTCTTCTTAGGTTTTCAACCATAAGGTTGGTTAGCAGCAGTTCACTATGCATTTCTCTCTTCAGCCTTCCCCTTGAGTGTTATAGATGGTGCAGCTTCCAGTATCTGGTTGATGTATTCTAATCTTGATCTGCCTCTTGTATTTTTCCATTCTACCATCCCTTTAATAATACTTTTATAACAACATTGTGAGTAAGCAGAGAGGGCTGACCCATGTGTCCCTCCTGTGCTCAGTTACCTTCAGGAGACAAGGCTATCCTTCCTCCACTCTGGGAAGCACCTATTTGTTTGATAGCTTGTCTTCCCAGTACATCTTGAGCATTCTGGGGTAGTATCAAATCTCAAAGGCTGTTCTTTTATATTTTTCTGCTTCTCCGAGTCTTCGTGTTCACTTTTGTGCAGCAGCTCACTCCAAACATCGTTACGAGGTTTTTCCTGAGGTGTTTGTCTATGCTGCTAGCTGTGAAAAGATTTCCTCTCCTATTCAAAGTAGCTTTCTACTGGTGGATCAGCTTGCAATATTCTTCCTTGACCTGCTATCTGATGTAATTTTACTTGCTTGGCAGGCAAAGCATTCAACTGTCTCCAGTCATTCATTGTCAAGTGAGCATTGGGCAATGGAGTTTTTTCTGCTTACCACTACGATCAATGTTTTACCTTTTTTAATTTTCATATTATAGGAGGAGCGATGGAGGTTTCCATCTGGGTCACTATTGCTTCTAATTGTTTAATTGTTCTGCATCTTCATTCACTTAATCATCCAATAGAGTTGGTTAGCACAATTGTGGGACTGGAGATGGTGGTCATTCCAGCAATTGACACAAACAAGTGGTAACACACATGGTGGATTTTCAGGATGTGTCTGGCTAAAGTCTCTCCAAATTGAGCTGTAAGTACACTGGGAAGACATATCCCAAAAATATGGCATTTAAAACACTGCATTGGTGATAGGAAAACAACTTCACATCACAGTAGTAACAAATGATTTTGACCTCTTCTGGGAGTAAATATCACTCTAAAATGAGGATGAATGTACCTGTGTCTTCTTGTTGTCTGGCAGGCCTTGATGTATATGACGTACCAAGAGGACCCCTCACCTTTCCAAGGGTATGCGTACTACTTCGTCTGTCTGCTGGGTTAGGCCCTGGTGAAAAATTAATCCCTGCATGTTATCAAGGTTCTTGAGGGCCGTGATGGTAACATGTACACCACCACATTGTTTGCAAGAGAGTAATACCAGAACTGGACAGGATTTGCAGAAGAGAGTCGGTCATTCCATCTCAAGAGATCATGGGCCTCCTGCCCCTTGAGCTTCAATTTTCCTGTTATTTGCTGTGTGTGTGTGTGTGTGTGTGTGTGTGTGTGTGTGTGTGTGTGTGTGTAGACTTATCCTAAAAATGAATCTATGCAAAATTTTAAATCTTGAGCTTCAGTGTATGAGAAACAATGGCCTTCTATTTGGATGGCTTATTGATAAATGTGCCTCAAAATGAACAAAACTGATGTTTGAAGCTATTTTTATTTTCTTACATTTTATGGCCTTCATTGGACCACTCTAGCCAACTTTAGACAAAGAATTTTTCAGTTTCCTGTCAGCCCAGTACTTCTTCATTCTCTCGGATCTCATCCTTCTTTCTTCATCGGAAATGACCCTTCCTATTGTCTTTTGTTGATTCTCATTTGCAGTCTCATTTGTTTGTCTGTGAGTTTTCAGACTTTGTCAGTTTTGTCTTAGGGCTTCCAATGTAATCTGTAGCTCATCCATATCTTCCTTCATTTCTGTAATCCATGTAATGTTGCACTTACTATTCCAGAATTTTCCTATTATTCTCCTGATGATCCTATTCTCTGGTGTTCTGATTAGATGTCCAAAAAATTAAATGCGTTTCTCCTTGATTGTACTCATTACCAGTTCTATTTCCTTGTATACTGTTTCATTTGTAGCTACTCTCCAATGTCCAGTGAAGCTCTTTTATTACAAGACAAAAACAAGTAGGAAACTCTTACTTTCAGGTCCTGGGTAACTTTTGCCTACGAATCAGAAAAGTACCGTGTGACAGAATATAAAGCATTTTGTGAACCAGCATGATGCATTAAAGTGACTCAAAAAACCTGCAGAGAAAAATTCACAGATTTTTTGACCCTCTTTGGGGTCAGATATCTAAGGAAGAAAAAATGCAAAGGAAGCTATAGCTTGGCATATTTGTTGACAATGCCTGGGACATGATTCTGTTAGCATATTTATGTGCTTAGCCAATCATTTTCAATTATACTTGATCACAAACAAGACATCAAATTTATAATTACAATAAATGAGCAAAATTTAGACATAAATATGGCACACAAGTATCATTTCAGAAATTTTTCTTTCCAGCACCAGTGCAAAGAACACAACTTCCTGCACTAGCAACATCCTGTTGGATCTCAGAGTCATTTCACCAAATGGACCAAATACGAGCTGGGACTCCAGCAAATGTCATGTTCAATGTGTTATGAGTGCAACACGGTACATGTTGCTGAACAAGCCAGAATGACAACTGGTAGGTTAATGTTGGTGTTCCAGCTAACCATAAAAACCATAGAAATTTGATGACTCAACCAGTTCAAAACCATTAGCTGAGTCAGTTTCTGTTCCTATGCTAGTAGTGAGCATGTACGGTTGCAGTGGCAAGTTATCAATCTTTGCTTGTCCTGTTACATATAGATGGCCATGTTTGCTGGTTTCTTCACTGAGGTTCCAAAGCCTCAGTTGCGTTTCTAGCCTTCATTCTCAAGCCGTGTTTGTTGGTTTCTTCATCGAGGTTCCAAAGCCTCATTTGGGCTTCTCACCTTGGTTCCCTAGATGTGTTTGTGGGTTTCTTCATGAAGATTGCAAAGCTTCAGTTGGTTTTTTTTGTCACAGTTCCCAAGCCAATCTATGGGTACCTTCATGTTTGTTCCCAACCCTGTGCTATTTAAAATTACTGCTTCATGGAATTAAATTTTTCTTCAATACTGTTCAATATGGCTTCTGGAAAATTATACTGATCTCCTGCTCCAGTTGCTGAAGGTGCTGCAATTTTCTTGATAACGGAGTGTTCAGGAATCCAACATTTATCTTCTCTTTCAGGCCAATAGAATGACCAAGGTGGACCAAAAGTGACCACAGCATCACGTCTTCAATACCACCTTCACGTTACCAATCCACCAGTGATTGTCGTAGATGCAGGCATTGTATTGGCCTGGAATAAGGCTTAAAACTGACACAAAAGCCACACTGGTGTCAGCTGATTGATAAATAGAGGTCAAAAAAGAATTTGTATCACTTGAAATCTGACTAACATGAACATTGGTTCAAATCCATTGGTAGAAATTGGCAATTTTTGCAAGATCCGGCTAAATTATGGCCATTTTCAAATTATTCTTCCTGTAAATTTCTATCGTGATCTATTTCTTGACATCAGTTTGCCAATCACCACTGTTGCCTGACCTGGCACTGTGCGAATAGCAAGCTGTACCATCTTGTGATGGTAGCATACTGTGCACGATTTTTGTTAAGTTCAACCTTGCTTTTCATCCCTTTGCTGAATCAATGCTAAGGTACAAAAAGATGTTTCCAGTAGAGAAAAGTGTGCTCTTTCCAGTGATGCTGGAAAGAAGAACTTCTGAAGTGACCTCTTTGCAGTATTTGTTCTTGAACTTAGCTCACTTTCTGCAGTTTTATATTTGGCACAATGTTACTATGATCCACAAAAATTGCTTAGTCAGGAAGTGTATTGACAGAGTCCTCCCCATGTTCTGTTAATATATATGCCAAGTTGTAGTTCTTTCACATTTTTTCTTCCAGAGATATATGACTTCAAAGAAGGCTAAAAAAAATCAAATTATTTTTGTCTGCAGGTTTTTTTGAGGTATTTAGATGCATTATACTGGCTCACAAAGAAAGTGTTTTACACACTGAGACACTGTCTTCTTCTGATTCAGGGTCAAAAGTTGTGTAGGATCTGAAAACAAGAGATACTGGTTGTTGTTCCCTTGTATTAAGAAATGTTCAAACAATGGGGTTTGCTCATTTTCACCACATCCTTGTTGAAGAGCTTCTCAGATATAGGGCCACAGTTTCCAACATACTGGGTATTACGAGCTAAAATTTTGCATGAGTTCATTTCCATGGTACATCTGAACTCATGGTAAGTTAACAAAATCAGAAATGGAAGAGTGGGAAACTTCTGAAAAATGTGGTCACTTGGGTTGGAATGATCCAGTTATCCAAATATGTTTTCAACGTTCTCCATAAAAAACATTAGTTTAGTAGAGGGAAAGGACCCAACATCTGTTCAGGTGCAAACCAGAAACTGAGGAGGATGAGTTTAGGCCCTGGTGGTCCAGCAAACAAGAAAAGAATCAAATTTCTGTGATATGTCAGCACATTAAGAAGACAATTACTTAGACAGCGGCTAGCAAGCACCTGGCCACACAAATAATGAATTTGACCATTATTATTCCAGAAGTATCAGTATTCTGAAAATATGTGTTGATTTAATATGTTTACATTGCTTGTATGTAAACAATGTCACTCACACAATGTTGATACAATTATATTAATGACATTTTTAGAACAGCACATACTATTCTGCTGTAGATTGCAACCTGTGTCTATATTTCTGCTTCTCAGTTGTGGACAGCATTGTTCACCAAATAGCACATATTGTGAAAAAAATTGCGCCCTTTTATGTCTTTTGAAGTACTGAAGTGCATTTATGTCATTCACCTGTACAGGTATATGCTTAGGATGATACAGGTGAGACTGTTCCATTATAGTACAAACTATGGATTTAAAATTAGGAAATAAGTTTCATCTTGGTGATTTGCAAGGAAATAAAGTTCCGAGTTTTACATTTCATTGATAGAGGGGACATTAAATTTGAGAGTTCCACCACAGTTGAATAAGGATGAGGAAGGAATAATGATGTGGCCTAATCAACGTGATCCACCTGGCAATCAACTTATGTAGGGAACTCATGGAAAACATAAATTAGGTTGATCAGCCCAGAATATGAACTATTTTGGGTAAAATCTTCTGGGTGGCTAAGACATATTACTCCTTTTTAGAATTTCCCAAAACCCAACATTTCAGCCCTTCTGTTGGACTCTTTCTAGGGAGTCTTTTGGTCTTCTTGGGTGACTGAACACAATCAAAAACCAGTGTTGCATTTACTTATAAAAGATGTTATTTGAAAATTTTCCTGAAGAAGTGGAGTTATTGCGTGAAATTATTCAGGCTTCTTTCAATAGTGGGCCATTGCTACAGAGTAGGTTCTGACAGCCAGTAGAGAAAAAGAGTGGGAATGTTAGCACAACACTATTGTTGTCATGCCACTGTGATGGCTACCTGAGAGTTGTTTATATTTCTTCCATGCAATGGCTGGGCAGTGGGAAGCCATGCGGAAGAAAACAGCCTACAATACATCTCTTGCAGTCGACTCACCCCTCTCCCAATAATACGCCAATGTCCAGGCTGCACACCTCCCACTTAGGTCAAAAAGTAAAACAAATAAAAAAATTGCTATAAAAAGAAACAGACTGCACACTTTTATTGTGGTCTTCAGGAGGGGAGGGGGAGGGGGGGGGGGGAGGAGAAGAAAGAAAGAAAAAAAAACCCTGATTTGATGCAGCTATCCACATTAGTCTGATCTGTGCAGGTTTCTTCTTTTATTCATAACTACTGCAACTTAGCACCATTTGTACCTTATTATTGGAATTAGTGAAACCATCTCCTTTCTCTCATTATCACCACCACCACCACCGCCACCATCCAACACAAACATGGCACCATACTATACACACACACACACACACACACACACACACACACACACACACACACATTACACTCACCTACACTTAACATATACACATAAGACTCACCTCTCACACATATGCAAGGAAAGGGGACGGTTGTACACAGTGGAAGTAAACTTTTTCTGTCTAGGGAGATCTGGGATCTCCCAGTGACTTTACTTTGGTGAAAGTATCATCACATATCAGACAGAATTGTGACTGGATTGAGCATTATGTGGTAGGGAAAACACAGCATGTAATCTTGGATGGGGAGTCACTAAAAGGTGTAAAAGTAATTTCACATGTGCCTAGGGACATATCTTACATGGCAGACATTTTGCAGATGACATTAACGACGTAATATGTGATAAAAAGCTGAGCAAATATCCAACCAGATAATACAATAAATTTTCAGAAATATAAAATTGTTAATTTCATAAAGCATGACTACAACATCAATGACTCACAATTGGAACCAGTCAAAGGCAGCAATTCATTGGTAGGATACTGGGAAGATGCTGTCGATCTACAAAGGAGATATCTACAAAATACTAGTGCAACCCATCCTAGAATTTTTGCCCAATGTGTGGGACTGACGTCCATGGGACTAACAGATATACAGAACTTATGCAAAGAAGGGCAGTATAAATGGTCATTGGTTTGTTTGACTCAAGAGAGCGCACCACGGAAATGCTGGAAAACCTGAAGATACTTGAAGATAGATGCCAACTACAATGCAAAAGCCTATTTACAATGTTCCAAGAACAGTACTAAGTGAGGAATCTAGGAATACACTACAGCCTGCAACCTTTCACTTGCATAGGGACTGCAAAGATGAGATTAGAATAATTACTGTGCACACAGATGCATTTAAATAGTCATTATTCCTGTGGTATGTGACGAAGCAAGCTCGGATAATTTTAATCCCCTTCTTGTTTTTCCATCTGCCTCCTTAAATTCATTTTGTTACTTTTAACTATTTACCGTTAACATATGTGAATATAATCTACATTTTCATAAAAGAGAAAGACTGTCCCTTAGTTTTAAAGAATATAAAACCAGATCTAATTTTGTGCTTAGTTTTAGGTATGTAATTGATTTTCTAATTTATTTTGACTATTCCTAGTTGGTATCTTTCAGTATAGGGTGAAATCAGTAATTGTTTCGTAACTTAAATTCTATTGTTGATGTATAAACAAATATAAATTCTGTACTAATTACAAACATTTGAAGGAACAACTAATAGTATTACTAAACAATTTATTTGGCTCTATTTCAAAACATGTTAGCAAAGTCAGCCCTTAATTAATTCCAAAGTAATTAACAATTTTGTCCAAAGTACTGTTTGCATACTCATATTTGTTAATTTCATGATTTAAACAAATAATTCGGCCTAACTCTTGCAGTAGAAGAAACTGTTAAAAAGAATCAATGTTTCAATGTATTCAGTTAATTTAATGAGTTAAGTTTTAATTATTATTTCTGTAAATTAAACATCAAACAATGTGAAGTTTCAGTACCTATTATTGTGAGGATGCCTAAGGGCCTGATTTTTGGTCATGAGACAGTCAGTCCATAGCTGAGTTTCAGACGAGAAATCTGTGTTGGTTAGAGCAACAACAATGCTTCAATTTAACAGTGAAATAAGTGTTACACCGATAGACCGTGTGTTAAAACACTGACAGTGTCTGCTCCATACATACTTTTCTATTCTTCAAGAACTGTGAACTTTGTGGATAGGTTTTACTGCTTGTAGATGTTCAATAGCAAACTATAGTACCAGTATGTGGAGGTTTACCTGCAAACTATTAATGAGGCTTATCGAAAGTTAAACAACTGTGTACTGGCCAAATAACTGTGCATTATTGAGGGGTTGTGAACAGTGAAAGTAAAAGAGAGTGTAATGTAACTGTGCACCTGTCGGCTACATTATTTTCATTAGTCAGTGTCGGAATTACAAATCCCATTTTTCAGCCAGTGTAGCAACGCAGGACATCGACACCGAGGGCAATCAATGAAGAGATAAACAGAGAAGGTGGAACTGCTACAGGTACATATACAAATGGAACAGGAAGACACCCTAAGATGTGGTACAATGTGAAGTAGCCTCTGCCATGAAATTCACAGCGATCTGCAGAATATAGATATAGAACTGTTTGCAATCTTTGCCTGCTCCCCCACCCTACAATTTTTATCCCTACCTCCTTGACTGACTGCACCTCTCTCCTCCTCCATTTCTATTATCAAATGAGTTTCTTGGTGTCCTAGAATATGACATTTCAGCTTATCTCTCCTTTTAGTCAAACAGTGCAATAAATTTCTTTTCTCCCCAGTTCAATAACACTGCCTAAAATAGCAATGAAATACAAATTCAAACTTCTTTTATGAAAACCTTTTTTAAAATCATAAGACAGCCTTCTTACAGTCCTATTTGGTATGGATCTCACACACTAGAACAATATTCTAGAACAAGTTTCATGAGTGATTTGTAAGTGATCTCCTTTGTAGACTGATTGCACTTCCCCAGTATTCTACCAATAAACCAAAGTCTGACTGAGCCCTTGTGATCATTCCATTTCATATCCCTACAAAGTGTTACACCTAGGTATTTGTATGAGTTGGTCAATTCCAACAGTGACGCATTGATATTGTAGTCATAGGATACTACATTTTTTCATTTTGTGAAGTTCACAATTTTACATTTTTGGACATTTTAAGCAATTTGCCAATCTTTGCACCACTTTGAAATCTTATCAAGATATGATGATATTTATGCAGCTTCTTGGATCGCTTCCACTATCCTGTGCTTCACTAACTATTTGTCTCTAGCACGGAGCATGGATCCAATTCACCAACAGTCTTTTCTAATTTATTTTTTTTCATTTGGTTCACAGTGAGCTTTGTTATTCACCTTGGAATGTTGTACATTATCCAGATTTGAATTATTTGTCATTATATGCTTTATCATTACATGGATACTATAATGACAGTTAGTTAGTGGATATTTTATACTAGAGTGACAGTAATTAAAAACTTTCGCTGCGACACTCTGCAGTCATTTCTATGGTAAAGGCAACCTCAAGGTGGAATAATGAATATCTTTTTCCTTCTGGTATTGTAACTATGTACACTGTTGTTTCTTATGAACTGTAGGGGATTCTTTACAAAAAGTGTAACAATGGAATAAATATACTGTGATACAGTAGTAAGAATGTCCATCTCCGCAAACAGATGTCTACAAGATGATAGTGGATGAGAACCACATGCCACGTGGGATTAGCCGAGCGGTCTAAGGCGCTGCAGTCATGGACTGTGCAGCTGGTCCCGGCAGATGTTCGAGTCCTCCCTCGGTCATGGGTGTGTGTGTTGGTCCTTAGGATAATTTAGGTTAAGTAGTGTGTAAGCTTAGGGACTGATGACCTTAGCAGTTAAGTCCCATAAGATTTCACACACATTTGAACATTTGAGAACCACACATTATTCCTACAGCAAGGTTTTTACCAATGAAGACTTTCTTTTTTTAAAGTGAGTTACCCCTAGACAAATTCCATATGATATTACTGAATGAAAATATACAAAATATGTCAACTTACTGATTTGTCTCTCCCCAAGATCTGTGATGATCCTAAGTGCAAATGTGGCCGAACTAAGCTGTTTTATAAGTTCCATCCAATTTATTATTTCCTCATCATATGACGTGTTACACTTATCATTGTGTAGTACTCCTAGGTATGCAGAATTGAATATGTGGAGTCTTTTTAAAACTGAGAGTGAGCCCATTCACAGAAAAATAGACAATGACAGTTTTAAGAACTTTGTTACCATTTCTTCTGTTATTGTATGTATGATTAGATTGATTACAATACTGGTGTCATATGCAAAAAAGAACTAACTTTGCATGTTCTGTATTATACGGGAGATCATTTACATGCATAAGGAACAGTAGTGGGTCTAAGACTGAGCCTTGGAGAACCCCATACGCGATTTCTGTCCCATCAGAACTATGTCCCTGGACTATCTTAGTTGAATTACTAAGTACAACTTTCTGAATTCTTTTGGTTCGACATTACATTATACATTGGTTGGCACACCATCCCTCCTATGTAATTTTTGTGAATATCTCACTGAAATTATAAGTGCTTATTGTACTTTGACTGCCAAAATGTCACTTGCAGTTCCTCCTGAAAAGGTTCTAGCATTTCAGTTACTAATCAAAAATGTTCTTTCCACCATAATTTCTGCTTTTAGTAACAGACTAACAGACTGGCAAAGTGCTTTCACTAAAATCCTTACTGGTACTGCAGGACTGGGCCTTTTTTGAAAAAAAGAGAGAGAGACAAAAGTACAGAGGAAAAGTAAAACACATAAATGTGATATTAAGATCAAAGGAAAAAGAAATCTATTAGCACCAGAAAAACTCCTCAGAACCACAAGTGTTGATGGGCAACTACTGCACAGATAGTTTTCTGGAGAAAATTTATTCTTACAATATCATGCCTTCTGTTTATAATGTCTTCTGAAATATACTGGAGACACTTAGTCCATGTGAAAAACTGACTCTTGAAAACTGAGGCTTAATTGTGTATTTCCTATTAGGCAATGAAATGGTGTGTATACTGATCTTCTTTCCTCTACACCGTTTTGTAAGTTCAAAATTATAGCATTCCATCATTAATCAGAACATACAAATATACCTCTCTTTTTACTGAGATCCTTTGCACACACTGCGCTGACAGCATCCTGGCATTGCGCCCCAGAACAAATTTTTTCCTTATCAAATACTGGCTCAATGGAAACCCATGGTACAGTTTGTGTTCGCTATCACACAAAAGTCTTTTTGGAAATGGATTTTCACAAAAGTGTTCCTCAAGAAGATGGTAACAGCAACCAACATTGCACACTGCACTTACATTATTCTCCCTTATAAACAACTGTAGGCAAGCAGGTGCCAGATTACCACAAGTGTGCAGCCCTGTTAAAAGAATATTACTGCAAGAATCATAGCTACCAAAATGTTCTGTCACAAGGGCAGCTAAATCAGTTTCTTCAGAGATATATGCTGTTGCTTGCTTGTACAAAGCAAATACACCCTCACTGGACTCAAGATTTTCAGTCTCACTCAGTTGCTGATTTTGAGAAGTTGAGGCATCAGCTTGCATCTTAGCTTTCCAATGCTTTCCATGACGAATTTGAGTCTTCTCTGTTTGAGGCTTCTCCAGTTTTATTAAGGCTGGTCTCCAAGCTTTCTGTAAACATCAGTTCGGAGTAATTACTTTTATATCGAGAATAAATTCAAAATATGATGGTCAACAATAAAACTAACATAGTATTAATGTTGAAAATCAGCTGTGAAGCTACAAAACAAACATGAACATGTTATTTCTTCACCGAACAAGAACAGTGAAAAAAATAATAATGAAATGGATAGCACAGAATAAAGACAACATGTCACAGATGAGGAAGAATTTAAATATAAAATCTGAAAGGCAAATATGCAGACTGCCTTGATAAATAATAATGATGGAACATAACCACTTATTTTTGAGATGGTATGTTTCACTACATACAGGGTTGCCCCTGCAGGAATGGTCAGTGTTCAGGGATATGACAGGAATGACCATTAGAAGCAAAAATGTCAAGTAAATGGTCTAAAATGCATACTTTAAGAGCTATGAGCACTACTTCGTCTTTGATACTGTGAAACAAACCTCTTCTACTACAAGCTCTTTGCTTTCCGTATTTTTGGAGGATGTAGTATGTGCCAAAACAAGGAAAAAGGTCCAAAAAACTTAGGCCCTAAACTGCATACCTTATAAGATATGAGCACTTGTCTATCTTTGCTACTGTGAAAATATATCTCTTCTATCGAACAAGTGCTTATAACTCGTAAGGTATGCATTTTACGGTCCATGTTTACTAGGCTATTTGGTTCAAATGATGGTTCCTATCATATTCCTGAAATTGACAGTTTCTTCTGGGACACACTGTAAATACACATGAAAGGTAATGATAAATTTCTGACTTTTGAATAATATATGTTCCTCAACACAGATGCAACACTGCATTAACTGATAATTAACTCTACTGCTTCCTCATCCACATGGCAGTTAGGTTGAATTCTACCCCTGACTCGGTTCCAATTTCAACTTGCTGCAGTTGCTAAATGAAAGTCGAGTGTGGCTGAAGTGAAGTAGTGTTTTCAAGGGTATTATAAATATGGACAGACACAAGTATGACCAATGCTGCACCATCAAACTTGTGTACAGCTTGGTGGAATTGTTAGACCAGTATAGCACTCTGGTTACGAGGATAGAAACTGTCACACAGCAAATCTAATAGCCAAAGACACTGATCAATATATATAATCATTCTGGAAAATAATCAAAACTTCATGGAGATAACCACCGAATGGTATGTGAAACTATAAAATTGAAGCTCTTTCAGTTGTTGTTGTTGTGGTCTTCAGTCCTGAGACTGGTTTGATGCAGCTCTCCATGCTACTCTATCCTCTGCAAGCTTCTTCATCTCCCAGTACCTACTGCAGCCTACATCCTTCTGAATCTGCTTAGTGTATTCATCTCTTGGTCTCCCTCTACGATTTTTATCCTCCACGCTGCCCTCCAATACTAAATTGGTGATCTCTCCATGTCTCAGAATATGTCCTACCAACCGATCCCTTCTTCTAGTTAAGTTGTGCCACAAGCTCCTCTTCTCCCCAATTCTATTCAATACCCCCTCATTAGTTATGTGATCTACCCATCTAATCTTCAGTATTCTTCTGTAGCACCACATTTTGAAAGCTTCTACTCTCTTCTTGTCCAAACTATTTATCATCCTTGTTTCACTTCCATACATGGCTACACTCCATACAAATACTTTCAGAAACGACTTCCTGACACTTAAATCAATACTTGATGTTAACAAATTTCTCTTCTTCAGAAACGCTTTCCTTGCCATTGCCAGTCTACATTTTATATCCTCTCTACTTTGACCATCATCAGTTCTTCTGCTCCCCAAATAGCAAAACTCCTTTACTACTTTAAGTGTCTCATTTCCTAATCTAATTCCCTCAGCATCACCCGACTTAATTCGACTACATTCCATTATCCTCGTTTTGCTTTTGTTGATGTTCATCTTATATCCTCCTTTCAAGACACTATCCATTCCGTTCAACTGCTCTTCCAAGTCCTTTGCTGTCTCTGACAGGATTACAATGTCATCGGTGAACCTCAAAATTTTTATTTCTTCTCCATGGATTTTAACACCTACTCCGAACTTTTCTTTTGTTTCCTTTATTGCTTGCTCAATATACAGATAGAATAACATCGGGGATAGGCTACAACCCTGTCTCACTCCCTTCCCAACCACTGCTTCCCTTTCATGTCCATCGACTCTTATAACTGCCATCTGCTTTCTGTACAAATTGTAAATAGCCTTTCGCTCTCTGTATTTTACCCCTGCCACCTTCAGAATTTGAAAGAGAGTATTCCAATCAACATTGTCAAAAGCTTTCTCTAAGTCTACAAATGCTAGAAACTTAGGTTTGCCTTTCCTTAATCTTTCTTCTAAGATAAGTATTAGGGTCAGTATTGCCTCACGTGTTCCAACATTTCTACGGAATCCAAACCAATCTTCCCCGATGTTGGCTTCTACCAGTTTTTCCATTTGTCTCTACAGGGGGAGGACAATGCATATTTCACCTGTTTCATACATCTTGCTCACCAGATGGTAGAGTTTCGTCAGGACTGGCTCTCCCAAGGCCGTCAGTGGAGTTCTAATGGAATGTTGTCTACTTCGGGGGCCTTGTTTCGAATCAGGTCTTTCAGTGCTCTGTCAAACTCTTCACGCAATATCATATCTCCCATTTCATCTGTATCAACATCCTCTTCCATTTCCATAATATTGTCCTCAAGTACATCGCCCTTGTATAGACCCTCTATATACTCCTTCCACCTTTCTGCTTTCCCTTCTTTGCTTAGAACTGGGTTTCCATCTGAGCTCTTGATATTCATGCAAGTGGTTCTCCTTTCTCCAAAGGTCTCTTTAATTTTCCTGTAGGCAGTATCTATCTTACCCCTAGTGAGATAAGCCTCTACGTCCTTACATTTGCCCTCTAGCCATCCCTGCTTAGCCATTTTGCACTTCCTGTCGACGTTTGTATTCCTTTTTGCCTGCTTCATTTACTGCATTTTCATATTTTCTCCTTTCATCAATTAAATTCAGTATTTCTTCTGTTACCCAAGGGTTTCTACTAGCCTCGTCTTTTTACCTATTTGATCCTCTGCTGCCTTCACTATTTCATCCCTCAAAGCTACCCATTCTTCTTCCACTGTATTTCTTTCCCCCATTCCTGTCAGTTGTTCCCTTATGCTCTCCCTGAAACTCTGTACAACCTCTGGTTCTTTCAGTTCATCCAGGTCCCATCTCCTTAAATTCCCACCTTTTCGCAGTTTCTTCAGTTTTAATCTACAGTTCATAACCAATAGATTATGGTCAGAGCCCACATCTGCCCCTGGAAATGTCTTACAATTTAAAACCTGGTTCCCAAATCTCTGTCTTACCATTATATAATCTATCTGATACCTACTAGTATCTCCAGGGTTCTTCCATGTATACAACCTTCTTTCATGAATGTTAAACCATGTGTTAGCTATGATTAAGTTATGCTCTGCGCAGAATTCTACCAGGTGGCTTCTTCTTTCATTTCTTAGCCCCAAGCCATATTCACCTACTATGTTTCCTTCTCTCCCTTTTCCTACTCTCGAATTCCAGTCACCCATCACTATTAAATTTTCATCTCCCTTCACTACCTGAATAATTTCTTTTATTTCATCATACATTTCATCAATTTCTTCTCTTTCAGTACACTGTTGAAAATTATAACAGATTAGATTGGACGCCATTGGTGTGCAACTCAAGACGATTCCAGAATACGTCAATACTGTCATTCACGTAATTTCTTACATAAACAGAGTCTGTGTGCTCCATTTCTTCCACATTCTTTGTGAGGCTAAAATGTGACACCAATATTTGCATCTTGATTGTTTTCCACACTCTAACAGAAAAAGGGCATGAAGAGATAATTAATGGAATTCTAATGCACAACTTTTATCCGTTTTTTACCTTACCTTCATAGCCTGTAATACTGACTACATGAATGAACTGCATTCAAATATGCATTGTCCTCCCCCTGTAGAGACAAATGGAAAAACTGGTAGAAGCCAACATCAGGGAAGATTGGTTTGGATTCCGTCGAAATGTTGGAACACGCAAGGCAATACTGACCCTACGACTTATCTTAGAAGATAGATTAAGGAAAGGCAAACCTACTTTTCTAGCATTTGTAGACTTAGAGAAAGCTTTTGACAATGTTGATTGGAATACTCTCTTTCAAATTCTGAAGGTGGCAGGGGTAAAATACAGAGAGTGAAAGGCTATTTACAATTTGTACAGAAAGCAGATGGCAGTTATGAGAGTCGAGGGACACGAAAGGGAAGCAGTGGTTGGGAAGGGAGTGAGACAGGGTTGTAGCCTATCCCCGATGTTATTCAATCTGTATATTGAGCAAGCAATAAAGGAAACAAAAGAAAAGTTTGGAGTAGGTGTTAAAATCCATGGACAAGAAATAAAAACTTTGAGGTTCGCCGATGACATTGTAATTCTGTCAGAGACAGCAAAGGACTTGGAAGAGCAGTTGAACGGAATGGATAGTGTCTTGAAAGGAGGATATAAGATGAACACCAACAAAAACAAAATGAGGACAATGGAATGTAATCACATTAAATCAGGTGATGTTGAGGGAATTAGATTAGGAAATGAGACACTTAAAGTAGTAGATGAGTTTTGTTATTTGGGGAGCAAAATAACTCATGATTGTCAAAGTAGAGAGAACATTAAATGTAGTCTGGCAACAGGAAGGAACGTGTTTCTGAAGAAGAGAAATTTGTTAACTTTGAGTATAGATTTGAGTTTCAGGAAGTCCTTTCTGAAAATATTTGTATGGAGAGTAGCCACGTATGGAAGTGAAACATGGATGATAAATAGTTTAGACAAGAAGAGAATAGAAGCTTTCGAAATGTGGTGCTACAGAAGAATGCAGAAGATTAGATGGGTAGATCATGTAACTAATGAGGAGGTACTGAACAGAAGTGGGCAGAAGATGAATTTGTGGCACATCTTGACTAGAAGAAGGGATTGGTTGGTAGGATACATTCTGAGGCATGAAGGGATCACCAATTTAGTATTGTAGGGAAGTGTGGCAGATAAAAAGCACAGAGGGAGACCAAGGGACGAATAAACTAAGCAGATTCAGAAGGATGTAGGTTGCAGTAGTTACTCAGAGATGAAGAACCTTGCACAAGATAGGGTAGCATGGGGAGCTGCATCAAAACAATATCTGGATTGAACACCATTTAAATTCATTGCAAACACAATCAAACAATGATAGGGCTACAAAATGTCTCCTTTTCTGTGCTTCAATTATATTAAACTTTAATGGGTGTCATATGTCTGTGAGATGGCAGTCAAACTTCCTGGCAGCAATCTCCTCCCCTTTCCTTCCGGAATCATTTTGTCTTTTCCCTCTATGTATCATTTCTTTGGAGTGCTGGCTTCCTGCAGTGAAGGTGGAGTGCTATTCACACTAATTCATCTTCAGTAACTGTGTAGTAAAGTCACAATAATATCTCACAGATGTATAATACTAACAAAGTGACTGTCATTCATCAGATGTGATTAGCAACATGTTGTGTTTATTGTGATAATTATTGTATATTACAGCTATTACTGACAGTGTCTCATAATTAATTCGCACAACATCGAGCCACTACCACATCCATCTTACCATTCAAAACCAACCTGAACAGAATGGTTATTCTTGACTTCTGAAAGTAAATTAATGAAACTTTGAAATACATTTGGAAGAATTATTGATTTAATTTTTGAAGATAGTGTTATTGATCCAAATCATTTCTCAATGGATAGCACTGGAAGCAATATTTTTCACAACACTATCACTAAGAAAAGGTTTTATGTTTACACTGACAGCTCTTTGATTTGAAAATCTAAATCACAGGGAAGAAAGTAACAATGAAGATGCTAACATTTTTTACATTGATAAAATTTACTTACCATGCAGCGGTAGAAGAAACACACATAAAAGACTGTTGTGATCGGCAAGCTTTTGGAGCCAGTGGCTCCTTTTTCCAGCAGAAGGGTTGATGGGGAAGGAAGAATGGTGAAGGAAATGGGCTAGATAGGTCTAGGATAAGGAGTAGATTTTGGGAAAGTCACCCAGAACTAGTGGAGACTTACCATATGGGATGAGAAGGAAAGACTATTTTAACAGATTTTTTAAGATCTATCAGCAGTTTGACTCTCAAGGTCTTACTGTGTGTGTTGAGATTTATGTTTCAGGTGAACATGCCAAGAAAATTAGTAATTATATGTATGTCAATGCCAGTAAACAGAACTTAATATAATGCCCATATTTATTCATGGAAAAACAGAGTCAAAAATCTCTCCACAGAACAGAAACTGAGTATTCTCACACAGGCTGTACAGATACCTACCAAACCAGTCCACAAGACATACTGAAATATCACAGCAGACAAATGGATCATCTCAACTGAAACTGTCAATGACTTTCTAAAAACAACTCAATTAAATATAGGAATTATGAAGAAAAATAGAAATAAGATCCCACTACAGTTTCAACCAAGTAAGACACACACAGAAAGTCTTCTGTTTATGATGGCACAGAGAACATAACTTATTTATCTTATATAAGGCCGAAGTCAAAAGCAGTGATCTTACATGTAGCACTCCACAACTCAATTCAGACACTGGTAAGCCAGAGATAATTTGTTTTTCTAATTTCAATAAAGATGGTACTGACAGACTTTATATGAAGAGTGAAAACTACACATTGAGCAGAACAACTCATAAGTGTCTAATAGCAATATTTTTTACCAACGTTGACGTGGGGTGTGCTGTCAGTGCTTTCACTCTCCATCAATCCTACTCTAATGTTCAGAATAGCTCCAGACTCAGTTTTCTGCTTGAGGATTTATAAAATGTGCTACACACACACACACACACACACACACACACACACACTCACTCTCTGTAAAGATGACCTGCTGAACTGCAGACAGATATGACGAAAAGAATTATTTTACGTATAAGCTTTTGGTCAAAGCCCTCTTCAGAAAAGAAAAAAGTACCACAATTTGCACAAGCAAGCACACCTCACCACACGAATGCTATCTCCGGCTGCTGCAACCAGAATGTAACAGACATGCGTCGAACAGCAGGAGCAACAACACAGAGCAGGGCATGGAAGGGGAGGGTGGGGGGAGGGAGGAGCAGGATACATGTGGAGGATGTGGAATCAGTGTTGCCTGGCAGAGTGTGGAGGGACTGTATGTGGTAGGATAGAATTACCAGACTCAACGTTGGGAGACTGTGGAAGAGGGAGAGGGGGTAAAATGGGGAGTGGGAAAGAAAGAAGCAGAGAAGGGGAAAAGATCGGTGGGTGCACCAGTGAAGAACAACACACAATGAGGGGAGGTGGTCTGTGAGGTGGTGACAAGGCAGAGGAGGTGGAAACAGTTGGGGTTGGGTTGTTTGGGGAAGGAGAGCAGACAGCGAGGTCATCGGTCTCATCAGATTAGGGAAGGACGGGGAAGGAAGTCGGCCATGCCATTTGAAAGGAACCATCCCGGCATTTGCCTGGAGTGATTTAGAGAAATCACGGAAAACCTAAATCAGGATGGCCGGACGCGGGATTGAACCATCGTCCTCCCGAATGCGAGTCTGGTGTCTAACCACTGCGCCACCTCGCTAGGTGAAACAGTTGAGTGGAAGGTTTGGGAACAGTAGACTACCATAGGTTGACGTTGGGATGATTTTGGAGGTAGAGAATGTGTTGTAAGGATAACTCCCATCTGAAGGGTTAAGAAAAACTGGTGGTGGAGGGGTGGGTATCCAGATGACCCAGGTTGTGAAGCAGCCACTGAAATCAATCATGTTACATACACCTGCATGTTGTAACATAGGGTGGTCCACTTTGTCCTTGGCCACTGTTTGGCAGTGGCCATTATCCTGGTGGCAAGCTAGTTGGTAGTCCTACCTATACAAAATGCTGAGCAATGATTGCAGCAGAGCTGTTATATGGTGTGGCTGCTTTCACGGGTGACGCGGTCTCTGATGGGGTAGGATAAGCCTGTGACAGAACTGGAATAGGAAGTGTTGGGGGCGGGGGGATTGGGCAGATCTTGCACATGGATCTTCCAAAGGGATACAATCCCTGTGGCAAGGGGTTCAGACTGGGACTAGTATAGGGATGGACTGGGCTGGGCGGACAACAGGAGGGGTGTGAAGGATCTTGGGTAGATGTCTCTCATTTCAAGGCATGATGACAGATAATCAAAGCCCTGGTGAAGTATGTGGTTCAGTTGTGATATCTGGTGATAATTCTGGTTCTGGTTCCTGGGGGTTGTGGGAGGATTGGGAGTGTGTGGGAATATGGCATCGGAAATTTGTTTGCAGACTAGATCAGGGGGATATGGCCTGTCTATGAAGGACTTTGTGAGATCTCCAACATACTGGGCAAGGGAGCTCCTGTCACTGCAGATATACCATCCCCAGGTGGCCAGCATATTTGGAAGGGATTTTCTGGTGCATAAGGGGTGACAGCTGCCAAAGTGCAAGTACTGTTGGTGGCTGGTGGTTTAATGTGGACACAGGTGTGGATGGAGCCTTCAGAGAGGAAGAGGTCAATGCCCAGGAAGGTAACACACTGTGTTGAGGAGGATCAGGTGAAGTGGATGGGAAAGCAGGTGTTGAAACCGTGAAGGAATGGGGATAGGGTATCCTGGCCCTGAATCCAATGGACCAAGAGTTCGTGGTTTTTGGATGCTACGAAGATTTCCTAGGTAGTCCGTAAACAGGTTGGCACAGGAGAGCGCCACGCAAGAGCCCTTGGCTGGGTAGCAGATTTTTATGCTAACCTGTTTATGGGTTGTCTAGGGAAAGCTACCTAGCCTTTCAAAATCCCAAATCCCTGGTCTGGTCTGGCTTCACTGACGGTACCTTCATGATTTTGACTCAGAGTCAGGAAACATACAAAAAATACACTTTTTTTTGGATCATCATCTACCATTTCACTGTTTCCCTTTTTCTTGCTGTCATATGGCTGTAAACATATGTTGTATCTAGCTGCATCTCAATAAACAACAAAAAAGTTAAAACAATATGGTATAATTCAATAGTAAATTTCTGGAGCCTGACAGACACCAAATACAGTTACATTACAAAATTGTATAATACCATTTAAGGATTAAGTCTTGATGAGTATAGGTGGTTTTTTTATTGTTACCATTATACAGACTGCTCCAGATCTCCCAACCATTTCTAGGACAACAATATTTTTTGGTCTCTTTATTGCAGGTAATCAGAAAGATGTTGACCACGAAACAATGAATCAGTGTCGTAAGTTGGAAACTTAATGGACTGTCCTTTGCTGAGGTTCAAGAATGGTTTTTTAGTGTTACTGTACAGAAGTGCCAATGTGGACAACAATTAGAGGTTTGGTTAGCAAACTAGGAATGTTCCTGATGAGAAATGTTCTGGAGAGTTGCCAACATCACAGGAAACTGTGGACACCATATGAAGTCCACTGTGTGGCAAACCTTCTGCTTCATACTGGAAAAAAAAGAGGCTTTCACATCCAGCTGCCTCATGATCTTGGAACATAGTACAATGCGGCAGGCATGGTCATGTGCCCTACATTGGGGTAGTAAATGACGAACATTTGTTGGCGCATATCCTGTTCCAGGATGAGGCCACCTTTCATACCTGTGGCTTCATTGATCACCATAACAGCAGGATATGGGCTAATGAGTGACCACACAATGCCATGGAATTATAATGTAACACTACAAAGGCAAATACATGGCTGTGCCTCATCCAACAGCACAAGTATGGTCAATTCTTTTTTGCTGGAACAACAGTCACATCAACATAATACCTGGACATGCTTGAAGAATTCCTGCAGCCCCAATTGTCTCCTGAGAACATTCTGGATTCAGTGGCGTTTCAACAAGACAGTGCCCCATGGCACTTTGCGTACGTTGTGCATAATTATCTCAATGAGACATTCCAAGAACTCTGGATTGGACATGGCTCACAATGGTTCTGGACAGTACGCTCACCTGATCTAACAACCTTCGACTTCTTTGCATGCAGTCACATCAAGAATCACATGTACAATGTGAAAATTAGGGACTGCAGCACCTGTCTGAACACATTTCAGCAGTGGTGCATACTATGACCCCAACAATGTTGCAGCATGTGTTCAGGTGCACTGAGGACAGGTGGCAACTCTTCTTGGATACAGAAGGCAATCATTTTGAAAGGCAGTGATTTCATTGAAATATGGTGTCTCACTCCACATTAAAGTACATTCATGTTGTAAATATTTCATTTCAATTAAAGTACTCCCTTCCAGAAATGGTTAGGGAGTTTTCAGGCAACCTGTATTTATGAACAATGATGTTCTTTTCAAATTCCACATGCTACTTAATGACAAGTCTCTTATGAAATAAATTTATCGACAATATACTATTAGTATGCTTGTTACTTAAGCAGTTATCTACAGCAGGTTTAAAGATGCATAAATGATACTTATTACTTGTGATTGTGTAATGAATGCCTCACTTCTAAACTTATAATAGCACCACAATATTGTTCCATACAACACTAATGGACAGAAATATTAGAAATAAACCAACTTCTGACACTCTTAGCACCAGAAATAGTGACTACTGAAAGCTCACAAGTTGCTGAATGTAATTTTGTAAGGTTATCTACAACTTGCACAGAAACCAGACTGAAGATATAAGAATCAAAGGACATGAATGAAAGACAGTAACTGAAAGGGAATGAGGTAGGGTTATAACATATCCCTTGTGTTATTCAATCTATAAACTGAGCAAAGACCAAAGCAAACGATGGAAAAATTTGGAAAAGGAATTAAAGTTTAGGGAGAAGAAATAAAAACAATTAAATTTGCCGCTGACAAAGCAATTCTGTCAAAGATAGCAGAGGACTTGGAACATCAGTTGAACAGAATAGATGTGTTGTCATTGTAGTCTTCAGTCCAAAGACAGATCCGTTGCAGCACTCCACACTAACTATCCTGTGCAAGCCTCTGAATAACTACTGCAACCTGCATCCATTTGAACCCTCTTACTGTATTCATCTCTTGGTCTCTCTCTACCCTTCTTTTAGACAAGTTGTGCCACTAGCTTCTTTTCTCCCCAGTTCAAGTTAGAACCACCTAATTAGCTATTTGATCTACCAACCTTATCTACAGCATTCTTCTGTAGCACCACATTTTGAAAGCTTCCTTCTCTTCTTGTCTGAAACATTTCTTGGCCATGTTTCACTTCTTTAAAGGCTACACTCCACACAAATATTTAAATTTTTATTCAACATTAACAAATTTATGTTTTTCTGCAATATTTTTCTCATCACTGCCAGTTTAAATTTTATATTCTCTCTACTTCTGCCATCATCAGTTATTTTACTGCCTAAATAGCAAAACTCTCCTACTGCTTTTAGTGTCTCATTTCTTTATTTAATTCCTTCATTTGACAATTGCTTTGTGCATTAACTCCACTTGTCACCAACTGAGATGTTGCTGGTCTGAAGATTATCCATGTATTGTTACCAAATCATAAAAAGAAACACAATTTACAATCTGACTACTGTTTCTTGTTACATTGAAGATTTTAATGCAAAGGAAAATTGAAAGGGGTGCTACATCTAGCATTGGCTGTCACAAAGCTGATGACTATGACAATATTAACTAAAAGCAGATGATGTGACAACTGAATCTGATCTGGGATGGTCCACCTAGATATGAAAGGTTTGTAAAAGCTTGTACCAAGTTGAGTTGAAACTGCTCCAGCCAATCAAGTCATTCTGCAAAGTATGAGGTTCATTAAAATGAAACCTGGTCAGTGTGTCTACCTTTGCCTTACACATAAGGTGGCACCACATAACTGTGGGTATGGTGGCACCACCTATTGGTAGAGAGACTGACACGTGCACACCGTTTGATGTTGCATAGCGCCAGTGCAGTTTCGCGCCAAAGAGAAGGTGGTCACACAAGTTATCATCCACTACCGAAAATGCAGGTTAGTAAGCAGGAACAATGATGAGTGATTTGATTTTTGGTGGAGGAGGGACTTGGAGGCCATGAAATGTATCGACGGACGAAGGCTGTGTATGGTGAGTGCAGTCTGAGTTGTTCAAGTGTTGTGGAATGGTGTAACCGATTCCTTGAGGGGTGTGAATCATTGGAAGATCATGCTCGTCCTGGACAGGCTCATCATGTCATCATACTGGAAATGGTTGTGGAAGTGAATGCTTTAGTCTTAGACAACTGCAGAATCACCATGGACCTTTAAAACAAGCTATTTTCGGACATCGATTTGCAAAGGACAACGAAGTGTGTGATCGAGTCCAGGCCTGGATCTGACTGCAGCCTACTAACTTCTTCAAGGATGGAATCGGCTGGCTAGTGTCGCAATGGGATAAATGTGCCAACAGTTTTGGCGACTATTTTTGAGTATGTGTACTGTGTATAACTACATTTTTGAGTTAGTAAAATCATTACCGCTACTTTAACTACTGACCAGGTTTCATTTGAATGCCCCTTAAACATTCACATTTCATTTTATTTATAGGCTTACAGAATTAGTGAAGTTCGGTGGCAGGAGGAACAAGACTTCTGGTCAGGTGACTACAGGGTTATAAATACAAAATCAAATAGGGGTAATGCAGGAGTAGGTTTAATAATGAATAGGAAAATAGGAATGCGGGTAAGCTACTACAAACAGCATAGTGAACGCATTATTGTGGCAAAGATAGATAGATACGAAGCCCACGTCTACTACAGTAGTACAAGTTTATATGCCAACTAGCTCTGCAGATGACAAAGAAATTGAAGAAATGTTTGGTGAAATAAAAGAAATTATTCAGATAGTGAAGGGTGACGAAAATTTAATAGTCATGGGTGACTGGAATTTGGTAGTAGGAAAAGGGAGAGAAGGAAACATAGTAGGTGAACATGGATTGGGGCTAAGAAATGAAAGAGGAAGCCACCTGTTAGAATTTTGCACAGAGCACAACTTAATCATAGCTAACACTTGGTTCAAGAATCATAAAAGAAGGCTGTATACATGGAAGAAGCCTCGAGATACTGACAGGTTTCAGATAGATTATATAATGGTAAGACAGAGATTTAGGAACCAGGTTTTAAATTTTGTAAGACATTTCCAGGGGCAGATGTGGACTCTGACCACAATTTATTGATTATGATCTGTAGATTAAAACTGAAGAAACTGCGAAAAGGTGGGAATTTAAGAAGATGGGACCTGGATAAATAGAAAGAACCAGAGGTTGTACAGAGTTTCAGGGAGAGCATAAGGGAACAACTGACAGGAATGGGGGAAAGAAATACAGTAAAGAAGAATGGGTAGCTTTGAGGGATGAAATAGTGAAGGCAGCAGAGGATCAAATAGGTAAAAAGACGAGGCTAGTAGAAACCCTTGGGTAACAGAAGAAATACTGAATTTAATTGATGAAAGGAGAAAATATGAAAATGCAGTAAATGAAGCAGGCAAAAAGGAATACAAACGTCGACAGGAAGTGCAAAATGGCTAAGCAGGGATGGCTAGAGGGCAAATGTAAGGATGTAGAGGCTTATCTCACTAGGGGTAAGATAGATACTGCCTACAGGAAAATTAAAGAGACCTTTGGAGAAAGGAGAACCACTTGCATTAATATCAAGAGCTCAGATGGAAACCCAGTTCTAAGCAAAGAAGGGAAAGCAGAAAGGTGGAAGGAGTATATAGAGGGTCTCTACAAGGGCGATGTACTTGAGGACAATATTATGGAAATGGAAGAGGATGTAGATACAAATGAAATGGGAGATATGATATTGCGTGAAGAGTTTGACAGAGCACTGAAAGACCTGAGATGAAACAAGGCCCCCGGAGTAGACAACATTCCATTAGAACTCCACTGACGGCCTTGGGAGAGCCAGTCCTGACGAAACTCTACCATCTGGTGAGCAAGATGTATGAAACAGGGGAAATATGCATTGTCCTCCCCCTGTAGAGACAAATGGAAAAACTGGTAGAAGCCAACATCGGGGAAGATTGGTTTGGATTCCGTAGAAATGTTGGAACACGTGAGGCAATACTGACCCTAATACTTATCTTAGAAGAAAGATTAAGGAAAGGCAAACCTAAGTTTCTAGCATTTGTAGACTTAGAGAAAGCTTTTGACAATGTTGATTGGAATACTCTCTTTCAAATTCTGAAGGTGGCAGGGGTAAAATACAGAGAGCGAAAGGCTATTTACAATTTGTACAGAAAGCAGATGGCAGTTATAAGAGTCGATGGACATGAAAGGGAAGCAGTGGTTGGGAAGGGAGTGAGACAGGGTTGTAGCCTATCCCCGATGTTATTCAATCTGTATACTGAGCAAGCAATAAAGAAAACAAAAAAAAAGTTCGGAGTAGGTGTTCAAATCCATGGAGAAGAAATAAAAATTTTGAGGTTCACCGATGACATTGTAATTCTGTCAGAGACAGCAAAGGACTTGGAAGAGCAGTTGAACAGAATATATAGCGTCTTGAAAGGAGGATATAAGATGAACATCAACAAAAGCAAAACGAGGAAAATGGAATGTAGTCGAATTAAGTCGGGTGATGCTGAGGGAATTAGATTAGGGAATGAGACACTTAAAGTAGTAAAGGAGTTTTGCTATTTGGGGAGCAAAATAACTGATGATGGTCAAAGTAGAGAGGATATAAAATGTAGACTGGCAATGGCAAGGAAAGCGTTTCTGAAGCAGAGAAATTTGTTAACATCGAGTATTGATTTAAGTGTCAGGAATTCGTTTCTGAAAGTATTTGTATGGAGTGTAGCCATGTATGGAAGTGAAACATGGACGATAAATAGTTTGGACAAGAGGAGAATAGAAGCTTTTAAAATGTGGTGCTACAGAAGAATGCAGAAGATTAGATGGGTAGATCACATAATTAATGAGGAAGTATTGAATAGGATTGGGGAGAACAGAAGTTTGTGGCACAACTTGAGTAGAAGAAGGGATCGGTTGGTAGGAGATGTTCTGAGGCATCAAGGGATCACCAATTTAGTATTGCAGGGCAGCGTGGAGGGTAAAAATCGTAGAGGGAGACCAAGAGATGAATACACTAAGTAGATGCAGAAGGATGTAGGTTGCGGTAGGTACTGGGAGATGAAGAAGCTTACACAGGATAGAGTAGCATGGAGAGCTGCATCAAACCAGTCTCAGGACTAAAGACCACCACCACAACAACAACAACAACAACACAGGCTTACAAATTGACATCATGGACTGAGATACTACACATTACTGTATTAACATTAATCCGATTGATAATGTCTTTATACAAGATGTCTCCATTAAGAGTCCTCAAGCACATTTTCTTCGCTGTTTCAGCAGATATTTGCAATTTTGTTTTTGCATTGTGTAGCTGGGATCAGCCATTAGACATAGTGTTCAGTCATATCTTTCATGCGACATCCATTGTCAATGGAAAGCAAAATTTTATGTGCCCATCTGATACAGCAGTCCTAGATTAGTCTAGTGCAATATTTGTTTTATCAATATGTATTAACACGGGCAAAACTGGAAGAATAATCAGAACTCCAGCAGTGACAGCACTGCCCAGGCCTATGCTGATTGCTGCTGCAAAGCATGCAGAGCTACTGAGTTGCTGGCAGACTCCTTTTATTCTTCGTGTTTTACTGTCCTGTTAATACATACCGATAGAACAAATATTGGACTAGATTAATTTGAGGGCGCTTTATCGAATGGGCACATAAGATTCCGATTCAAAAATAATTTTTTTATAATGGGAAACAAGCTGATGCTTTCTGTTGACACAGGGTGTCACATAAAGGATGCACCAAGCAGTAACTGATTGGGCTGACTCCAGCTACTCAATGCGGAAACAAAATTGCAAACATCTGCCAAAAAAACAGAGAAAATATGCCTGATGACTCTTAGGACAGATACCCAGTATACGAAGATGCTGTCTATTAAGGTGTTGATTTATTTATCCATCCAGGGATTGTCTCACTATGGCACAGGACTTGGCATAATACAATTAAAATAAGTAGCTCAAAATATATACACACATATAAAATATGTTTTTATGATGATAGAATGGGTAGTCAGTCCTGGTCTTACTGAAGAAATCATCCTGGTATTTGGCTGACATGATTTAAGAAAACCACGGAAAACCAAAAACAGGATGATTGGAGAGAGCAAACTCCATCCTCCTGAGTATGAGATAAGTGTCTTGACAACTGCACTGCTTCATTCCATCAGTTCCTATTGTACAATGCTCTTTGTGTGATACACAATGTGCACTATATAATTTAGAATATAAAACACCGTTCTGCACTGCACTACTGCACACACTAAGGACACACGCTGATTATTCCTGGACGATGAACATGCTGCTAGGCCCCTTGCATGCTCCCCAGTCTGTTTGGAAAACTTACTCCAGGCCTGATATGCATGAGCCCTACACATGTTCATAGCCTCCAATTTGTCTGCCTGAAAAACAAAGTCAGTATCCCTCCATAATCAGGGAGATGATGTGCTGAAGAGAATGACGAGATTACTTTTCACATTGCAGATGTTGATACGTGGTTTTCTTGTAAAATCATTAATTACATTGTTATCATATTTAATTATATAATATACATTACTTGGGAGGAATTTTCAGCTACTTTTTTACACAGATGCAGTTTTCTGTTCTTTTTCATCTCCTTTGGCAGTTTATTATACAATTTTATTCCCAAACAGAAAATTCTGTTTTTAGATTTGTCTTTGTTTTTCCTTAGTGAATGTCTCAATTGGCTCTTTTTCCATGATTATACATGGAACTACTAGTGAAATAGTAATGTTTCCCCTGATTTGCACAACAGATTGGTACTCACATGGTGCAGCAAGGATACCCAGCTTTTAAATAATTCTCTACACTAAGCCTGACTACGACTACTACTACTATTAGTAGTAGTAGTAGTAGTAGTAATTCTTTGAGCAGTTTTCTGCAGTTTAAAATTGTGACCATGTTTTATGCTTTTGATCCCAAAAGAGTCCTATAGCTAAGGACTGGGTGCATATAGGAATAGCATGACACAAGTCATTGGTGGTTACAAACTGATGACAGAACTCTTGAGAGTATAACATAATGATGACATTCTTTTTGCCAGTATCTTTGTTTGTTCATTCCTTACCAAGTGACAATCAATATTCATCCCTAAAACTTTGTGTTTTTTAGGCACTCTATTGATTTATCATCTGTCATCGAGAAGAGATGTGCAGTTTATGTTGATGTGCATACTGTTTGTTTTCTGTATGTTCTGTGTTGATTTATTACGAACTGCCCAATTGTAAACATCCCTGACAGTTTCCTTTGCTTTCTCTAATAGAAGTTCTGGTATTTCATCAGTGACTACATTGTTGCTGTTATCAACAAAGAAGAATTTTATACTGACTGAAACCTGGTTGATATAAACGGCATGGGCAACATAAAATTGGCCTGGAAAATATTTCATGCACCTTAACATATGCAACCCAAATTACAACACCTCCACTAAGCCCAGAGGTCATAAGTTGGGTTGCCTATGATAAGGTCTACAAAATATTTTCTGGGCCCGTTCCATTTTGCCTACCCCATATTAAGAGCAGAGCTGGACCCAATACACTACACTGAGGCAAATCTTTGTTTACATGTTTCTTGCCTAACAATTGTTTAACTAAAAATTTATTGCCAGTAGACATCTGAACTATGTCTATGTCCATCTTGGTAACTGCATAGTTAACTGCTAACCAAAGGGTCTTACAACTAGTGCTTGTAGGTTGTTTTGTAGTATTTTATGATCAAGATGGTCAGAAGCCTTGAATTAGTCTAAGAAAATGTCTGTAACACAGTCATCATTGTCAGAGCTTCAAGTAACACTTTTGTGAACTCTGTAATAGCCAATATTGAACCTCACCACACACCACATAGGAGACCAAACTGAGCTCTGTTAGAAAGGTTATATTTATTGATTCATTTATTTTTGGGAAGGCACACAGCAGTGAAGCTGGCCTATAGTTTTCAAAAAAATGGCTCTGAGCACTATGCGACTTAACTTCTGAGGTCATCAGTCGCCTAGAACTTAGAACTAATTAAACCTAACTAACCTAAGGACATCACACACATCCATGCCCGAGGCAGGATTCGAACCTGCGACCGGAGTGGTCGCTCGATTCCAGACTGTAGCGCCTAGAACCGCACGGCCACTCCGGCCGGCTTATAGTTTTCAGTAATCTCCACTAAGTGCGTGCTTAAGGTACTCTGGAAAACCAAAGGACTCATTCATTATAATTGTAAATGAACCTTGTACATTCTCTTTGCAACTTTCAGACCAGAGACAGGAACCTCATCTATGCCCGCTAATTTCCTACTTTTTTTAAATTTCTGTATTGTCTTCCTGACTAAAAGCTCTGTTGTGAGAAATATGTTTGCAGTGTAAGCCACTGTGGATGCTACATATTTATCATATTTTGTTGCAACTTCTCCACAGTACCAGACAAATAGTCATTTCCAAACTTTGCCAGTTCCTGAGGATTTTTCTGTTATTCTACCCCCCCCCCCCCCCTCCCCCCTCCAATTTATAATTGTCTGCCTTTTTCAGTTTCATGATGCCATATACAATGCTTTATTTTCTGCATTTTATATTATTTTATTATTGAATGACTTTTTTTGCAGCAAGCACTACCTTCCTGTTTATCTTTTGGTACCTTTGACAGTGATGCAGGAACCACAGATTAGTGTAAATAAATGAAAGACTTTCTAATACCCATAGGAATTCATCTATTTTTCTTAGTTTCTGCTGAAGTGGCTACTTTTGAGTTTATTTGCACATACTGCAGAATGTAGAGATCTTGGCATCTACATTGTTTTCCATGTACAACTTGTCCCAAGTTGGATTTGACAATACCTTAGAAAAAGTATGTATTTTACATTTCAAATAGATCTTTCTGTATACCTGCAATGTTGTTGGTTTTACCAAGCTTGTCTTTAGCTTTATTATCTGACAGTAATCATTAGAGAGATGAATATTTTTTATAAATACTTTCCACTTTTTCCTGTTGATATCTGGAAGTACAGTGTTTAAGACTGATCTGTACTTTTTGATGCCCTAGTTACAGTGTTTACTATTTGTGCCACACCATCAGTGTTCAAAATGGCTGGGAAGTTGCTAATAATTTCACTGTGAACATGCATTAATATTCACATGTCCACATATTATTATGTTAGTTTTGGGGACTGAGATTCTTTCCAGGACTTCACTAATCTGTTGAAGAAAATGTTTACATTACTACCAGGTGAGAAGCAGATGCACATAATAATATTAACTTCTTATGGGTGTCGAGCTTTATTAGTTCAATGGCTGCCAAATCAAAATGGTTATCTACATGAGTTGAGATCATATCTTCTCTAATTTTTAAATGTGTGCCACTTCGCATATAAATGTATGGATTCCAACCCTTTAAGCTACTTCTACAGTAGCAACTTGCACTTTCAGATGACAGCAGCAGTATCACAGGGCTCCCTCAGCTTTGTCTCTGCTGCGTAAAGTGTGTGGTGGGCCTTAATAAAGGGGAGCCTGTTATTTATCATTAAAAAAAAGTTAGTCTTCCTACCCATTACAACAAGTATTTGACCATGTGTGGCTCTGCCATCCACCTGCTTTACTCTCACTAATCAACTCCACCAACTTCCCTTTCAGAGTTCTCTTGAGATGCAGACCATGCCTAGTGTAGTCCACCTCTTGATAGTTCCCCCTGCATCAGTGCAGTGCGTACTCAGCCAGCAGTCAACAGCGACATCTCTAGCTCTGCACTGAGTGACCATACAGCACGGCCGAGGCAACGTGTTACTAACTTATTCTACTGAGAAAGTTATAACATACCAAATTATAGGTGCCAAGTAGTATTTGACCTATTTTCTTCATCACAGCAAATGATTATTTGTCTCCTCTTAAATGTGTAAGAAATCTTTTGTATTAACTTTTGAAAATCTCCCAGTTATTTACATTTGTTGGACAAGTAGGTGTAGGTATAACACCACACCAGATTAGTCAAAGCAGTGAGCACTGGCGTATTAAAATCATAAGTTTTAGATGTATAAAATATAAGGGTCAATTATGATGTATTACACTCACAGCTCCTCTTTTAGCCACTACTTCACTTATGGCCACTTTCATGTAAGTAGTGAATTTTTAAGCTTCTTTCAAATACCAACAAATCTTATAATAGCTTGCTATAAACAACAAATAGATACAGATGCATTTTTTACTACTTCTTGTTAGGGGTTATAATTTTGTGCAAAAGGCCAGTGCTGAAAAAGTTGAGTTTCGTAGAGTTATTCTTTAAGCATCACACAATTGCTTTTTCATATTCTCCACATTTTAATAAAACACCAGAAGAAACTTAATTTGCTAAGAGGTAAGGTTAAGCATTACAGTTTCATTTCTTAAAAGCTAAATATGGTACAACCCAGAAACATACCATCAAACTTCTGTGACCATTAACAGACCCATATTTTAGTGTTTGTTCCCTATTATCACCATGCTTGCAGGTATATGCAGGGACATATACTCATCAGCCAGAACATTATGACCACTGACCTACTATCGATATAAGCCTGTCCAAGCGAAAGCAGCATCACCTGGCGAGGAATGGCTGCTAGCCAGACACAGCATGGTGCATGTAGAATCAGTGAGCATGCAGTCCGTGTGTAGAATGGTGGAAGGCACGCAATGTATCTGAGTTTGACTGAGGGTAGATTGTGATAGCCCGGAGTCTTGGCACAAGCATTTCGAAAACTGCGTGACATGTCGGCTGTTCGAGGAGTACTGTGGTGAATGTCTTCAACAGATGCTGAAACCACGTTTGGACAATGTTGGGTTGGGTGATCACTCCTCATTAAAGATGTTGTAGGCTGGGAAGACTGGTAAAACAGGAAAGGCGGTGAACTGTGGCAGAATGAACATCAGACTTTAATGCTGGGCAGAGTACAAGTGCGTCTGAACACACACTGTACCGAACCCTCCTAACAATGGGTCTCTGCAGTTGATGACCCACGCATGTGCCAATGTTAAGACCATGATATTGGCAACTACAACTGAAATTGACACGTGACCATCAGCACTTGACACTGGCAGAGCTTTGCGTGGTCTAATGAATCCTGATACCTTCTTCAGCATGCCAATGGGAGGGCATAAATCCATTGACTTCCAGGGAACCATCTCCTTGACATCTGTACTGCGGGATGCAGATAGCTGGCGGTGGCAACATTATGCTCTGAGGAACATTCATGTGGGCATCCATGGATCCATACAAAGCACCATGGCGGCCAAGGAATATTGTGCACGATGATCGTGTTTCCTGACGGCAATGGCATTTTCCAGCAATATAATGTGCCATGTCATGTGGTCAGGAGCGTTATGGAGTGGTTCAAGGAACACAGTGGAAAGTTCAAATTCACATTCTGGCCCCCCCAACTTGTCAGATCTGAACCCGATTGAACACATCTGGAATGTGATTGAACGTGGTATCAGAGCTCATCGGCCCCCTCCCCAGAATTTATGAGAATTAGGTGATTTGTATCAGATGTGGTACCAACTCTCTCCAGCAAGCTGCCAAAACCTCTATGCCCCCATGCAACGATGCACCACCACTGTTATCTGTGCCACAGGTTAATATACTGACTATTAGGTGGGTGGTCATAACGTCTTTTATAGAGGCTTGATTTGCATTCTAGCTATGCTAATTTTATTTAAGTAAGCTTCTTTGAAATATTTCTGGTATTTTTATATCAAATAGATGTAATTAATAGTCTGGCCCAAGGATCTCATATTAATTAATCTACCCTTGTAACATAGTAAAATATGCAATAGAAATTAAGAAAACATAACATCTTTTAACTCAAGGTTTTTGAGTCAACCAAAAAATAAAAAATTTAAATATATTTAAGTATTCTCCCAGTAAAGTTGAAAAGGCAATGGAGGCTACTGTTGATGAAATGAAGGTTGGTACTGCAAGGAAGTTGTACAATGCTCCAAGAACATTAGGAAATAAAATTTCTGGTCTAAACCCTCAAGAATCTATTGGGCACTGTAGTTCACATTACGTCTTGGGGACGGCAGTGGACGGGAAGGGGGGATGCGGGAAAGGGGGGGGATGTTGAATGGACTTAGTTCTGGGGTGTTCCATCATCGGCTTTTCAGTTAATAAAGAAAATCTTTGTGCGTCTACGCAAAAATTTATCGAAAAGGCAGATTTGTAAAGTTCTGAGGCTGCATTGCAAACAATCAACCTGGAAAAAGCAATATCATGGTTTTTTCCAATTTTTGTCACAAGAAGATATTGAACGTTAATAGGGGTAAGAGGTTCTTTTACATGGGGCAAACATTAATTGATTCCAGAAAGTAGCTGATATGTTTAGTAACCCTAATAGAGTTGTTAACATGGATAAAACCTTTTTTTTTCCAGCTCCCAAAGAGAAATTAATTGTAGATTGTTTCTAGGCCTGTCATTACAACAGTTTTTGTTATTTTTTTCTGCTCCACTCAATTGCTGTAACTTTCCTCTACTTCATGGATATTTGTTTCCTTACGTGCTTGTATAATGAACAAATTACTTTCTAGTAAACTGCTTCTACAATTACTTAACTCGCCAGAATTATTATAAAATGCTGTGGCCAAAAGTGGAGAAATGACTAGTCACAGCTAGAGTTAATGTGACCAAAACTGGTGAAAGAAATCATTAGGGGGTCACTGGAAGTGCTCAATTTCACTTGTCAGCTTTGACCCTTGGCATAACGGTGTTGTGGAGTACAACGCCACTGTGGCACGGTGTTTCTGAGTTGGTTTGTGTTAGTAGATGTCGTGTTGTTGTATTTGGTGTCATGTTCTGGTTGTGGATGTTGACGTGTTGAGCTGTCTGTGTAATGGGTGGTATTGGGTTCATTTGAGTCTTGGTTGTCAGTGTGATAACACGAGTTTATTAGAGCCTGGGTAGTCAGTGCTGTAACATGGATTAGGAAGTGTTTGCTTTGTTTCAGTGAGTTATGATTTATTTTATTTCTTTTTTCCCTTGTGGTTTACACTTTGGGCGTTTTTGTGTTTCTCATGTGGAATGAAATTTAATACCTTTTTAATTTTTCTGTTAGGTATGGATATGACCGATAAGTTTACCAGCTTTTCATTACTTGCTCCTTTGGATGATCATTCATTATCGATAATGTTTCTGCGGTGTTTTGGAGTAATAGCAGAATATGTTAGGTGCTATACCTGTGAACAGTGCATGAAGTTTACGATAGTTCCAGTGTCTCGGACCCGGGACCTAAACATGATGACTGTCAGCACAACATCTAGCATTTGATATGCCATAGTACCTTTTTCGAGAAATATAGGTAGGTCATTAGGGAGAATGTTTTGCTAACATATTACTTTTGTTACAGGTCATCTTTAAGTTTTTGTGCATGATTCTGATGTGAGTGCTGGAACTGTTTTACACTGATTTTCTTTTTGTTGCGAGGTGTGTTCACAGTATGTTAACTATAGGAGGAAATTGGGTGGGCCAAGGGTCATCGCTGAAACTGAAGAGTTGCATTTCAGTTAGAGCAAGTATGGGAGAGGCTGTCCTCGGGTGTGGAGGTTGTTATTTCAGGGCGGTGGGTATTCCGATAGTGATTTTTCAGAGTTATAGTAAGAGGAAACCTGTGGACTTGTTGAGGAATATCCTGAGGAGGGTGGTATGGTTATGTTTTTGGGAGGTCTGTAGAGAGGATGTGTAGGCCGAGAGTGGTGAGTTGAGTGTGTTGGGAAGGGGGGAGGTTGTGGACACTTGTAGGATTGATGGGGCAGGTTTTGGGTCTGAGGAAGTAGAGGTTGTTGGAGAGGATCAACAGTTTTTTTAAAGGCATGATTGATTTTGGTTTAGTTTAGTTTGTTCCCTTTTTTTTTATTACTTTTGTGTTTGAGTTGTTGGGGTTTTGGTCACTTTTAATAGAATTATGTAGGTGTGTGAAGCCTGTAGTTTTTTACTTGTGGTTTGCCAGTAGGTCTAGAGAAATTTCTGATTCTGCTTTTTGGAGTTGCAAGTGTGAGTTTTCATGACAAAAATTGGAAAAAGCCATGATATCACTTTTTTCCCAGTTGTTTGTTTGCAATGCAGCCTTAGAACATCATAAATCTGCCTATTTAAGTTGTTCTTAGGATGGCGATAAGTGATGCCTCGCCCCTCTCTCTTCTTCCTTTCAAATACAAGTATCTTCCAATTCCACTTAGCAGATGTTCATAGGGTGCCACAGCAAACTTTACTAATAAAACTTTTCACAAGAAGAAAAGTGGGAGGCAGAGGGCAGTTGTGTAGTTACATAAATAAAGACCTCAGTAGTTCCCAGTATGTTGAGAAAATTGTTATTTTCAGCACAGTATAATGCAAATCATTGCAGACTATATAGCTTCATATTCTATTCATCTATGATAATCTTTGACATCCCTATTTTACCAAGACAAATAAGAATATCCATTACCAAAGGTGTGATCTAGAACTATAAGGAAATAATATGATAGCATTAAATGTCATAACAGCCAATTCAAAAGCAGCTTAATCTGTTTCAGTTAGAGAAATAGGCTATATGGGAAATTTATTTTAGAGCTTGGGCACTAGCATTTACATTGCAAATACTGTTGATCGAGACACTTATCTTTAAGGATGTGCTCTGTGTTTAAATGGATCTGGAGACCAACTTAACAGTATATAATATCCTCCTACAAAATTCTCCAATACTCGATGAGAAAAGCAATTAGCAAGTTCATGTCAAATCATAACACTGTCTTTGATACCAAGATGGACAAGAACACTAGTAAGGAATAATTTTCGGTGTTACTGGTATTGGGCATTTGCCTGAACTGATTTAAATTAATATAAAATATTTTTCCCAGTAAAACAGGGTGATTAGACAAATACATTACTTGAGAAGTGCAGTTTCAAAATTTATTTATAACAGGCTAAGTATTGTCTCACTTCACTCAATATCTACATCAAAGATCTGTGTACAACATCCTAAAATAAAAGTTTTTATACAAACACAATTATTTGGATATGCACATTTAATTTTTTGTCACACAAATGGCAGTTATTGATATACCTGTAATTTCTGGGTCCGTTTAGTTGCCCCATGTGTATTGACTGAAGAAGAATCAACTCCTAACACTTTCAGACTGTGGTGTAATGCAAGCAGAGAGGTCAAGTAGCCTTTCCCACTACCAACATCAACAATGTGGCTTGTACCAGCCACTTTTGAAAGTGCAGCAACCAGTTCACTCATTATTTCAACTTCATGTGCCTTTTTGGGGGACATAAACTGATTAAGCTGTGGAATACTCTGAGAACTAGATCCCCAAGATATAATCTTGCTCCTAAGATCAGAAGGTGATAAGCAAATATCGTTCAAAATACCAGTTGACATTTTGTTGGCTTCCATCAAGTATTTACTGAGATGGAACATGCTTGATGCAGAGTCTCTTTTCGAGTCCCAAAACAAACTCAATGCACTGTCCATACCCACATACTCGATCTCACTCTTTAATTCCTCTGGTACACATGTATCCCAAAGATCTTCAGTGATGAAATTTACCAAATGACAGTTTGCTAATTGCGAGAACCTATTAAAAAACTCTGTAACTTCACCTAATTTCGCTCGAAGCGCCATTTTAAAAATGTAGGTTTATCAGAATGATAGTTTCGCCGAAGTTGTAATAATAGTATTAAATTTGTACAAAGCACACAGTTTCCTATACTTTGCTCTTATGTAACTCAAGAGATCCAGGATGTCCTCGTTTTCTGAATTGCTGGTTGGGAAAGATCGGCACAACTCCATAAACTTTTCTAAGTCCTTCTCTCCTTTGAAATTATTTCCTGGCGTTCTGCTGATGATAAGCCACGCCTGAATAACTCCTTTATAGAAACCAATCTCTGCGCCTATTTCTGCACCTCTGTGATATCCCAAATGGAAACCTTCGCATAACCCATCTACAGAACCTTTCTTCAACCCCTCCTGAAAACCTTCTGCACTTAATTTTTCTTCGCTTAGCAGCAGCGATTCGAAGACATCATTTATGTCATTTTCATTTACTTGAGTGCCATGCACAATGGGAACCTCCATTGCGACGGTTATCAAATCACCTTTCGTTTTTGAACCGAAATTATTAACTGCAGCTTTTTAAACTTCATTTCACACAACTTTTACGTTACCAAACATCATCATACGACATGCACCATGCATTGAACAACTAATTCTCAAAGAACATGGTTGAAGTTAAAATGACTTAGTGTTCGAACGTGGAAAGTGATAAAAAATACGCTGTAAAATTAAAACTTGATGTAAAAGTCATAACGAATTTTGAACACTGTAATAATATGGATGACAGAAGCAATCATGCAATCGATTTGTTATAAATGTACAGTAGACTTCACAGTAACCAGTCTGCAACGGCAATACCACAGGCTTCTCTATTGTGTCTCTATTTTCAATTTCAGTATTTATGGTCGAAGACTTGAAGGTATGTGCTCACTACTTAGTTCTTAGTGTTCTTTTTGTTCTGTGATACGTATTCCGCAGTGTCTGTCTTGTTGGTCTGTGCGCCATCGTTCGTACTGCGTAGAATGCTAAGTATGGGGTACATTAATGTGTCTTGTCCGTTGAACGTTTGTCAGCGTGTTATGTAGAAGGTAAGTTGAATATTACAATCCCCAAGGATCATAATTTGCAAGAGGAACCAATTTCATTATTCCATAATTCAACACGTAATTCTTTACCTCTTCTATAATAGAGGGCGGCGCGTTCTTGTTGACATGATGGAAGTCTCCTGCGATGCAACGAGACTATACGCACAACGCTAATTCATACAGTTTCCGTTTTATTGAGATAACTTTTTATGTTTTTAGTTTATTGAATTATAGTTTGACATTTTTACTACTAAATAAGAAATATATATCCCATTTTAGGATTATCTTCTGCCGTTATCTTCGCGTTTTTCTCCACTGAGTAAAGGTGGGTGAGTTAGGTGCTATATCGTGGAAGTGAAAAAAGCACCTTTTACCGCATTTCCGGACAGGATATTGCGTGAACAGTGCTATGTGTAAAATCGAACTCGTACCTGTGATTAGCCCATTTGCAAGGTGGTGTTTTTGGAAATATATTTTATTATTAAATGTGAAATAGTAGAACTGCACGTGTTCGTGTTAAAGTTCATTGGTTACCGCAACACAGATTTTGTAGAGTCAGTAGATATTGTATCGTCACAGTGGCTTTGTTTGCATGGCTGTCAGGTCAGCTGAGGGCTGCGATTCCACGGTCGGCTGTGGCTCTTGACCATGACCATGAACGTAAGAATAAACAGGGAGGGCGCTACAGACTTACAGGCTGTTTGTTGTTTTGGAGTCAGTGCCATCAAGCTAGATACCCCAAAACATTAGCAGACTTTGATTGTATTTTTTTCCTAATCTCTGCCGTGTTCACACAGAAGATATTTTAAATAGTAATTATTACAGTGCTTACGCCAATAAGTGTCAGGAAGGCATTTTCAGAGTATTTCTGGTGTCAAATGCTTATTTGATCCAGTAATGCTGCGCATTTACCCTAGTAAATGTAACGTTGTTTTGGTGCCTACATGCAAAATGACCAAGAGAAGTATGGTGTAGAAAGGATGCTTCCGTAATCCATGTCAATCCTTTAGCCCATAAATGTGTGAAATGGTGAAAGAAGTAAGCAGGACATGCTTAACTTGTGGAAGTCAACAAGTGAAAGATTGTGGAAATGTCGAAGGAACACCTCCATGCTGAACTGAGTTGTATTAGGTCAGTGCATCAGTATCATTGTGGTTTTCACATCCTCTCCCTTTGAACTCATACCGATGGAGGGTCATTCAATATCTGTACAATAACAAAGATAAGTTTTTGAAACCGTGTTCCAGGCATTGGCAAGCCAATAAATGTCACCAGATGGCAGTTCTGGTGATAATGAACATTAAAAATGATACCTCCTATGTTAGTGCAAAAGACGGCATTGTGAAAAAAGGAATGGTTTAATAGCCTAAACACTGTACATGATATTTTTCGATAGCCCAACCTCTGTAACACACAAATGCTTTGTAAACAAGTTTTAATGATGACTTAATAGCAAGTATTTCACATTTCATTTTCACACTAAATTAGTGTATCTTTTTAAGAAAAGTGTATCTGCTTTATCTCCCAGAATATTTCTAGCCATTTTGACTTTGTTTGAGGTTTTCACAGTACATCAGGTTACACCAAGCTTTATGATAAACCAATAATATCAAGGTGCCCTGAAACGGTTTGTTTATTCATTTGTTCATTATGCAGGAGATCAAATTTGGCACAATGTATTGAGAGATAGTCAGGAACATAAGTGTGGATAATAAGAAACATTATGTATAAATGAAGGGTACATGTAACAAAGGTCCATCAAAATTTAGTTCAGAATGTCATCTTATAGAGGAACTGGCATCCAACAGGCTAATGTGGCAGGGTCTGTTTTCTGTAAAAATGGCCGAGGTGGTAGAAAATCTGTGCTAAAGATTTGTTGTGCTTGAAACAGACGATCAAGGTCCACGTGATGTTGAGGATGAATGGCCAGGATTAATTTTCTACTTAGTTTGTCTCCTTTTGTTTCAATTTATGATGCTCTATCTTCGTGTTACTGGCTTACCAGCAATACTTGCCAGTCACTCCCACATTATAAATGAAATTCGAGCTGTTACAATGTTCAGTAATAAATCAAAAACTAATATAGTAATGTGCCACATTGTGCATCCATAGTAGGCTGGAAAAGGCATTTTTCTTGGTAAGTTGAGCAGGACAACACCTTAAGTTTACTGGTATTATGCAAAGCTATTTCATAAGTGGAATTAAGACACCAGAAATGTCAGATGATGTGAATATTCCAGTCCTGTGCAGAATTCAATGAAAAGTGTTCATGTATTTCTGATTCTTCTAAAAGATTATAGGGCATATCATGTTACAGGTGATGATTGTAAGTACCTGACTACTTATCAATGTAAATCCTGTGATGCGAAATAGCCCAAAGAAGTCTAGATGAAGCTGCATGACATTCATGATGTTCTTCTGAACATGTCAACCAGCATTCTTAGCATTGCATAGCATCACCAACAAATGTTTTATTACTCTTGGCTACTACAGTGAAACCACGTGTGGAGACCAGAGGAAAACATAAAACTATACCAAACACACCTAAAGAAGGAACTATATCAGGAGTGCATCAACATGTAGTCATGAGAGGCCCCAAATCAAATTAGAGCATTCACGATAGCAAAGGGTTATAATTAACAGAACTTAAGATTTGAAAGTTATATTCAGAGGAAAAATCTTGTAAATCCTGTGTTATACAAGTAACAACTGATTTTAGTGATTGACTAAAACACAAATTTTGAGTACCTTATGAATGACACGTTCTGTATGTGACAATATAAAGCCGACTGTTCTAAACTTGATTTACAGATAAACAAGATAGATGTAACTCTAATATAAACCGGACAAGCATAAACAACATATGACTTAAAATGAACTACCTAAGAGAAAAACATACAAGTTTCATCAGATGTTTTGAATGTTTGAAGTCCAAAAAATCTGATTAAGAAAGCAGTCTGGTTGAATGGAAATTAGTTTTATACATATGACCAAATATGTTCCAACAAAGGACTATGATCAGAACAAATAGTAAACTTGTGACAAAAGCTGGTATTTTTGATCTAACAACTTTTTAAACTTGAAACAAGCAAAACAAATGAAGAAAGTGTTTCGGGGCAACTAAGATGATGGATGTCTGTTTAGTTTTTGATGTCATGAGGGCTCTCCTTATTGTTACCGTTGTGCCTGTGACATAACTTTGGTGAAGACATTTAGGCCCAATGGGTTGTATATGCAGAGGGCCTGATAGAGGATGGCAATGACCCACTCTGGTGTGGGACATTTTTCTCATTAGATTGTGGGTGATGGTATCTTGAAATGGAGTTTTAGCTGTACAGTACTTGTTTTTTGTAAGTTGTTGGCTTGCCAGTGAGTTACTTTTATGTGGGACACGGTCTACCAATTTGAATAAAATGTTTGTTTGTTGAATTTAATTTTGCTTACCATTTGTTTCTAGGTGTGGATCTAATTGTTCGTACTTCTCAAATCAGACCTGTACATTTGGTGATGTCTTACAAGGTTGGGAGGTCCATTAGGAGTGGTTCCTGTATAATGGCTTTTTGGGAGATGGGTGTGGTTGTGGAAATTGATGAATCAGGCTAAGAATGGGAGGAGTTACTTCCTGTGGGAACATGGCTCAAGGGAGTGGGCTACTGTTTCTGGGTGTGGGTACTAGGATAATTTTAGCGTGGGGAAGACATACTAAACAGTTTTTGGTTGGCTTAATAGAGGCGTATGTTGTGCAGGTTGTGCTACCTTGTTGTTTTTCTTCAGATAGAGATTTGTGTAGTTGGGGTTTTCAGTATTTAAGGATAAATCAGTGTGTATAGTTCAATGATTATTCAGCAGGGGGTTGCAGTGAATGCCTAAGGTTATCGGGGCCGTTTGTTTTAGGGATGAGGAAGAGCTGCACTACAAAATCGCAACATTCAGTAATCCCACATTAGACTCAAGATTAATGACTTTGTGATTGCCAATTGGCACCATCAAGAATGGTTATATCTACAACATGGTTTCAATTTTGCACTCGCTATCTTTTAGTGTGCAATTAGGGCGTTTCCCATTATTTTCAGTAGGTTGAATGGGGTTGCCATTCACTTGAGATACTGGTGTTCATGTGTGTAAAAATGTAGATGAAGCTGTAGCAGTTTTTTTCTCCATAATTCCACTTCAAATTTTTTTTAGTAGTATCCTTATGCAGCTCAGTAATACAGTTTTTTTTTTTTTTTTTTTTGCAGAAAAAGTGTTTATTATTCAAACAAGATAAGAACTAAATACTTAAAGCTTCTTAACGTGTATTTAACAGGTGTATGTAAAAGAGAGATTGTCAAATTAGTCTTCTAAACCCAAAATAACTCACTGATATTTAAAGTATAGATTTTAGCTATAGTTCGTGTTTTTAATTTGGTACTGTTTACAAAATTCTTAAGTGTGGCCAGAATTGTAACTGGGCAGAAGTTCATTCTGTTTAGTTATAATGCAGTTTTGTATCTGGCCAATAGTAAGACAGCAAAACAGGTGTGTGTAGTTAGTAGTGATAACTACACATGTATATTCTTGCTGACAATCAGAACCTCATTTAATCCTGCAGTAGAACTTTAGAATTAATTACTACTTTATGTATATAGCTGATTGACTTCTTTCTTTTAAGTGATGATACAGAGTTACTGGTGATATTGCCCCGAATTCCACTAAAAATAGTAATTTTGTGTCCAGTTGGGCAGACTTAAAATGTATTGAAGTTAGGATTCACATGAACTATATTTTAAGTATTTTTTGTCAGCTACTATTACAGAAGTATGGACCAACTGTTTATTTTTTCAGTAGCCGTGTGGCACATATTATGTGCTCTATATTGTAGTGAAACAGAAGTGGCTGCAGCAGCTCTGCATGATACTGGTAGCACCAAAATTGCAACAGTTTACTCACATAGTGGCAAATTTATTGCTTTGTCAGACAGAAGTGAAAGCATATTTTGAATTTCCAAATGCGTTACTTGTAAGACATGCCTCAGGATATTTTTGAATGTAAGCATTCTTTTGATGCCATTTTGCCACTCTGATGTTGGCAGGCTTGAATGACTTTTGAATTGGACCAAAAAAAGATGTTAACTTCTGTTCATGGTGAATGTGTGCAACATATGGGGGGGGGGGGGGGGGGGGCAAAAGTCACAATGGTGTTAAAGCTGTGAATAACTTTATTCTTTTCACTTTTCTTTTGTTTCAGATTCTGACAACGGAAGTGCAGGAGATCGAATACGGAAAAAATTCAGCACTGCCTAACAAATCAAAATTATGAAGCTTTACTGTAGAAACCAGAGGTCAGTTGTGTGTGTGTGTGCGCGCACACTAGTGCACCCCCCCCCCCCCCCCCCCCCCCCCCCCCACACACACACACACACACACACACACACACACACACACACACACACACACAGGATATTGCCACTATTTCAACATCAGGGCTGAACCATTAGAACCATGCTCTCATGCTTGATTCTTAAGTGCTGCAGACAAGAGGGTTACAGCCATCCTGATTTAGGTTTTTGTGGTTTCCCTAAATCACTTCAGGCAAATGCCAGATGGTTCCTTTGACAGGGCATGGCAGACTTCGTACCCCATTCCTCCCTAATACGATGAGACAGATGACCTCGCTGTTTGGTCTTCTCCCCCAGATCAGCCCAACCCAGCAAGAGGGTTAATTGTGAGGTTTACCTTTACCTTGGTGTGGCAGATAAAGGTCAACCTGTGCAGAGGATGACATCCAAAGAGTGCAAGATTGTTTATGAGCATGTGGAAACTTCAGTACAAAGATGTTCTTGGAAACTAGTTACGAAGGACGTGGCTCTGGTGAAGTCTGAAACTCTGCACCTGTACTTTTACAAAATTCAACTGGGGCAACTATTAACACAGATTACCGTCAGACACGCATATGAATTCGGAACACAAGAGTTGGCTACAGAAATAAATTTTGTCTGCAAGTTGTTGAACGACAGAGCATTTTACGCTTAATGACTTAACAGACAAAATTGTCAGTTTTGGGGCAGTAAAAACTTGCATGCAGTGAATGGGTGTGAACTGCATCCTCTGAAGTGCACTGCGTGGTGTGGCATAATGTTAGAAACTAGAAGTTGAAGTGTAGATCAGGACCAGCGGCAGTCTTGGCGTTTCTGTGCTTCTCATAGGTTGGCAATACGTCAGTTTTATGTAGCCAATAGGATGACAGTCCACATAACCAGGAAAACTTACAGCTATAGCTCTACTGTACAGTTAAATGATTGCATCCTCTTGAGTAAAATATTCTGGAGGTAAAATAGTCCCTCATTCGGATTGCCAGGTGGGGCTACTTAGGCTGTCATCTGGAGAAGCAAAATGGGTGTTCTGTGGATCAGTGTGGAATGTTCGATCCCTTAATCAAGCAGGCAGCTTAGAAAATTTAAAGAGGGAAATATGCATGTTGAAGTAGATAGGACTCACTGAAGTTTGGTGGTAGAACTAACGGGTCTTTTGATCAGGTGAGTACAGGGTTATAAATACAAAATCAGATAGGGATAATGCAGGAGTAGGTTTAATAATGAATAAGAAAATAGGAGTGCGGGTAAGCTACTATAAACAGCATAGTGACTACATTATAGTAGCAAAGATAGACAAAGCCCACAACCACCACAGTAGTAAAAGTTGGTGCCAAGTAAATTCACAGAAGAGATTGTAGAAATTTGATGAGATGTAAGAATTTACACCAGTTACGGGAGAGGATAATTTGTAAGGGTGGCTGGAGTTAGGTATTAAGAAAAGTAAAAGGAAAAATAGGTGAATGTGTGTTTGCGGAAGGATTGAAAGAGGAAGCTGCATGGTAGAATTTTGCACTGACCATCATTTAATCATTTCTAACAATTGGTTTAAGAATAATGGAAGAAGGTAGTATATGTAATTCGGCATGGAGGCACTGGAAGGTTTCAGATTAATCATGTAATTGTAAAATAGATATTTTGGAACCAGGTTTTGAATTGCAAGACATTTCCAGAGGCAGATGTGGACTCTGACCACAATTTGTTGTTTATGAACTGCAGATTAAAACTTAAGAAATTGCTAAAAGATGTGAAATTTAGCAGATGGGATCTGGCTAAGTTAAAAGAACCATAGGTTTTTGAGAGCTTCAGAGGAAGCATTAGGCAGTGATTGATTAGAACAGGGAAAGGGAATACAGTAGAAGATGAACAGATAGCTTTGAGAAGAGAAATGATTGTCAGTAGCTAGGCTAGGAGCACGACCTGTGATAAGTCCAGCTGCCTGATGCAAGTCTTTAGAGTTGACACCACATTGGTGACTTGGGTATCAGTGGAGATGAAATTATGATCTAGACAACTTAACACCCAGTCCCCAAGCAGAGAAAATCTCTGTCCTGAGACGCCATGACCGGCCTCATTTGAACTCTTCTGTTGGGAGAGTTAATTTGGAGTTGGAACGGCTGCTTGGGTCGGGTGCGGGGGCTCATATTGGTGTGGTTCCTGTTGATTATCTCAGTAGGTGGGACTATACCAGGCACGGCCTACATCTCAACAGGAAAGGGAAGGGGAAACTAGCTGGGGTAATAGCAGGAAATTTAAGGGGGGGGAGGCACTGCCATGAATGGTAAAATACCAGTGGTTACAGGTGTTGGAGCAGCACCTTTTTTAGGATAGGTAAGACAGAAAGATGTCAAGTTCTACGAGAGGTCAGGATTGAAACAAATCTTCAGTTTAGGAAAGAAATTAAACAGCACAATTCTAGCACATTTGATCACCAATCACAGCTATCAATTATAAATTTTCACCAATCGCCAGAAATTTTATCTCCACCAAGTTGTATCTCGGTCCTAGGTAATTCCATTGATGAATTAGTCACCCAACCCAGTTGACATAATCTACCTCTCTGAACACCATGTGACCACTGGTATAGGAACTAGGCCTAAGCACAATGAGAAACTCAGACAGGAGAGTACTGCAAATGTTAGAATAAGGAAAGGTTCTCATAAAAGTATAATTAAAAATAATGTAAGTATATTTCATCAAAATATTGGGAGTTTAAAGAATAAAGTAGATGAGCTTCTGGTTTGTTTAGAAGATTTAGAAGCTGAGAATGAAATAGATATACTATGCCTGTCTGAGCATCAAATTGTTACTGATATGGATAAGGTAAATGTAAGTGGATATAAGCTCTCTGCACATGTAATGAGAGAAAATATGGAGAAAGGAGGAGTTGCCATATATGTCAAAAGTTATTATTGTGCAAAAAGTATAGAAACAAAAAAGTTTTGTGTAGAGAAACATATAGAAGCATGTGCCTGTGAGCTTAAATTAAATAAAGGCACATTTATAATTGTAACTCTATATAGATCCCCATCAGGAAATTTTCATCTATTTCTGAAAAATTTGGACTCCTTGTTGTGCTATCTGTCAGACAGGGGGAAGCAAATTATTATTTGTGGGGACTTCAATGTAGATTCTCTGAAAGAGGGTAATAGGAAAAATGACCTTGAAGTATTACTCGGTTCTTTCAATTTGACACCTGTTATTGATTTTCCTACTCGGGTGGTAAAGGATAGCAGCTCACTGATAGATAACTTCTTTATAGACCAAGATAAGTTTAACCAGATAAATGCTCAGCCTGTTGAGAATGGTCTTTCTGATCATGGTGCACAGCTAGTTACAATATATGACATAGCTCCATTCAGCAATACTAAACAGTCCTCCAAAGTAGTACGTTCAGTCAACGATTTAACAATTGCAAATTTCAGGGAAAGCCTACAGCAGTTGGACTGGGATGAGGTGTACCGTGAACCTGATGCCGATTTAAAATATAATTTATTTCATGACATTTTTGTAAATGCATTTGAAAACTGCTTCCCCAAGAAAATAGTTAAATATACTCGTAAGAAACCTTGTAACAAACCATGGCTTACTAAGGGTATAAAAATATCTTGTAACCGGAAAAGGGAAATGTATCTGACAGCAAGAAAGAGTAGTGACCCAGAAACTATCAAAAATTATAAAAACTACTGTGTTATATTAAGAAAAGTTATTAAAAAAGCCAGGAGTATGTGTATCATGTCTGAAATCAGCAACTCTGATAATAAAATTAAAACAATTTGGAATATTATTAAAAGAGAAACAGGTCAACCAAGAGCAGAGGAAGACAGTATTACCATCAAATTGAATGAAAACTTTACAAACAAAAAGTCAGAAGTTGAAAATATTTTTAATAATCATTTTCTAAATGTTGTGGCTATAGTAGGATCCAGGTGTTCATTAGAAGATGCTAGGCTGTTAATGGAAGAGGCCATACCTATGCAATTGAAATCTCACCCACTTCTCCCTCTGAAATTAGGAAAATAATAAACTTGCTTAAAAGCAAAAACTCACATGGAATTGATGGCATTTCCAGCAAAATACTAAAAGCTTGTTCTCAACAGATAAGATTCTCAGCCACCTGTGTAATAGCTCTCTGGAACAGGGCATTTTCCCTGATAGACTGAAATATGCTATTGTTATACCTTTGCATAAAAAGGGGGATAGATCTGATGTCAACAATTACCGTCCAATCTCCCTTCTAACAGCTTTATCCAAAATTTTTGAGAAAGTAATGTATTCAAGAGTAGCTTCACATATCTGTAAAAATGAAGTACTAACAAAATGTCAGTTTGGTTTCCAGAAAGGTTTTTCAACAGAAAATGCCATATATGCTTTCACCAGTCAAATTTTGAATGATCTGAATAACCGAACACCACCCATTGGGATTTTTTGTGATCTCTCAAAGGCTTTTGATTGTGTAAATCATGAAATTCTGCTAGACAAGCTCAAGTATTGTGGCATGAGTGGGACAGTGCACAAATGGTTTAATTCGTACCTAACTGGAAGAGTGCAGAAAGTTGAAATAAGTAGTTCTCGTAACATGCAAAGATCAGCACATTCCTCAAACTGGGAACTATCAAGAATGGGGTTCCACAAGGGTCAGTCTTGGGTCCTTTGTTGTTCTTATTATATATTAATGACTTGCCATTCTATATTCATGAAGAGGCAAAGTTAGTTCTCTTTGCTGATGATAAAAGTATAGTAATCACACCTGACAAACAAGAATTAACTGACGAAATTGTCAATACTGTCTTTCAGAAAATTACTAAGTGGTTCCCTGTAAATGGACTCTCACTGAATTTTGATAAGACACAGTACATACAGTTCCGTACAGGGAATGGTATGACGCCATTAATAAATATAGACCTTAATCAGAAGCATATAGCTAAGGTAGAATATTCCAAATTTTTAGGTGTGTCCATTGATGAGAGATTAAATTGGAAGAAACACATTGATGATCTGCTGAAACGTTTGAGTTCAGCTACTTATGCAATAAGGGTCATTGCAAATTTTTGTGATAAACATCTTAGTAAATTAGCTTACTACGCCTATTTTCACTCATTGCTTTCATATGGCATCATATTTTGGGGGAATTCATCACTGAGGAATAAAGTATTTATTGCACAAAAGTGTGTAATCAGAATAATAGCTGGAGTCCACCCAAGATCATCCTGCAGACATTTATTTAAGGATCTAGGGATATTCACAGTAGCTTCTCAGTATATATACTCTCTTATGAAATTTGTTTTTAACAACCAAACCCATTTCAAAAGTAATAGCAGTGTGCATAACTGCAATACTAGGAGAAAGGATGATCTTCACTATTCAAGATTAAATCTAACTTTGGCACAGAAAGGAGTGAATTATACTGGCACTAAAGTCTTTGGTCACTTACCAAATAGTATCAAAAGTCTGACAGATAACCAACAAGTATTTAAGAAGAAATTAAAAGAATTTCTGAATGACAACTCCTACTCCATAGAGGAATTTTTAGATATAAATTAAGAAAAAAGAAAAAATATTTAAAAAATAAAAAAAATAAAAATAAAAAATAAAGAAAAACAAAAAACACAAAAAATAAAGTTGTTATATTAACTTAAGTATGTTGTTAAATTAACCTAATTATGTCATGTATTAGAAAATTCGACTCGTTCCACATCATTACGAAATATCGTATTCGTGATCCATGGAACTAGTATTAATCTAATCTAATCTAATCTGACCCGGCCGGGAATCAAACCTCGGCCCCTCACATGGCATTCATCTGTACTGACCACTCGGCTTTGGAGGTATAGATGTAATAGTGCAGGCAGCAGAGTATGAAATGGGTAAAAAGACACCACCTAGGATAACTCAGGAGACACTGAATTTGATGAAAGGAGAAAATATAAAAATGCAGCAAATGAAGCAGGAGAAAGGGAATACAAACATCTAAACAATAATTTGACAGTGAAAATGGCTAGAGGGCAAATGTAAGGATTTAAAAGCTTATTTCTTTAGGGGAAAGGTAGATACCACCAACAAGAAAATTAGAGGCCTTTGGGGATAAGATAAGCAGCTATATCAAGGAAGAAAGTGTTCATGGATGAACAGGCGGGTGTTATTGTCAAACGGGCACAATATTTCGGCAAGTGACTACGTCGCCATCAGGTGGGCTGGTGAACTGACTGCCAAGGCACTGGTGCCAGGCTTTTATCTCCTCCCCTCCCTCCAGGTGTTCTGAATGCGGTCTGTACCCAGCTGTGGAACGTCCAGCATCTGTTCCATTTGTGTTCCACCTTAGGGGCACTTGCTGGCATCGTCTTAATCTCTCTGCCTGTTCTCAGTCAGTTCATGGTGGGAAGTCTTCTTTCTCCCTTTAATCAGATTCAAAGCAGGTTCCCAGACCTTACCAAGGATGTAACTGCTATCTTGATTGATCAGCAGTTCCCATACTCTAATCTTGATAGATTCTTTAATGACACAGTCCCGTTGTTTGGACATCTGTGTCAGAACCCTGGTCTGGTTGTCATTCATTCTGTGTAATTCTGAGAGGCAGAGTTCAGCAATTGCTGACTTATTAGGCTGCTGCAGTCCAGTGTGTGTTGATGTTCTTGGCAACTATCTTTGATAGTGTGCAATGTTTGACCTACATTAAGTCATGTCACATTTGCAGGGGATCTAGTAGACTCCAGATTTCTGTAGTCCTAGATCAACTGTGACATTACAAATCAGTGCCTGTCTCTTAATTGATGGGCAAAGACAGTCTTCACGTGAAGTTTTTGAAGAATTCGGTCTGTCTTTAATGATAAAATGGCACAGAATGGAATAAATGCTATGCCCCATCCTGATTAGGTTCCTCTTCTGCTTCCTCCAGTTGTACAGTCGGTGTGGTATGTAGAGCTTTCCAAATTTGCTTCTTTGTGTAGCTGTTTTTCCAGAAAACCGACCTCAGATGTTAAAGTTCTCGGTTAAGGTTCACATTGTGTGACAGGGTACGGACTCTTATCAACGAATGTTTTGAGGACGCTGTTCCTCTGTGCTGGGTGGTGGCAACTGTTTGTATGTATGTAAGTAAAGATCAGTGCCTTCTTAGGGTACACGCTGTGGCCCAATGTACCGTCTGCTCGTTTAGCCAGGGCATCTAGAAACTGGAGTATTTCATCCACTTTGACTTCCATTGTAAACTTGATGTTCTGGTGTATGGAATCGAGATGTACGAGGATACCGTTCAGCTTCTCTCTACCATGTGGCCATATGACAAAGGTGTCGTCAACATAGTGGAAGAAACAGGTAGGTTTCCACTGTGCTGAATCCAGGGCTGCTTCCTCGAAATGTTCTGTGTACAAGTTGCCAACAACTGGTGAATATGGACTCCCCCATGGCTACTCCTTCCGTCTGATTGTAGTTTCCACTATAGAAGAGAAAGTATGTCGACATCAGGATGTGCCAAAAAGGTTGGTCTCTGTCAAATTTCTGGCCAATAACTTCAAAGGATTCCTGCAAAGGCACCATCGTGAAGAGAGAAAGACAACATCGAAACTCGCAAGGCTGTCTGAATCACAAAGTCTGAACTTGTCAAGATGCCTAACAAAATCCACTGAGTTACTGGTGTGCACATTTTCTGACGTAAGGGGCAAGCATATCCTTCAGGAATTTTGCGTGTGAGTATGTCTGGCTGCTGAGAATTGGGTGTAAAGGCACTCCTTTGTGTACCTTCGGGAGTCCATAAAGTCTCGGCGGAACACGTGCTCTGTCATAGCTTTTTCACACCATTGTCTAGTAAGCTGGATTCTTTGAGAAGACATCGTATTTCTCTCCACTCTCCAGGTGGAATTAGTGTTAATCTTCTGATATCAGGGTTGCCACAAATTCTGGAAATAAGAGAATTTCAAATGTCAGGGAAATTTGAAGGAAAAAAAAACACTGCGATATCTAGTTTTTGTCTTTAATAGATAAAGTGGTTTGTTTACTCAGATTTCGTGCATCGTTGCTGGCTGGGTGCAGCTGAGAATGTATTTAACTAGCATTTTCCGGAAAGTAGTGTATAGTTTAAGTTGTTGTTTCAGAAACTTTGTACTGTTGTTTTTTGTTTACACACAGTTGCGTGTAGGCCAAATTTGTGGAACCATATTTGCATGTTTATCTGTAATTTAACTGACTTGTTTATCATGAGTGAAAAGTGCTTGACTTGCTGTAGGATTGTTAGGTCGGAGCTTTGGTGTGATGGGTGCTGTAGTTTGTTTCCATGTGGGCGACTGTAGTGGTGTGGGAATAGGGCAAGTAAATTAGACTCATCAGTGGTTTTGTAGGATTTGTAGTAGAGATAGGAAGATACTAGAACAGGAGGGGAAAATTGCCGCCCTTCAGGCTGAGTTAGACAAGGCCAAGGGAGATCTTGACAGGTTAAGGAGGGAGAAGAGTAAAGAGAGGTGGGAAGTGGCAACAGACGACAGGAGGAACAGGTCTAGAACTGTCACAGCGTCGTGGTGAATGTGGAAAATAGATTTGACCTGTTGCTTCAGTTAGAAGCTGGTGTGCCTCAAGCAGTTGCAGGTGTAGACAGGGCACAACAAACTTTCAGCAGCAAATTGAAAAGTAAGAATGTAGGGAAATCAGTAAAGAGAATGAGTGTTGTCAGGTAGTTCCCGTGGAAGAGGTGTTGGCCAACTTTTGCAGGATGAACTAGGATCAGAATACCAGGTCACCAATTTTTTTTAAACCTAGTGCTCGTCTGGAGCAGGTGACATGATTTAGAATCACTTTGCAAAGATTTCACTAAGGAAGATACTGTGGTTATAGTGGGTGGGGCAGATAACAGTATTGAAAGATATCCTGGGTACAGTATAGAGTGTGACTTGGCAAAGATTGCATCAGCATCGAAGCATACTAGTGTTGAGTTTGTATCTGTTCTTAGGCACCATGACCAACCTCATTTGAACTCTTCTGTCAAGAGAGTTAATTTGGAGCTGGAACAGCTGCTTATGTCGGGTGCAGGGTCACACATTGGTGTGGTTCCTGTTGATTCTCTCAATAGGTGGGATTATACTAGGCATGACCTTCACCTCAACAGGAACGGAGAAGGGTAAATTGGCTGGGAAAATAGCAGGAAAGTTAAAGGGGAGGCACTGTCATGAGTGGTAAAATACCAGTGGTTATAGGGTTAAGGAAAGACCCTTTTTTAGGGTAGGGAGGACAGAAAGAAACCAAATTTTAAGAGAGGTTAGACCTGAGACAAACCTTCAATTTGAGAAAGAAACCAAAAAACATAATTCTAGCTTATTACATCAGCATAAACAACTATTGGTTAAGAATTTTCAACAGTCAGTAGATATTTTAACTCTACCCAATTTGAACTCAATGTGAAATGCCGGCTATCTTTATTGCATCAAAATGTTCAAGGACTGAGAAATTAAATTAATGAATTAACTATCTGCGTAGATGAATTAGTCTTCAAACCCACCTGACATAATCTGCCTCTCTGAATATCATGTGACCACTGGTACAGAACTTTTAAGTGTTACAGGGTTTAGCTTAGCATCTCACTTTTGTAGATCAGAAATAGAGAAAGGAGGAGTTGCCACATTCATTAGGAACTGTCATAAATTTAAGAACATAGACATTCATAAATTTTGCCTAGAACAACAGCATATGGAAGCATGTGCAATAGAAGTAGAATTTCACAGAAATCCTTCATAACATTAAGTGTATATCGAATACCTGGGGGTAACTTTAATCTGTTCGTAAACCACCTTGAAGCTGTACTCTTCCATGCCAGGGCGGTTTCCGCTAGGGTCATTCTACTATTGGTAATATAGTTTCCCTTGAGTCTGCCATCCGATCAGCCTTTTCCAGACACCAACACCTGGTTCCTGTTTCTTTTTTATGTACGAAAACCTTAAGACGTGACCTGGCGATATCATATCCTTGACACATTGAGAGTGGGGTCTCCGGGTCCCACTCCAGATTTCTCCAAAATTTCCTGTTGCTCCATACTTTCTGTGTTCAAGTTGGTGCCTCCCATAGTACCCCTCATATCCAGAAGAATGGGGTCCCACAGGGCTCTGTATTGAGTGTATCTCTATTTTTAGTGGCAATTAACAGTCTAGCAGCAGCTGTCAGGCCGTTGGTCTCACCTTCTCTGTACGCAGACGACTTCTGCATTTCGTACTGCTCCTCCAGTACTGGTGTTGCTGAGCAGCGCCTACATACAGGGAGCCATCCACAAGGAGCAGTCATGGGGCTCTAGCCCACGGCTTCCAGTTTTCAGCCACAAAAGTCATGTCGTGCACTTCTGTCAGCGTTGTACCGTTCATCCGGAATCAGAACTTCACCTTAATGACAACGCACTCACTGTAATGGAGATATATTGGTTCTTAGGACTGCTTTTCGACGTCCTCATCTTTGTCAGTGGAAGTACATGCAGCACCTCAATACCTTCTGCTGCCTGAGCAACACCAACTGGGGTGCAGATCTCTCTTTGCTGCTACAGCTGTACAGAACCCATGTTCAATCCTGCCTTGACTATGGGAGTCTGGTTTATGGTTTGGCTGCGCCCTCAGCATTGCGTTTACTCGTCATAGAGCACCACTGTGGCGTTAGACTGGCAACAGGAGCTTTTAGGAAGAGACCGGTGACCAGTGTCCTGGTGGAGGCAGGAGTCCCACCATTGAAGGTTAGGTGTGCACAGCTGCTCACCAGTTACGTTGCACCCATTTATAGGTCTCTTGAGCATCCAAATTACCGTCTCCTTTTTCCATCCATGGCAGTTCATCTCCTGCATCGGAGGCCCAGGTCAGGGCTAAAGATTGTGGTTCATGTGCGATCGCTTCTGTCTGAACTGGAGTCCTTGCCTTTACCACCTCTCCTTGAGATCAATTCACGTACACCTCCATGGTGTAGCCCTAGGCTGAAGCTTGGCCTGGACCTTTCACGTGGCCCTAAGGACTCCATTAACCCTGCAGCTCTCCTCTATCACTTCCACTCGATTTTCGACATGTTCTGGGGCTCTGAAGTGGCTCGATAGCTGATGGTCGCATTGGCTTTGCCTATGTTCTTGGCAGCAATATTGATCAGCATTCCTTACCCATGGCTGCAGTGTATTCACTGCAGAGCTGGTGGCCATATCTCGTGCACTTCAGTATATCCATTCATGCCCTGGGAGTTTTTTCTTTTATATACTGACTCCTTGAGTAGCCTGAAAGCTATCGACCAGTGCTACCCTCGTCATCTTTTGGTAACGTCCATCCAGGCTATGCCCTGGAATGGTCCAGTTGTTCAGTGTTGTTCATCTGGACCCCTTGTCATGTCAGAATCCCAGGAAATGAACTTGCCAAACAGGCCACATGGAAACCACTTCTGGAGATCGGCCTCCCCGCAACTGACCTGCGTTCGTTATTACGCCGCAAGGTTTTTCGGCTTTGGGAGATGGAATGGCAAAATCTCAATACACAAAACAAACTGCAGCCCATTTAAGGAGACGACGAATGTGTGGAAGTCCTAGATGAGGGCCGCTCGCAGGGACTCCATGGTTCTCTGCCGGCTCTGCATTGGCCATACGTGGCTAACACGTGGCTACCTCCTCCATTGCGAGGACCCATCTAGGTGTCACTGTGGCTCACATGGCTGTCGTCCACATCTTGCTGGACTGCCCACTTTTAGCCACTCTGCGGAAGACTTTAACCTTCCCAGCACTGTACCTTCGGTGTTGGGCAACAATGCCTCAACAGCAGATTTAGTTTTACTTTTTGTGAGGGGGGGAGTTTATCGTACCATCTAACGGTGGGGCATTTAGCCTTCTGAGGGTGCCACCCTTCCTCCATTTTAATTCTGCCACACTTTCTTTGCATTTGTTTGTCTTGGTGGTCATCTTTTCTTTCATCTTCTACTTTTCCTTGTAGTGTATGTTTTCCCCATTTTTTGTTCCATTTTTCTTTTTAGGTGTGGTTTTGGGTGTTTTTGTACATTGAGCCTTGTTTGTCAGGAAAAAGGGACTGATGACCCTGTAGTTTGGTCCCTTTATACCACAAATCAACACAGGCGTAACTGATAATATTGAACATAGTAGAACCAACATTTTATTGGCAGTCACCTATAGTGTTGGTTTACACAACTCTTCTCTGCCTTACACACTTCTTTCAAGAGGCCTATTTTTCTCTGAGGTTATTCCTGGAATCAGTGAAGGTATGTTAAATCTGTCTTGCGACTCCTAGGAAATGTGTGTTTTTGTCACAGAATGTTTTGTTTTATTGAAATAAAATATCAATAGTCTTAATGAAACATGCATACCATTTGGCTTGTTTTCTCCGTCTAAACACAGTTCATTACAAAAGATGTTGAAGTAAGTACTTAAGATTTTTGCTCACATGTTTAGAAATACAGAAGTTCTTACTTTTTGTCAACTTATACCTTTACTCACTCTTGAGATCTCAAAATTTGTCGTGGAGAAATGCTAAAACTTGTCTGGAAATTAGGGAAAATATCAGAGAATTTCACTTGAGACTTGTGGCAATCCTGGATATGTGCTGTCTTCTAGTAAGTCCCACATTTTTCAGTGTAATCCTGATAAGATCAGTTGCTTTGCCTTTGTCTGCTGGTAAGACTAGGCTATGTTGATCTTCTCGTAGCTCCTGTACGGCCACCCTCTCCCTGCTAGAGATGTTAGATTTCACAGGTTTAGTCTGCATGAGAGCACGACAGGTTTTGTGACATAATTCTTCAGCTGCTTCAGATGGAAGTTGTGCAACTGCCCGTTCCACTGCACTGATGATATTTGTGATAGGTATGGGTTTAGGAGTTGGTGCAAAGTTGAGTCCTCTTTAGAACTGAGAGCGTATCCTCATCCAGTTGCCTGGCTGTGAGATTGATGATAGTCTTGCAGTGAGCCTTAGAAGGTTGTTATTCTGATGCACACTTGAATTTTGATGTCTGGCATCCAGTGGCCTTTCTTTGTGCAGAGTCAATTGTGGCCCATGTGACACCATCAGTCCATTCCCACGACCAGGAGTTGACCTGGTTGGCCAGCTGTAGACGTAGTTTGAGAAGTTCTCTGTTAGTCGAGTCTAGGCACCAGTGAGTAAAACGTATTCTTTCACAACCGTATTCTGGGCATGGGCTGTGAATGGAACAGATTCTGGATGCTCTGTGCCTTGGTGCAGACCGCATTCAGAACACCTGAAAACCGTCGGGAGATAAAAGCCCAGTGCTGATGCCTCTGTGGTCAGTTCGCCAATGTACCTGACAATGGCAACGTGGTCACTTGCCAAAATATTGTGTCCGTTGGACACTAACACCCGGCTGTTCACCCATGAGCTCTTGTCATGAAGTACACTGGGAGAAATTGAAGAATCGTGAACTATATGAATATTTAGAGCTTAGGTGGAAAACCAGTCCTAAGCAAAAACAAAAAGCTGAAAGGTGTAGTAGTATATAGAGGGTCGATACAAGGGAGATGAACTTGAAGGCAATATTAGAAATGGAGGAGAATGTAGATGGAGGTGAGATGGAAGTATGATACCATGAAAACAATTTGACAGAGCAATGAAAGACCTAAGTTGAACCAAGGCTGCAGGATTAGACTACATTTAGTCAGAACTACTGATAACCTTGGGAGAGCCAGCCATGACAAAATTCTTCCAATCTGATGTGCAAGATGCACAACAGAAGCGCCCCCCCCCCCCCAGGGGGTCCACAACTCTTTTGTGCCCCCCTGCGGGTCCGGGGATTAGAATAGGCCCGCGGTATTCCTGCCTGTCGTACGAGGCGACTAAAAGGAGTTTCAACCGTTTCGGCCTTCCATGTGATGGTCCCCCTTGGGGTTTGACCTCCATTTTTCAAAATTCTACAGAAGTACGAGCCTTTTGGGGAAGGACACCTTACATGGTGTACCACTGGTCCTAAGTGCACTAAGACCTTGGCACTCAGCATTGCACTGGCGTTGTAACCATACCCACTATTCCTCAAATTGGGCCTCAACGCGTGATGGGTTGTCCAAGTTACGCCCATAGTGCATCTGCATCTGCACCAGCGATCATGATGGACTCTCCATGGCACCAGAAATCCAGCACGGTAGCCAGCCCGTTGTGGTGGGGTCGTCATGTACCCTCTAGGTTGTAGCCCCCTGACAACACAGGGATCGTACTGCCAATACCTGAGCTGCACCCTCCCCACGTCGGCCAAGGAGTAGATGCCCGTCTCCTTGGGGCATCAGGACTCCCGGCAATGGTCATCCTGCCAGGTGGCCCTTGCTGCGGCTGGATGGCGCCCGTGGGGAGAGCCCCTGGTCGGAGTGGGTGGTATCGGGGCGGACGTTTCGCAGATGAAACGTCAACATGTATCAGGTCGCTCTGCGGCCGAGTCTTTCAAAAGAAAAGGTACCGTTTCTAGTTCTGGTTCTCCTGCCCTTTCCCCCTTGGCCACTCCATGGGAGGAGGGACAGGCCCGCCGGCTTGGGGCGAAATACTTCCCCCGCTATTTGGTTTGTTCTCGAACCAATGGGGGGACGTTCGCCACCTCCAAGCCCATGTTCTTTGTTCAGCACATTGAGGACGTCTTCGGGGAAATCAAGGCTCTCAGCAAGATGCGTTCAGGGTCCGTTCTTCTCAAGACCACCTCCGCCACACAGTCGGCGGCGCTCCAGGTGTGCGACCGCCTAGGGGACATCCCAGTATCCATTGTCCCACATCTGGCACTAAATAGGACGCAGGGGGTTATTTTTCATCGTGACCTCCTGCTACAATCTGATGAGGAGCTCAGGGCAAACCTGGAGCGCCGAGGCGTGCATTTCGTCCGGCGAGTCCAGCGCGGCACCAAAGACTGTCGCATCGACACCGGGGCCTTTATCCTCGCCTTCGAGGGGGACGTTCTCCCGGAGAAGGTAAAGGTGATGTGCTACCGGTGTGACGTGCGACCTTACGTCCCGCCTCCTATGCGCTGTTTTAGGTGTTTGCGCTTTGGGCACATGTCATCACGGTGTGAGGCTGAGCCCCTTTGTGGCGATTGTGGACGTCCTCTTCGTGAGGAACATACATGCACCCCACCACCTCGGTGCGTTAATTGTCCTGGTGTCCACTCGCCTAGATCCTCAGACTGCCCCGCATATCAGAAGGAGAAGAAGATACAAGAAATCAAAACTTTGGATCGGCTCTCTTATTCTGAGGCCCGGAAGAAGTACGACCGCCTCCATCCCGTGTCATTGACCACTTCGTTCGCCTCAGTTGTGTCCACTCCTTCCGCGGTATCCTCACCCCTGTCCTGTCCCCCCTCCGCCTCCTCCGCCCATCAGGGGGCTCTGCCTCCGCCTCCCAAATCCCTCCCTTCCAAATCCTCCTCCCCCGTGGCCCCCATCCCCTCTGCCCCAGGGGCCACCCTTCCTTCCTCCTCCTCCTCCTCCTCCTCCTCCTCCTCCTCCTCCCACGCCACCTGAGAAGCGATCCTCTTCTCAGGCGTTTATCGGGGCAACGTTCTGGACCCCAGCTTCCGAGGTCCGGCGTTCCAAAACGGACCCCGCGCGTGAGGACCTTCTTCGGGTCCAGCCCACCATCCCTGTGCCTCCTCGGCCTTCCAAGAAGGCCTCAAAGAAGAAGTCTCTATCCCCCTCTCCACCCCGGCGCGTTTCGTCTGACGCTCCATCCGTGAGTCGCTGCTCCCGGCCGTCCTCAGTTTCGCCGGGACGCTCTGCTGCCAGGCGCTCTGCCGGCCTTTCGTCGGCAAATGATGCGGCCCCTCCTACACAACCAGGGACAGTCGCCGCGGCTGGCGACGAGTCGATGGAACCGGATCCGCCTCCCGTCGGTTGTAGCGTTGTTCCCTCGCAACCTGGCCCTCCGCGGCCGTCGAGGTGACCAGCTCTTCCCCCGTCTCGTTCCCCCAACCTTTTGACTAGCGATGGCGTTGTTTCATTGGAACATAAGAGGTATTCGATCTAATCGGGAGGAATTACAACTGCTCCTCCGCCTGCACTGTCCGCTCGTCCTTGGTCTCCAGGAAACCAAGTTGCGCCCGACTGACCGTATTGCCTTTACCCACTATACCTCGGAGCGGTATGACCTCACCCCTGTGGACGGTATCCCAGCTCATGGTGGGGTCATGTTGCTCGTTCGGGACGATGTCTATTACCGTCCCATCCCATTGACCACCCCACTCCAAGCAATAGCTGTCCGCATTACTCTTTCTGCTTTTACTTTTTCAGTTTGTACCATCTACACTCCACCGTCATCTGCTGTTAGTCGGGCTGACATGATGCACCTGATCGTTCAGCTTCCCCCGCCGTTCTTATTGTTTGGCGACTTCAATGCCCATCATCCCCTTTGGGGCTCTCCTGCATCCTGTCCAAGAGGCTCACTCTTGGCGGATGTCTTCAACCATCTCCATCTTGTCTGCCTCAATACCGGCGCCCCGACTTTCCTCTCGGACTCTACTCATACCTACTCCCACTTGGATCTCTCGATCTGTTCTACCACTCTTGCCCGTCGGTTCGAGTGGTATGTCCTTTCTGGCACCTATTCGAGCTACCACTTCCCCTGTGTCGTTCGTCTCCTGCACCACACCCCATCCCCACGTCCTTCGAGCTGGAACATACTGAAAGCTGACTGGGGACTTTACTCCTCCCTGGCGACCTTTCCGGACCACGATTTTCCCAGTTGTGACAGTCAGGTCGAATACCTCACGGCTGTTATCATCAATGCTGCCGAACGTTCCATTCCTCGTACTACTTCTTCTTCACGTCGCGTTTCCGTCGCATGGTGGAACGAGGCTTGTCGGGACGCTATCTGTGCTCGACGACGTGCTTTACGCACCTTTCGCCGCCATCCTACGTTGGCGAATTGTATTGAATACAAACGACTTCGAGCGCAAAGCCGTAGAGTCATCAAAGACAGCAAAAAAGCTTGTTGGGCCTCTTTCACCAGCTCCTTTAACAGTTTTACTCCCTCTTCCGTCGTTTGGGGTAGCCTACGCCGGTTGTCAGGCATTAAGGCCGACTCCTCAGTACCTGGCCTGACGTCAGGTAATGAGGTCCTTGTTGATCCTGTGGCTGTCTCCAACGCCTTTGGCCGCTTTTTCGCGGAGGTTTCAAGCTCCGCCCATTACCATCCTGCCTTCCTTCCCAGGAAAGAGGCAGAAGAGGCTCGGCGACCTTCCTTCCACTCGCTGAATCTGGAAACTTATAATACCCCCTTTACTATGCGGGAACTCGAACGTGCGCTTGCACTGTCCCGGTCCTCTGCTCCGGGGCCAGATGCCATTCACGTTCAGATGCTGGCACACCTTTCTCCGGCGGGCAAAAGCTTCCTTCTTCGTACCTACCATCGCGTCTGGACCGAAGGTAAAGTCCCCATGCGTTGGCGTGACGCCGTTGTTGTTCCTATACCCAAACCCGGGAAGGATAGACACCTTCCTTCTAGTTACTGCCCCATTTCTCTTACAAGCTGTGTCTGTAAGGTGATGGAGCACATGGTTAATGCTCGGTTAGTCTGGATTCTTGAATCTCGACGACTACTTACTAATGTCCAATGCGGCTTTCGTCGCCGCCGCTCCGCTGTTGGCCACCTTGTGACCTTGTCGACATTCATTATGAACAACTTTTTGCGAAGGCGCCAAACGGTAGCCGTGTTCTTTGACTTGGAGAAGGCTTATGATACCTGTTGGAGAGGAGGTATCCTCCGCACTATGCACAGGTGGGGCCTACGCGGTCGCCTGCCCCTTTTTATTGATTCCTTTTTAACGGAACGAAAGTTTAGGGTACGTGTGGGTTCCGTATTGTCCGACGTCTTCCTCCAGGAGAACGGAGTGCCTCAGGGCTCCGTCTTGAGTGTAGCCCTTTTTGCCATCGCGATCAATCCAATTATGGATTGCATTCCACCTAATGTCTCAGGCTCTCTCTTTGTCGATGACTTCGCGATCTACTGCAGTGCCCAGAGAACATGCCTCCTGGAGCGCTGCCTTCAGCGTTGTCTAGACAGCCTCTACTCTTGGAGCGTGGCAAATGGCTTCCGGTTCTCTGAAGAGAAGACGGTTTGTATCAACTTCTGGCGATATAAAGCGTTCCTTCCGCCATCCTTACATCTCGGTCCCGTTGTTCTCCCATTCGTGGACACAACTAAGTTTCTAGGGCTCACGTTGGACAGGAAACTGTGTTGGTCTCCACATGTCTCTTATTTGGAGGCCCGTTGTACACGTTCCCTTAATGTCCTCAGTGTTCTTAGCGGTTCATCTTGGGGAGCGGATCGCACTGTCCTGCTTCGCTTGTATCGGTCCATAGTCCTATCGAAGCTGGATTATGGGAGCTTCGTCTGCTCGGCCATCCCTCTTACGCCGGCTCAACTCCATCACCATCGGGGGATACGTCTTGCGACCGGAGCCTTCTACACTAGTCCTGTCGGGGGTCTTTATGCTGAAGCTGCCGAGTTACCATTGACCTACCGGCGTGACGTACTGCTGTGTTGGTATGCCTGCCGGCTGTTGTCTATGCCCGACCACCCCTCTTACGAGTCCTTCTTCGCCGATTCTCTCGACCGTCAGTACGGGTTGTATGTGTCTGCCCTGCTGCCCCCCGGAGTCCTCTTCCGTCGCTTGCTTCGACAATTGGATTTTGCCCTCCCTACCACCTTCAGAGAGGGTGAGAGCCCGACACCACCTTGGCTCCAGGCTCCGGTTCCTATTTATCTCGACCTCAGCTCACTCCCGAAGGAGGGTACTCCGGCTGCAGTGTATTGCTCACAGTTTGTCGAACTTCGTGCTCGACTTGCCGGTCACACCTTTATTTACACCGATGGCTCCAAAACTGACGACAGTGTCGGCTGTGCCTTTGTCGTCGGGGCCGCCACCTTTAAATACCGGCTCCTCGACCAATGTTCCAGCTTTACGGCCGAGCTTTTTGCTCTCCATCAGGCCGTTCAGTATGCCCGCCGCCACCGCCATTCATTGTATGTACTCTGCTCTGCTCTGACTCACTCAGTGCTCTTCAGAGCCTTGGAGCTCCCAATCCGGTCCATCCCTTGATTCAACGGATACAGCAGTCCCTCCATTCTTTCGCTGATAATGGTGGTTCTGTCAGCTTTCTGTGGGTTCCCGGACATGTAGGAGTGCCTGGGAATGAGGCTGCGGATGCTGCAGCCAAGGCTGCAGTCCTCCTGCCTCGGCCAGCCTCCCATTGTGTCAGTCATCTGACGTTCGTGGGGATGTATGTAAGAGGCTTGTGTCGTTGTGGTGGGATGCTTGGTCATCCCTCCAAGGAAACAAGCTCCGGGCAGTAAAACCGCTCCCAACTGCTTGGACAACATCCTCCCGACCATCTCGGCGCGAGGAGGTCCTTCTGACCAGGTTGCGGATTGGGCATTGCCGGTTTAGCCACCGCTACCTGCTCTCCGGTGACCCAGCCCCGCAGTGCCGTTGTGGTCAGGCATTAACAGTGCGCCATGTTTTATTGTCATGTCCCCGTTTCAGTCAATTTCGTGTTATCCTGTCCCTGCCATCTACTTTACCGGATGTTTTAGCTGATGACGCTCGAGCAGCTGCTCGTATTCTGCGTTTTATAACTTTAACTGGCTTGTCCAAAGACATTTAACCTTTTTACTTATTTTATCTGCATCTTTGTCAGGTCCTTCTGATGTCTCCCCATCCCCTTGAGTTTTAGTGGATTCCATGTGCTCTAACACCAGTGACTGGGCGCTAATGACCTCAGCAGTTGAGCGCCCTTAAACCCTACCCAAAAAAAAAAAAAAAAAAAAAAAAAAAAAAAAAAAAAAAAAAAAAAAAAAAACTCTTTTGTGGATACGTGCGTAGCGAGCACGGGACCCCGAGCTAATGTGGCCTTCCTTCCTTTCCGGGCTGCATACCTTCCCTTTCCGCATCCTTCCCTATCCCCCATCTTCGCCCCTCCTCCCCTCACCTCTGGCTCTTTCCTTCCCTTTCTCCCCGTCTGGGAGTATGGTTTGTGCCTACGTCCGGAGACAGACGCTTGTGAATGTAACGCATTCTTCGCCTTCTCTGCTTGTATGTCTTCATCCTTCCTCTTTCCTCTTTTCCTTACCTATTCTCTTTACCCTTTTCTTCACTGTGGCGTTTGAGACCTCTCTTCTTTCCTTTCCTTTTCTTTGTTTTTCCTTTTCTCTTTCTTCCTCCCTGTGCATGTCTGAAGGCCGACCCACACATTTTTGTGCGTAGCCGGTGACGGGGTAATGCGTAATTCCCTGCCCCGGGTGGACAGGTAGGACACGTACGTACCCCCTGGTAACGGCCAGGCCCAGGGAGGGGTGATGACCCGAGCTGATACCTTCCGAAAGTGCCGATTGGTCCCTCCGTCCATTTGTCGGGAGGTGTGACACCTAAGGCGGGAGTGCCCTCAGAGAGGGCCCCCACAAGGGAGGAGTGTGCCATCGGAGACTCCGGTAATCATGGGGGATTCTTCCGCAATGGTTTCCTCACCTTCCACTATGTCTGCTCACAAGTGTAAGTTCACTCAGTCTCAGCCACAGACAGTTCTTCCATCGTTGCCACAGTTCCTTGTTGTTTCTCGGTCTGACGAAGGTCACGACTTCTCCACGGTCAACCCTTTCATTATTCAGAAAGGTGTCGGCGCAATTGCAGGTCCTGTAAAGTCTTGTTCCAGATTACTGAATGGCACCCTGTTGTTAGAAACAGTCAGTGCCCTCCAGGCACAAAAATTGCTGTGTACTTCACTGCTCCACACCTTCCCTGTCCGGGTTGAAGCGCACTGCACTTTAAATTCCTCGCGTGGAGTCGCTTATACATGCTCCCTCGATGGATTGTCTGACGAAGAAATTCAGCACTACCTGTCTGACCAGGGCGTAATGGCTGTTCATAGAGTTATGAAAAGGGTTGACACGAACATCATTCCAACCCGCACTGTCTTCTTGACATTTGACAAAGTTCAACTCCCATCGAAAATCAAAGCAGGCTATGAGATAATTTCCGTTCGCCCTTACGTCCCAAACCCTACGCATTGCTATCGGTGTCAGCGGTTCAATCACACCAGCCAGTTCTGTTCCAATCCGGCCAAATGTGTTACGTGTGGTAAGGATGCCCATGAGGGTGCTTGTCCACCTCCATCCCCTCGCTGCATCAACTGTATGGGTGACCACGCTGCTTCCTCTCGAGATTGCCCCGTTTTTAAAGACGAAAAGCTCATCCAGGAAATCAGAGTGAAGGAAAAGGTGTCGACCTATGCTGCTTGAAAATTATTCGCCAGTCGACAGCCCACTGTGCCTCAGACAGGAAAATACGGCACTGTCCTTGCTTCTCCTCGGCCAACAAAGGAGGCAGCCACGCAGACTTGCGACCTCTCCTTTAGTGCCACGGTCATCAGATCAGCCAGCGCAAAGATCGCCTGTTCAACCTCACCACTCTCACCTGCCCACTCTATGGCTCACCCTTCATCAGGTTCTGCTAAATCTCGAGCCCAACAGTCAGACACCAAGACTTCGAAAAAAGAGCATACTCGTGAAGATTTTTTACGTACCCCAACTTCACAACCATTGGTTTCTCCTTCATCTAAACATCATATTTCCAAGAAGGCTTCTAAGAAACCCAGTTCATCTCTTTCTCCGCCAAGGCGTGTCCCATCTACAGCACCACCTGGCGGAAATCGCCCTCGGCCATCTTCTGTGTTGCCGAGGCGCACTGCTGGCGGCCGATCAACTGGCTGATCGCTGGTGGCAGGAGCTGCTCCTGAACAACCTATGGATCAGGATCTTCTGCCTTTGGCTGAATGCCATTCCATGCTGTCAGTCACAAGCTCTGAGCAGTCGTTGAGTTGACAGCACCCTTGGTCACATTCCTCCATTTTCTGTTCACCCTATGTCCATTATCCACTGGAATATCCGCGGCATTGGAGCCAATCGGGATGAATTGTCAATCCTCTTACGATCCTACTCGCCGATTATCTTCTGTCTTCAGGAAACAAAGCTGCGTCCCCATTACCGCTTTGTTCTCTTCTCCCCCATTTTCAGTCTGTCCGGTTTGATCTCCCCTCTGTTGAAGGCACTCCAGCCCATGGAGGACTCGTGAGTCTGCTCCATGATACTCTCCATTAACACCCAATCCCCTTAAACAGTTCCTTCCAAGCTGTCGCTGTCAGTCTTCCCCTTTCTGGATATACCTTTTCTCTTTGTACTGTATACATTCCATCGTCCACACCAATGGCACGAGCTGATCTTCATCTTCTTGGTCAGCTTCCACCCCCCTATTTGCTAGTTGGGGACTTCAATGCCCACCACCCGCTTTGGGGATCTCCACATCCTTGTCCACGTGGCTCACTATTGCTAGATGTCTTCCACCAAGCGGATCTAGTTTGCTTCAACACTGGGGTCCCCTCATTTTTGTCTGCCTCCACAACAAATTTCTCTCATTTGGACCTTTCGGTCAGTACTGTTCCGCTAGCTCTGCGCTTCGAATGGTTCTCCCTTGATGATACACACTCGAGTGACCACTTTCCATGTGTCCTTAGACTGCAGCCTCAACTGCCATATATGCGCCCGCGACGCTGGAAGTTTGCTTAAGCTGATTGGACACTTTTTTCGTCTAGAGACATGCGATGACAGTCACTTTCCCAGCGTCGACGATGAGGTCACACATATTACCGACATTATTCTTACAGCTGCAGAACGTTCAATACCACGCACCTCCGAATTGCCCCGGCACCCCCCAGTTCCTTGGTGGAACGAGGCGTGCCGTGACGCAATACGTGAGCAGCGACGTGCTCTTCGCATTTTCCGCCACCATCCTACTTTGGCCAACTGTATCCGCTATAAGCAGTTCCGTGCGCGATGCCGTCGCGTCATCTGCGATAGCAAGAAGGCAAGCTGGAAATTCTTTATTAGCTCATTTAACACCTTCACTCCCTCCTTGGAAGTTTGTAGTCAGCTTCGACGTTTATCAGGCGCACCTAGTTTCTCCCCGGTCTCTGGGCTCACTGTCGCGCATGATACATTAGTGGACCCCGTCACAATTTCTAATTCATTGGGTGAGCACTTTGCTGAGATTTCGAGCTCTTCAAATTACCCGCCAGCGTTTCTCCCGAGGAAACGTGCAGCGGAAGTGCGACCCCTTGTTTTCTCCTCTCAAAATCGCGAAAGCTACAATACTGTTTTCTCCATGCGGGAACTCCAACATGCAATCTCTTCTCGCTCCTCCGCCCCAGGACCGGATGGTACCCACGTCCAAATGTTGCTGCATTTATCAACCCAGAGTCTGCGTTACCTCCTTCGCCTTTATAATCGAATTTGGACCGACAGTACTTTTCCCAGACGATGGCGGGAAGCCATCGTCGTTCCTGTTCCGAAACCTGGAAAGGACAAACATCTCCCCTCTAGCTATCGCCCCATTTCTCTCACGAGTAGTGTATGTAAGGTTTTGGAGTGTATGGTGAATTGCCGTTTAGCTTGGTGGCTGGAGTCCCGCAGTCTTTTAACACCTGCCCAATGCGGATTCCGAAAGCATAGTCCTGCAGTTGACCATCTTGTTGCTCTCTCTCCACGTATGTCATGAAAAATTTTCTCCGGAAATGCCAAACAGTAGCAATATTTTTTGATCTGGAGAGAGCATACGATACTTGTTGGAGGACAGGCATCCTCCGCACACTGTTCTCTTGGGGCTTTCAAGGTCGGCTGCCCCTTTTTCTTTGCGAATTTATGGCAGAGCGCACATTTAGGGTGCGGGTGAAGACTACTCTCTCCCGTACTTCCTCCCAAGAAAACGGGGTGCCCCAGGGCTCCATGCTGAGTGTTGTACTGTTTGCCATTGCCATAAATCCAGTTATGGATTGTCTCCTTCCTGATGTCTCAGGCTGCCTCTTTGTGGATGATTTTGCGATCTACTACAGCTCTCAACGGACCAGCCTTCTTGAACGACGTCTTCAAGGATGTCTCGATCGCCTCCACTCTTGGAGCATCGAAACCGGCTTCCGTTTTTCTCCCAGTAAGACCGTTTGTGTTAATTTTTGGCGACGTAAGGAGTTTCTTCCACCCTCCTTACATCTAGGACCTGTCAACCTTCCGTTTTCGGACGTCGCCAAATTCTTGGGTCTTATGTTGGGTCTTATGTTTGACAGAAAACTGTGCTGGTCCTCCCATGTTTCCTATCTTTCGGCTTGCTGTCTGTGATCCCTCAACACCCTCCGTGTCCTGAATGGTACCTCCTGGGGAGCGGACCGAGTGGTCCTTCTCCGCCTCTATCGCACCTTAGTGCGCTCGAAATTGGACTATGCAAGCATAATCTACTCCTCTGCTCGCCGTCTATTCTTCGGCGTCTCGACTCTATCCACCACCGTGGATTACGTTTAGTGTCTGGAGCTTTTTACACCAGCCCTGTGGAAAGCTTTTATGCTGAGACTGCTGAACCTCCGCTGTCCAATCGGCGAGCAGTCCTTCTGAGTTGTTATGCTACCCATCTGTCTTCCATGCCTGCTAATCCAGCCCGTGACATTTTTTTCGACGCCTCCTTTGATGTAGGGTATGCAGGCCGCCCCTCCTCCCTACTACCACCGGGAGTCCGCTTCCGTCAACTGCTCCATTCTCTTTCCTTCCGCTTTCCTAAAACCTTCTTGACAACTTGGGGTACAGCACTGCCTTGGCTCCGTCCCCGGATCTGCCTACTCCGTGACCTTTGTCAGTTTCCCAAGGATGGTACCCCTTCACTTGTTTATCGTCGGGCCTTTTCTGCTCTATGTGCACAAATGAAGGAAGCCACAGTTATTTACACTGATGCCTCAAAAACATCGTTTGGTGTAGGGAGTGCCTATATTGTTGGCGACACCCCAAATCAATTTCGGCTTCCTGACCAGTGTTCGGTTTATACTGCGGAGCTTTACGCTGTTCTCCAGGCTGTCCACTACATCTGCCGCCATCAGCGGATACGGTATGTTATCTGTTCAGATTCTCTCAGCTCTCTCCTCAGTCCCCAAGCTCTTTACCCTGTCCACCCTCTGGTCCACCGGATTCAGGACTGTCTGCGCTTGCTCCACCTGGGGGCGTCTCGGTGGCGTTCCTCTGGCTCCCGGTACACGTTGGTATCTGTGGAAATGAGGCGGCCGATATAGCGGCCAAGGCTGCAGTCTCTCTTGTTCGGCCAGCTATTCAATCGATTCCCTTCGCCGATCTACGGAGCGTTTTATGTTGTCGTGTTGTTCTTTTATGGCCCGCACATTGGTCGACACTTCCCCATAATAAATTGCGGGACGTGAAAGCTCTTCCTTGTGCTTGGACCTCTTCCTCCCAAACGCGCCGTCGGGAGGAGGTAATTTTAACTAGACTCCGGATAGGGCACTGTCTTTTTAGCCATCGACATCTTTTAAAGCGGCGGTCCTCCCCCACTCTGTCCCCACTGCTCTCAGCTGTGGACGGTAAGACACCTTTTGAGTGCCCCTATTTTACTCCGTTACGCGCCCGTCTACAGCTGTTGCCTGATATATCGTCAATTTTAGCAGATGACACGCGCTCGGCCAATCACGTTCTCGAGTTTATTAGTGCCAGTGAAATGACATCAGTCATTTGAAGCTTTTTCTGGGGACAACCAACCCCTTTTTGTAGTGGATTTTTAGCCTTCCTTCTGCTTTTAGTTTCTCCAATTTTTTGAGTTTCGTTCCCGTTGCTGCTGGTTTCCATTTTCGGTTTTTTACTGTTTCCTAAGTCACCGACCGGGTGCTAATGACCATAGCAGTTTTGCACCCTTAAAAAAAAAAAACAAAAAAAAAGCGAAAACCCTTAGACTTATAGTAGAATATAATAAATCCAAAGAAAGCAGTTGCTTACAGGTGTGAATATTACCAATATATCACTTTAATAAGCCATGGTTGCAAAATGCTAGCAAGAATTCTTTAGCAGAATAATGGGAAAACTGGTAAAGATGACCTCAGGAAAGATCAGTATGGATTCCAGAGAAATGTAGCAACATGCAAGGCAGTACTGACAGTATAACTTGTCTTAAAGTTAGGTTAAGGAAACTCAAACCTTTGTTTGTGGCATTTGTAGACTTAGAGAAAGCTTTTGACAATGTTGACTGAAATACTCTGTTTGAAATTCTGATGATAGCAAGTGTAAAATACAGGGACCGAAAGGCTATTTACAAGTTGTACAGAAGCCAGACAGTGTGTTTTAGTTGAGGGACATGAAAGGTAAGCAGCAGTTCATAAAGGTGTGAGACAGAGTTGTAGCCTATCCCCAATGTTATTCAACGTGTACGTTAAGTAGTAAAGAAAACCAAGAAAAATTTGGAGTAGAAATTAAAGTTCACAGAGATAGATAGATAGATAGATAGATAGATAGAGAGAGAGAGAGAGAGAGAGAGAGAGAGAGAGAGAGAGAGAGAGAGAAACTTGGTCTGATGCTGACATTGTACTTGTCAGACAGCAAAGGACTTCGAAGAGCAGTAGCAATGGACAATGTGTGAGTAGGATATAAGATGGACTTCAACAAAAGCAAAACAAGGATATATAGTTAAATTAAGTCAGATGATGCTGAAGGGAATCGGATTAGGAAATGAGGTGCTGAAAGTAGCAGGTGAATTTTGTTACTTGGCCAGCAAAATAACTGATGGCTGAAGTAGAGGGGATATAAAATAGACTGATAATGGCTAGAAAAGCATTTCTGAAGAACAGAAATTTAACATCAAATACAGATTTAAGTGTTGGGAAGTCTTTTCAGAAAGTAATTGAATGCAGTGTAGCCATGTGTGGAAGTGAATCATCAATACAAAATAGTTTAGATAAGAAGAGAATAGAAGCTTTCAAAATGTGGTGCTGCAAAAGAATGCTAAAGATTAGATGGGTACATCATGTGACTAATTAGGAGGTACTGAATAGAATTGGGGAGAAAAGAAATTGGACACACAACCTTAGTAGGAGAAAGGAAGGGTTGACCACACATTCTGAGACATCAAGGGATCACCCATTTAGTGTGTGTGTGTGTGTGTGTGTGTGTGTGTGTGTGTGGGGGGGGGGGGGGGGGGGGGGGGGGAGTAAAATTGTAGCAGGAGACCAAGAAAAGAAAACTGTAACCAGTTTCAGAAGGATGTAAGTTGGCAGTAGTTATTTGGAGATGAGGCTTACACAGGATAAAGTAGCATAGAGAGCTGTATCAGACCAGTCTTTGGACTGAAGACCAAGACAACAAACAGCAAATGATTGTATGTGAAACAAGCAGGAATTACATTAATAATCATCATTTTCACAAGTATGTCATTGCTTTTTTCTGAGATACTGATTATGTGGTTGTGGTTAGGACTGGAGCTAAAAGCACCATTTAAATTGGTGTGAGCAACACAAGCAGAAATGAAGTTGAAACTCTTGATTATAAAAAATGTTTCTATGTTCTTTTTGAACATATGGATTACAAGGTTACTCTTTAAGTCAGGACACACTAGCACAGTTTGAATAGCTGTTAGTCAAATAAGGAGCAATTAAATTTATAATTGTCATTCACAGCACTCTTTCACTCTGCCTAATGTATCATTGTGGTACATTCATCTGATATGTGATATTTCTTCATGGCTTTGAAACACATTTGCTTGCTGCCACCTCATCTGCATAGAACGAACAGTTGACACACCCTATTTCATCCCATCATACCTCACAGCAAGTGCCGACAGCATTCCTGCATAAAGCGCTTAAATATGCTGTATGCTGCTGGCCCTATTCTAAGCTTTCATCGATGTCAACACATGCTTAACCCTTTGAATGTCAAGGTAACAATCTACAGTCACCCCCTACTGACGCCAATACTGTCAGGGTGCCGATTTGTCAGTACTCTGATTCGTCTTGTTTAGCTTACAGAATCGGGTGCTAGGTGGTGTTGGCCTGCTGATTAGATGCTCTTTGCCTTGAGCTACTTGTAGGTTGATAGCTATCGACAATTGAGAATTGTTTCAGTGAAATATTAGCGTTCGATTATTCTGCTTTTGCATAGTTTGTTTATTGACGTCGTGTTTCGCAGTACATGTTTATATTCTGTTATTGCATTCTACGTTCTTGTTGTTGCGCAGTACTGTTACTTATCATTGTTTCTGTGTGTTTTTCTTCATGTTAAGAGTTCACAGTTTATTTTCTCCATTTTTGTCAAAAGTGCGACCTACACCAGGCCACAGCAGAGGACTTACCGGCGAAGAAATTTGTGAACTTTTAGAATATACTAGTGATACAGAGTGTTTTAGCGAAAGTAGCAACAGTTCAGAAAGTGACAGTAATGTACTTGACGATATTGTGAACGAAAGTGAAGACGAAATGGAAGATGTACAATACTCTGAAGTAATTACACCTGAAACACTACAGCCATTACCACATCCATTTCAAGAGCTGCCAGGACCAAAACATATGCCGCCAACAGGATCTCCTTTGATAGAATATTTCAATCTATTCTTTACTACAATGATGCTGCAGCTTATTGTAACTGAAACAAATTGCTCAGCTAAACAGTTTATAACTAAACATGCTACATTGTCCAAACTATCTAAGAAATGGAAGAATGTGACAAGTACCGAGGTAAGAGGTGTTATTGCATGCTTACTGAATATGGGACTCAATAAAAGGCCCACAATGCTCTCATACTGGAGCACAAAACCGTCACAGGCATTTCCATGGTTTGGTAAAATGTTTTCTGCTCACCGATTTAAGCATCTTATGAAATTCTTTCAGCTTGTGGATAGCAAGAAATGTCCAGCACCAGGCCATCCTGATTGACCCATGTATCAAATACCAGCCATTGGTAGATCATGCTACTAATATATTTAGAAATCATTATACACCTCATAAACAACTTAGTATTGATGAGTCTAGTGGGCACTATATGTCACACTTCCATACAACCAGCACCACCAATGGGGAATCAAATTCTGGATGCTGTGTGACACTATAACACACTGTTGTCTTGGGTTTTGTACTTACAGAGGTGCCATAAGCCAAGAAGATAAGGCTGAGATTGCAAGACATGGCTTAGGTTACTGTGTTGTCCAGAAGTTACTGCATTTGGGCAATTATTTGAACAAGGGATATCATATCTTCGTGGACAACTTTTTCATGTCAGTGCCACTTGTAAAAAGTCTTTATAAATTAGGTACATACATTACTGGCACTGTAAGAAAAAACAGGAAATATTTGCGATAGCAATTTAGAAAGAAATTTGGAATTGGGAAAAAAGATGTATTGTAAGTCAGGTCCGGTACTAGCATGTGCGTACCGAGATAAAAAATCCCAGTGTACCCCTGTTCTCTTATTGTCAATTAAAGTTGGTGCTGGTGGCATTAAAGTCCAAATTAAAAATAAAACAGTAAAAAAAGCCAGAAATAATATATGGGTGGAATACATACATCCAACATGATGCTGTATGCGTATTTGAATGAGAGGCGAACTCTTTGTTACTGGAAGAAGGTAGCTTTTAATGTAATGTCAAGAATGGTGCTGAACTCTTACAAATTATACAAAGATCATAAGAAAGGAAGGAAAGTTGTTTCCAGATATGTGTATACTGTAATGATGATTGAAGCCTTGTTAGATGAATGGCTGCAAGGAAAAAAATGCAACTGATGATCCTCATGGTTCTCCGGGTTTGAGGAAACTTCCAGAGAACAGTCAAGATGCTGTGTGTGTACTAGTAAGGGAAGGAAAAGGTCAAGAACTGTTTGTAATAGATATAATAAGGGGTTGCATGGTGAATGTTTTCCTAAACACAAATGCTCAGTCATACTGTACACATGGAAAATCTGTAATGTTCTCTTCAAATAAATAATAATTATCTTACTAAATAACGACACAAATTTCATATCTCTCATGTCATTTTACTCACAAATGTGTGTAGATTCTATGGACTGTAGTTAGCCTTCTTAAATTGAAGCAGTGTTGGATATATGGAATCAGTCAAATTTATAATATTTAAAAAATGTATTTTATTTGGACTGTCACAATCAAATTCATTTGAAACATCATGATAATCTATGTAAGCCTTAATATTGTACATACTTTTATGGATAAGTGGTAATTTTTTCTTATTTTTAAAGTGAATACTGTGTGATATATGGCAATTTAATTAGATTGTAGCATAATGACATAAATACAAATGACATTTTTAGCACACACCACTCCAAATCAGCTGACTACAAAAGTGTTAAGACTGTTTAGTCTTGCAGTGAAGAGGATGCCTGAAGTGTGGTTTCAATGATATGGCCAACAGCACACACAAGGTAATCAGTTGGCTTCTGAGGACAAGTTTTGCATCACATCTTGAGAAATGCCAAAACTGGCCCTCCTATTTGCCTGATCTCTCTAATTTTATTTGGGACTGCCTGAAGAAGAAAGCGTATGTGAACAAACTACGAATAAAGCAGGAGCTCAAGGTAGTATTAATGCAGAAGCTCCTGAACAGGAGTGTTGACCCCTGTCTTATTGTGCTACATGGAGCTTGCATCTGTGAGGCCCACAGCTGAGGCACCCAGTACCAGACTAAGAGAGGTTGGAGGGGATGGCCTGTTTCAGGTCGGTGGGGGGGGGGGGGGGGGGGGGTCGGCTCCACGGCTCCAGACCTGAGGACCTCAACATTTGAAGGCCACCAAGGACCAGACCATTTTTTGATAATCCCAAACAAGGCCAGAATGTGGTTGGTAAATAAGAGGCAGTTTGGAGTTTGAGGCTCCATATGTATATAAAATATAAATGTGAGTACCTATTATCAGGCCTTGGCAATTGTCATTGGATGTGGAAAGAATTGATTTTTTGTTAAGCATTGCATGAAACTTGAAAACTATCCAATGATCAGTTGTCTGCTAGATGTAGTTATTCTGTACGAAATAACTATCCAATGATCAGTTGTCTGCTAGATGTAGTTATTCTGTACGAAATGTTTTGATACCTGTGTCACTTACTAAGGTGTTCTGTAAGAATAGTTTAAAAATAAACGCAAAAGTGCATTGTAGAGCATAACAGTGACATGTTAATGTTTGGCTAAAGTATTAGATTCTAAAAATTACTTTCCCAAAGGTTATACATGATTATTATATAGTTTATTTTTTGAATATGAAAATCCAGATAGATGAACTATAGTAGTCACCTACAGTTTTTTTACCAATTGTAGACTTAAAGATCAACACTAGTCATCTAGAGTTCATATGCCAGAACTAACCACAGGAAATTTTTTTTTTGTAAGTTTGTCGGGAAAGACTGCCGAGAATGTCAAACGATATTCAACAGCAGCTGGGAAAAAATGGGCTGGATATTGCATTATGCAGGGGTCGAGGGTGTGACAGTGTCTTGTACATGGAAGAGTGCATTGAAAATTTTGAAAAGTTAACCGAAAAACTCTGTTCAATACCTGTGATAATCATTCTTCTAATCTTTGGAGTTCATACATTTATATTTACTCCCTCTAGCACCTGTTTTGGTACTATAGGTATATTCATTCTTCTTCTCTTCTACATATCAAAGAGAATTAAATGTAGAAAAAACATGAAAAATTTTGAAATGGTTGTGCAATACGTGCTGGGTTGCTCATTACAATTCAGATACTCATAAAAGAAAATGTGGAAACAGTTGTCAGCACTTTCTAAGGTATGCGAGATCTAATCAAGGTGAATGTTGATATTAGATCTGCAACAAGCTAGTTCCAGCTATGTGATATTTACCTTTTTGACCTACATCAATTTATAGCATATGATACTGGAGGAAATAAATTTTATCCAACATCTATGGTCTCCAAAAATGACTATGGATAAAGAACTCACCAAATTATAAATCCTTACGGAGTTTTTACTGACAGAATGAATGACAATTATAGAAAGTGCTGTTACTTTTTTCACAAAAAAATGCAATAATGGGCACTGAAACTGGCAGATAAGGGAGGAGGGTGAAAACAATGCCAGGTGAAATGGCCCATGATGCTGGGTTATCCATTTAAGGAGGAGGTCAATCAAGCTTTGTTTCTGGACGTACAAAAAAGGTAATTTTTGTAGCCTATTCTTTATTATTTCTTTGTACTCTACCTAAAGGTTGCTATCTTAAACTCTGATTCATATTCTATTATGAAAAATATAGTTGCTACTCTCCATAGTGGAGATGCTGAACTGCAGATAGGCACAACAAAAGACTTGAATGATTAGAAACTCACCCCTCCCCATTAGAAAACCCCATGCCCATGCGCACCACCATCTCTGGCTGCAAAGGCCAGACTGAACAGCATTGGGTGATGGGAGAAGCAGACTGGGTGGTGGAGGTAAGGAGCATCCTGGAGTGGGGAGAGGGGGATAAGTGTAGGGGTGGGGTATGGTAAAGTGCTGCTTGTTTAAGCATACAGGCCTGAGTTGGGGAGAGTGTAGAACAACTAGTTTCGGTCGGGTGGTTAGATGGACGGCAGTATGGGGGGAGGGGTAGCGGAAAAGGATAGAAGTAAAGAGACTGTGGGTCCGATGGTGGAATAAAGGGCTGTGTAGTGCTGGAATGGGAAGCGAATTGATGGTTAAAGGACAATGGCTAATGAAGCTTGAGGCCAGGAGGGTTACGGGAACATAGGATATATTGTAAGGAGAGTGTCAACATGTGCAATTCAGAAAAGCAGGTGTTGGTGCAAAGAATCTGGATGGAATAGGCTGTAAAAGCAGTCATTGAAATGAATGAATGTATGTCACATTGGGCAGCATGCTCAGCAACTGGGCAGTCCAGCTGTTTCTTGGCCACAGTTTGTTGATGGCCATTCATGCGGACGGCTTGATGTTTGTCTTGCCGATGTAGAATGTGATCTACAGGGTGAGCTGCAACGACTGTGCTGCATTCTATATGGGCACGACAACCAACAAGCTGTCTGTTCTAATGAATGTCTGACAAACTGTGACCAAGAAACAGATGGACCACCCAGTTACTGAGCATGCTACCCAACATGATGTTCCCACTCCTTGCCCCAGCCTCCTCCTTAGCCGCCCTCTCCCCCCCCCCCCCCCCCCCCCCCCCCCGCTCTTCCCCACCCGGTTGGCTTCTCCCAGTCAGGAACGTGGTCTTTTGTGTGTGTGTGTGTGTGTGTGTGTGTGTGTGTGTGTGTGTGTGTGTGTGTGTGTGTGTGTGTGTTTAATTCTTATGAAAGCCTCTTTGGCTGAAAGCTTTGACACCGTCTTTTGTTGTGCCTATCTGCGGCTCATCTCTGCTATATGATGAGTAGCAACTATCCTTTTTCATAATATTGTCATTATTCTGTAGTTTGTTTTCTGCTGTTTGATTCATGTTCTAAGATTGTCACCTATATCTTTTGGTATGTAGGTTACAATTACTAGAGTGTAGGGTACACTCGTTAGAAGTACTCGATCTTTTTGCAACCATTCCATCTACATCATTCATTTTTTACAAAATGCTCACTACAAATTTATCAGTTTGTAAGCAAACTGGCAGCCTCTTTTAGTTTCACTGTTGTGAACCTCCAATAGGCTTAGCCTGCCAGTAGACACCTACCCATGATCTATAGTCACTTAGGATATGGAATGCTTTAAGGTGGACTTGGGCAGTGTCAGGCCTTCTCGGGAGTTTTTACTGTTGTGGATGTTGCAGAGCCAATAATTGGAGCCAACTTGGTGGAGTATTTCCATGTGTTGCGTGATGTAGCGAATGCACAGCACATTGACAGCATCACCAGACTTCCTAAAGCTGGATTCCAATGCCGTGCAGTGATTTGTGGTGCCGAGCTAGTGGAGGTAGCAGAAATCAGATATGCAGAGTTGTTCAGTGTTTAGCCATAATCCAACATGCTGAGTGAGGTAGTCCTAAAAACTACCAAAGGCCCACCAGTCTTCGTGTCATCCTAGACATGTAGTTCTTGATCATCTCACAGTTGTAAAGGGAGTCTAGCTCAGTGAGAAGGGATTTTATTACTTGCCCTTCTTCAAATCCTTGGTCTTCCATCTTGTATGCAAGAAGGGTGGCTTATGGTGCTTGTATGGTCATCTTTGTGCACTGAACGCAATCACAGCTATAGACAGATGTCCAATGTCTCTATGAAGACATTCCAAAGACTACTATAATCACTCCATGTGGCTTATTTGAAAGTCTTTGTATGACACTTGGTTTGCGCAATGACATCACTTATGGCAGGAGTTCACTGACTCAGTGTTGCAGGGACTGTTGTTACACACAGTGGAACAGCATCAGCAACACCAGGTGGAGATTTGCAAATGGATGGATGGATGGATGGATGGATTGATTGATTAGTTGGCCCTTCCTCGACCTTTTCTGGGTGTAGATTTCACTGGGTGCAGTGTACAGGGCAGCACGGTGCCTGCTTCCACCTTCGCAGCGCAGTGTCCGGTACACAGTTTATTGCCCGAGCGCCACTCGTGCTCCCGCCGGGTGATGTCTCAGAAAGACAACTAAGTTGAAGGTATTGGAAATAATGAGGTTACGAGATGGGCTATATCTCGGAGGGTCTCGCAGAGTTGAGCATTTCCTTATTAACCAAGCACTCATGCTGTAAGGAACACTAAAAGAAAATGAAGAAACTTTGTTTCCAACCTTATACATCATTCTGTTATGCGGCGTGAACAAAGGGCAAATTGAAAGAGTGAATAGAAGAAAAAGATAGGAGATTCAAAATCTACCAGTGACTCATTCTACCATTTCTTCATGCCGATGTACCAAGCAGCTAAAGAATCCCATCAAGTCAATATTTCCTCTGAGGTAAGATGTTTGAAGCAATTTTGCAAACTGAGACATCTCTCCTAGTAACTCACATTCCTCCAGCTCAAGAACTCAAACGAAATTGATATTATGACGCAACAAGTGCTACATATCTATCTTATTCTTCCAAAACCATGGGTACGTCGTTGACACTTCTTCAGGACTCAGTGGATGTGCCTTCAAGTACAGCTGATGGATCAATTCATGAACAATGACAATAATTTCCCTAATTAAGATTCCAAAGGAACTCTTACTTACGTCCTTATTTTCGAAGAAATGTCAGTAGAACTTACCTCAGGAACAGTGTTCTTTTATTTACTTGCAATTTGTTTTTAGGAATTACAGCCTTTAGAAAATTAGATTCCCGGACAAGCTTGTAAACCTCGCGGAATTGACTTCCGTCTAAATGTAATCAGTCTGTAAACTGTTTATGAAAACAAACTCTTGGCGTCAAAGTGCAGTCACCGTGAGTATTTTCTTGTTCATATATTCACTTTTCCATTATGATTTTCTCCATTTTGAAGTGACTGTGGTAATACCCGTCAGGCACCTCCCCTTTCATTTTGTTTGGTGTTTATCACACAGTTTCTTTCGCCTTTTGTATGTCGTAATTTTCCCTGATGGGTATTAATCTGATGGGACTATCAGGGTTAGTGTAAACCACTGATTGATCTCACAGTACCTACATGACTTGAGTAGCAGTACTAGAATTAAACTCGACTTTAGAGACAGATTTTTGGACGCTGGACGTGAGCATTGCATTAGGGGCAGCTTTAGAACTTTCCCCGAGCAGCAAGTCAGTTCGCGGAATCCTTTTATAGAGCCACCGAAACGGGCCGTGCGCCCTGGCGGGGCAGTGGTTATAGGCTGTCATTCTGGTGGCCGGCCTCGGTCCCCTAGCATCCCAACCAAGAGGGTGAGAACGCCGTGGCTGAACGCGAAATGACACTTCCTTAGAAACTGGGGGGCGCCAGGTAAAGTGGCGTCGGGCTGGCGCCCAGTTAATGTGTTTATTACAAGATTAGAGTACCTTGTGAGACGGAACGATGAATTTCTCCGGATGTCCCGTTTCTTAGATGCCACCGGATCCTGCCAAAACGGCGCTTGTTTTCACTAGGAGACTCCCCTCATCTTGTGAAATGCGCCGGGGGTTTGGCTGCAGGATCTCCTGGCACTGTGTGCTGTTTTCTCGGAGAACAGAACGTGTGCTGCACTGCAGTGATTGGTTGAGGAAGATCAGGTCTCCTTGCTAGAAAGCATGATTGGCACATTAACCACTGTTGGGCCATAATAGGTTTATTCGAGAACATCGGGGGGAACGACTGTTTTCAGGAAGGTTTTGAGCAAAAGGGAGAGGGAAGGACTTGCTTCTCGTCCGTCGCGGAGTACAGTCGGTAGAGCTCTACTGTTTCTACAGAGAGAGCAGTTAGTTGTAAAGACGTCCGGACACCCTGATGAGACTTCATATTTTCGCTGAAGTAAGACAATCACCGGCGGACATGGGGTCTTCCGAAGTATGACACTTTGGCATCACCCGTACCCTACAAGCGTCTCGTCTTTCACCGCCTATATCGGGAACATTGCGCAGATTCAGAAGCCTATCAGTCGTTTTCATGACCATTTTTTTCTTTTCTTTTTTTTTCTTTATAGCAGCCTTGTACTCGCAGTGGTCACGACCAGTGTCCATTGTATGCTTACGGATGCAGGGTACTTTTCCGGCTCAATATTATGTAAAAATAGGCACCTATTTCTTTCAGGCACTGTTTACAGTGTGTGTTTTACAGATTTTTTGTTGATATTAGGTAATGCAGCACACTTTCTTAACAAATTAGAAGTATTTTGAATATTTTTTAACCTGCTTAGGGTTATTAAAAAATTACACAAATTGATGAATTTTTTTTTCAAAATGCTTCCTCAAATTGATGTACCATTAAATCTAATGGTTGCGGGGTGTTGATGGTCGAACCCGGGACTCCAAATGGCCGTGCTGAAGCGCTGGGACTCACCGTGCCGTATTTCGTCAGGAGGCCAAGCAAGTTCAATAGTGTCAAGGAGCAGTGCAGTGTGATACAGAGGTATTCGGAAGTATCCCTTTATTCAGCTAGTTTACAGAAGCTTAATGATGGCGTGCCGCTCGCGCGCTGTTCTGCCAGTCCGGCGATCTCAGCACTCCTGGACTGCCGACACCGCTGCTGTGGTCATCAAGGCCGCCCGTCGCTAAAAGGCAGCTGCACTCGCCCGGTTGCTGTTCGCCGAGGCGTAGTGTCTCGCGCCGCGTAGCTGCTCGCAATTCCGGAGACTGCTACAGCCCCTGGTCTTCACTGCCCTCTGCCCCATTTGGCCTGCTGTGTCAGACCATGGGACGAAGGTGCATGTACTGGTCACCCGTGGCCTCGACCACCGCTGCTCCCAGGACAGAACCGGACTCGAACCCGCGCCCTTCTGGACTCCGTGCTGCACCTTGCCGCTAGTGGTGTTTGCTTGATGGCAACACCCGCTGCCGTCTCCATGCTGCTGCAGCGCTGCCGCACCTCCCGCAGTGTATGCCTCTCCCGTACCCTGGTACACCAGGTGGGAAGTGAATGTGGCCTGTCCTGGACCTGCTGCTGACTGCTGTCACTACCCTCCTTCAGGCAGACCATGCAATGTCCAAGTACCCGGCTGCCATTCTGCCCCACCCCAGTATTGTGGCCTCAGAGGTGGAATACAGCACAAACTAGTACATAGAAACAAAGTACAGGTTTACACAGAACATTTACAACATTGCTGCCAGAATGGACCTTATAAGCGTAGACCAGCACAGGTCCGACCTGACCCTCGACTGACCTGGCACACCCTTCAAGCTAAAAGTGCGTAACTATTTATACTGCTTTTCCCCTCACTTCTGACATAATGTCAAAGAGAGACAGAAACTATGGCAGGAGTAAATTCCCATACATCAGCCACTTACACATCACCACTCCTGGCTCGGGCCTACTGTCTCGCCTCGTACATCTCAATAAATTTAAGCAACGCTGCAGTTCCCTGCCTCGCTGTTGTTCCACTCCAAACAAATCGTACATGGAATACGCCACTACAGCTTCACGCCATGTTTACTCTGCGTGGCCTACTGGCTGCCGACTATTGCCACACAATGTCAGGGGCCCCAGACTTCATTGCCCAACTGCGCCTTTACCGAATTTTTAACAAAATTCCCGTTTCCTACAACTAAGACTAATAGTAGCGCAGCACATCTCCCTCCTCTCAACAAGATTCGTTGCGAATCCAACAGCTGTTACCTGTGGCTGCGTAAACATACCTTGTTCACAGAACTTACATGCTACAGACTAAAACTAATCAGAACATAAAAACATCAACGCTACCCCTATACACTGTTTACGCTGGTTACCTATGCCACAGACAACTGATGCGTTGGCACCTCCTCTACTGGTGCACGTTTCCACACTCTCAAGAAAAATAGAAAAACGGCACACCCTTGACTGATATGCTCACTGTCATTATTATGTCGGTGCGATGCTGTTGTAACGTTCTAACGTGTTCCAATACTTTATTAACCGGGATAGATCCTTCCTGTGCATTAATAAAGGAATGCAACGTTTCCAAAAACTCTGGATTTAACGCGGAGTTTAAATATGTCAGATTCTGCATTGGTAATATCTCCAGAACCCCTTCCGGATAGAACATTCCGTGTGACAAAGTTAAACGTGTTTCACCCGTACGTGCTGGAAGACTGAAATCCTTCCCTATAATTTCACAAACCTCACAATTTATAGTTATTCCACTCTCCCACAGTTGCAACCTCCTTATTTTATCCGCTCTCTGATTGGTATAACAAGTGACCATCACCCATATCGGCGTAAATACCGAATATAACCAATGCCTGCCTACCTTCTGTATGTAGGAATGTGTTGATAACATCTCTTTCTCACAATCTGAGCCATTCGTAACCCCCAGGAACAATCCAACTTCTCATGTACTACTATCCGAAAAAACTGGTCGCTTAGGGCAAATCACCACTCGTCCCTGCGAAGAAAAGGAACGAAACATGCCTGTACCACCCCTTTCCACTACAAGTTACTACAACATCGTACGACATCCTCAAAAATTCCATATAGTTCAGTTTGCCCCTATCGAATTCTCTGAAAATAGTCTCCCCCATAAAGTGACAAAACTAAAACAACAAACAAGAAAAACACGACTTGGCCCACCAAAACACAAAAAAACGCGAATTATCTCTTGACACAAAAGCAGAAAATCTAAACATGCCATACTATATCACACATATAATAATTTACTCACTCCGCGACCGTAACGCATACGAAACATTATGCGTCCGCTGTTGTCCCTCCACCGCGACCTTCTTTTGTTTGCTTTGCCTAGCCTGTGCAATTGGGTCACTTCCTTGTAATTGAGGTAATCCGTCCACCATTCCTTTAAAAGGCTTTACTCTACTTACGTGGATAACTGATGTTTTTGTTGGCAGCTGCACTTTAACATTTACACGCGAATTCATCTCCATGACCTGGTATGGTCTGTGCTACTTCGTCAATAATTTTTTCGTCTTTCCCGTAGCTGTATATGGATTCGTGATCAGTACCCATTGACCTTCCCTGTTCTGTGGTAAAGTTCCCAACCGCTTACTCTGTTCTTCTTGCCCTTCCAGAGTTTTCGTATTGGCCTCCTGTACTCTTCCAGACTTCCTGTATTGTCCATGCAAATTTCCTCACTGCGTCCCCTTTAGCTTCCGATTTCGGACGTCAAACGGTGATGGCATCTTTCTTCCATAGACCACCTCGAGCGGTGACATTTTGGTGTTATAACTCGATACCACGTACAGAAGATAAACGTCCCAGTTATCATGGTTTCCATTCATATAATAACTAAGCATTTTTGAAATTGTGTTGTGTATTCGCTCTGTTCTCCCATTCGCCCACGGATGAAATGAAATGGACTGGTCCGTAATTTTTTAATTCTCAATAACTGACACAACTGTCATTAATTCGGACATGAAGTTCGTTCCCTGATCCGTAATTATGGTATCAGGCACTCCAAACTTCAGTAACCAGTTACTGACTAAAGCTTGTGCTACATGGCCCACAGACATCTAGCCTGATAGACTCAAAAGGTTTCGAAGCCTCTGGTAACCGTTGCAATGGAATTCTTGTGCGCGCCACATCCGCTCCCTGTGCTCATGGTAAACAATTTGCTATGTATTGTTCCAAATCCCTTCTCAATGTGCGCCACCAAAATCGTTCTGCTACTCGTCTTTCCGTTGCTCGACGACCTCCATGCCCTGATAGCACATGGGCATGAGTCTGCTTTAAGACTTCGTCTCTCAAACTCTTTGGTACCACTACCCGTGGTCCACACCTGCTAACTCTACACAACAAATTTCCCTCCACAATGAAATGTGGTTGAGTTATAAAACCCTGGCACTCCTCATCCTCTGCTTGTGCCCTTGGCCATTCCGCAACACTCTTACCCATTAATTGTAATGCGTCTAACTTGCGACTTAATGCATCTGCATTCCCCTGTTTCTTCCCTGGCTTATGAATTACTTCAAACTTACTTAATTTTAGAGCCCACCGTGTCAACCGAATAGAAGGAATCCTTGCGTCCCAGTAGCCATCTCAACGCTGCATGATTGTCACAACCTTAAACTTCCTACCATAAAGCTAACAACGAAAATACGTTACTCCATATATTAAAGCCAACATCTCCATTTCCGTTGTGAAATAATTCTGCTCTGCCCTATTTAACTGTCTGGAAGCATACACCACTGGATGCTCCTGTCTCTTTACCATTTGCCCCAGAACACATCCTACTGCGCCGTTTGAAGCGTCACACGATAAGATGAAGTCTTCTTCAAAATTCGGAAGCACCAACACCGACCAGAAACTAATCTCATGTTTAATTCATCGAAAGCTTGCTGGCATTCCTCTGTCCATTGAAATTTAACCCCTTTCTTTAAAAGCTTTGTTAACGGCTTGGCTGTTTTAGCAAAATCCTTTACAAATTTATGATAATATGAACATAACCCAAAATACAATTGTAATTGCTTCATTGTACATGGTGTCGGAAAATCTTAAACTGCCTCTGTTAACAGAGGATCGGTTTGAACCTCTTGTTCACTGATTAAATGACCTAAATATTTAACCTGCGTGTGCGCAAAATTACATTTTTCTAAACTTAATGTTAACCATGCCGACCGCAATCTTCCAAGGACTTCTCTTAAACGCAATACATGTTCTGGTATATCCTTCGACAATACTATGTCATCTAGGTAAACCATAGATGTCTTTGGTTTCAATCGCCTTAAAATCCCATCTAATAATAGCTTAAAAGTGGCCGGTGCATTCTTCAACCCAAACGGCATACGTATATACTGATGGTGCACCCCACGAACAGTAAAACTGTCTTTACCCTATCCTCTGGCGCTACTTCCAACTGGTGGTATCCCCTCCGTAAATGCATCGTAGTAAAATACCTAAATTGTCCCAGATTATCCAATGTGTATGTGATATTCGGAATCGGATATGCGTCCGAAATGGTTTTCACATTCAGAAACCTATAATCACAACAAAACCTATATTTCCTTGTACCATCCACCGACTTCTCAGACACGAGAACTACATTGCTTGAATACAGACTATCGCTATGCTCTATAATTCCGTCCCATAGCTGTTGTTCCATAAACTCCTCTAGTAGCAGTTGCATACGACGTGTTACCCCCATATGGTTTCCTAGACACTGGTGTATTATCCTCCGTTGGTATGTGATGCTTCATAATCGGTGTTGCCGGTAACCTACTCTCCGGTCCGAATAAATCGCTAAATGTCAATAACAATCCCTCCAACGCGACCCTGTCGTCTCCCTGCAAATGCTGCAATTTTCCCCTCAGTTGCGGTGCATCGACGTTTTGCTTATACCTCTCCTCTAAATCTTCCCTATCGACGTCACCTTCATCAAAAACCCCCAATGTGGCCAATAACAACTCTTTCGATAAGCTAAAATCCGCTCTGCGAAAGTTGTCTATACTTACAGGAACCCTATAATCTCCTTCCACTTAACTTGCTTGAACTAAACTCCTCCGCACAAATCAACTCCTCATTACTCAGGAGTGGCTCCACCATGCACAACATCTCCTTTGGTAAGTCGATATGTATCAAAACCCAGACTACCTTCCCTGTACCTGCCGGTATGTTATGCTGCTGATCGACCTTTAATGAATCCGTTCCCAGTTTAGCTGGCGTCACCTTCACGTTAAGTGCGCCTTGTGAAATTCGTCCATTTGCAACCGTTTCCCCCATGCAAAACATTGTTCCACTGATTGTTGCCAAAGATCTATCTTCGCACAATGACGAGGAAGTCCAGTCCGAGAATCACGAATACCCCTCACCCACACAGTAACACCTCTACCTGCTCACTAAACTTAGTTCCTGCGGTCACAAATTGAAGTACCATCATACCCAATGACTCCACTTTAATATCCCCCACCCCACATAACATGTAACGTGGTGGCTCAAGCCTTCTCCTGCTACCCAGGTCTAGACTAATAAGACACGTGTGCCCCCGTGTCAACCAGAAACTTTTGTTCCCTTCCGCTCACCAAGCCTAATAAGCAGTATTCCGTCTGTGCACCTACAAGTACATTACCTAATTTCACTGGGACCGCCCCCTGACAGTTGAAGCAGCCCCGTTCTTGTTTAACGGCTGCTGTCGTCGAGGTTCGCCCCCTACTTTTACTCCTGCAGTTCACTGCCAGGTGACCCATTTTCCCACATCAGTAACAACGCAACTGATGCTGACACTACCTCCTAATATGCCCTACCTGGTCACAACCAAAATACTTAATTTCCCCTGCCAGAACTTTATGCTTCACCCTTTGCTTCTTCACATAATCTACCTCCTCTAAGTATGTGGTAATCCTTAGAGCCACCGCAAGATCACAGGGATTCTCAATTCTCACCCGACGTGACATCTCCGGCAGTACTCCATGCAAAAACACATCTAACGCCCTGTTCTCAGCTTCCTGTAACAGCATTCTATTCGTCTCCCCATTCAGTGACAGTTCGAACGTTTGTGCAGTCAGCTTTCGAATCCTGTCTGAGAAAAACTCCAGTCTCATTTCTTCTCATGACTAACGCACTTAATTTTTCCTGAAAAAACCTGGTACTATTCTGTTTTTGGTACCTCTGGCATAACCCAGCCTCAAGCTCTGCAAACGTCCCCACATTGTTCAACGTGTCATGGTACAGTACATACGACTTGGCATCCCTTATCATGCGTAACTTCGCCACTCTCAACATTACAACATCCGACCACCCATTGGCCTCAGCCATTATGATAATGTCATTAAGGAATACTGACACATCCTTCGTTGTTTTACCCGAAAAGGGGTTAATCAATGCAGCGATTGCCAGGTCAAACGGTCTATGACACTCCCCGATCTGCAATTTACTTTCACCCGATGTCCCTTCCCCTACGTGCAATGCCTCAAATCTGCCTGCTAATTCTTAATATTTTTCTTTATCCTTTATTCTTGTCTCCGACAATACCCAAATTTGCTCAAATAGAGCGGCTACAGCTTCCATTGTAGTCACTGATGCAGCCTCCGCTGCTTGCCGTGTTTCCACCATTCTTGCTTATTGCTCTACTGTTTGTATTAATTCCACTCTGCGACTCCTAAAACTTAGTTCTTGCGGCGAATCATCGCCCATCTACATTATGAACAATTGCACGTCAAATGTCCAAATCTGTTACAAATAAAACAACTCTTTGCCACCCACTTTGTACATGGTAATCCGTGACCTGACAGGTTACAAAAATTACATCGCTTAGGCGCTATGTCGTCATGTCGCCCAGTTCTCCTGAATTCAGATAAATCTACAGGTTCCTCCAGCCTTAGAATAGACACCTTGAAAAAGTCCATTCTAATTGACACTTAACCCCTTAAAACACAGAAGAATGACATATAAACGATAAATCAAACACCACTCACCCATCCCCATTGCGCTCTAGCCATCACAGCGCTCGTTACTACGGTAGGCGACTACAAAAAATGGAGAGACTGTATGGAAGTGGGGAAGGAGCATTGTTTCCACAAAGGACACGAGGAGTACTGAACAGGACGGCGCGACGGGCGGTTTGTGTGTGGTCGCGGGAGATAGAAATATTTCGTAGTGCCGACTCTTGCACTTGAGATTTCTGTGGCTTCTGCAGTGAAGATTTAGTATGCACAAGAAGTGAATGTCTCGCGAGCTCTGTTGTTGTTCATAACTAATTACGTGACGTAGGAACCTCTTGTTTCCCTGTTATTCAACTTAAATTTTATTTAATTGCTGGATCATCGACACCAATAAGTGTTTTGCAGTAATAAACAGCATTATTAAAGGTACTTCTGCTATCGTACTCATCATTTAAAGTCGTTAAAAATAGTACCTACAGATTTTATTTAATTGCAATCTTTCATTTATAACTTCTGTGTTACATTCAAAATTCGCAATTGCCGAGTGATAGAAACCTTCGACCATTCGATTCATGTGTGTATTCATATTGTATGCTGTAGACTCAGCAGTATTTGGCTTGTAATGCGACAACTACATATCCCAGCCCCTAGACAACGAAACCAGCCAAAACCTGTAATATCTCAACTCTGAGTCTGAGGGTATGTAGTTGAGGGCCAGTATAATTATTTATTTGAAAGACTGCAAAACTTCATCTTGGTAATCCTTTTACCACTTATTGCTTCTTTGGTAACTTGAAGAGCGAAACTTTCAGCTTCATGCACCCATTGTCTGTCACACACAAGCAACTGATCTATATTAGAGCCACATTTTATGCCTAAATTTCTCGGGACTTCCAACCTTCCTATCACTCCATCAGTGGAAGATATCACTGCATCTAGTACACCAACTTTTAGTTTATTTAGTCCTACAAAAACATTCTTGGTAATCTTTCCCATATGCAATGGTTGAAACTTTCATTTGTATTCTGAGTGCCCGCAAGAAGACATTTACTAAGCAAAACTGGGTCAATCAGGTATCTAAAAATTGGTTTTATTTCATTTGTAACAGGCTCAGGAAGAGAATACTTAAGATTGTATATTGGACCACTTTTGGTTTTTGCAACCACACCAAGAATCTGCTCCTTTAGGGCAAGGTCCGTGGACAGGGTGGTCATCTGTGGACAACTTGTGCAGTTCGTCTAATGGCCAGTTCATATTAACTGTGAAGGAGGTCTATTTCAGTTTCTGTCAATCAGCCTCGGCCAGACAGAGATTTTCCATCAGATAGCAACTTTCCTTTCATTTCTCTTTGTAGCTTCCTCAATGTAGCGCCCATCCTCTTTTGCACATGTCCACAACACTCCAGTTTTGTTACCAAGGTATCACCATAAACATTGAACTCATTAATTTTGTTGAAAGATCTTTTCGTATATCTAACTTTATAAATGAACACGGACATCTGAAATATTTTTAGAGCTCCATCACAGTCCATACCTCCACTGTAGCCACCATAATTCTTAGAAAACTTATGTTCAATATGTCCTTCCGTGTTACCATGGCAGGTGTGGCAGTACTTACATAAGCATTCAACATCAATAACCTTTCCATTCTCCAGAGAAGTAGCACTTTCAACACGATTCAAAGAATGATGTCCTCGATGTTGCCATGTCCCATCAAGTTAAACTGCAGTGTCCCTGGTTCCACTAATATTTACAGTTTCTTCTACTGCAAATTTCATAGATTCTTTAGACACAATCGTCAAGACACCTAAAAGTATTTTTGTGCACTTGCTGAACCTACTGGGAGGAGGAGGAGGAGGAGGAGGAAGGTCCACAAAACGTTTGAGCAGCCTTTTTCCTATTGCACACATTGCATACACTAACTTCAAATTCACATCATATGAATTATGCACAATGTTCGAAATCATTTTCGAGGTAGATTTATTGCAGGATCTAGGTTGTAGTGCCGGAATTTGCTGGTGATAACGAATCTTTTTTTTTTTTTTTTTTTTCTAGCTGTGATGTTTTGTGTATTTATGAAGTATTGAATGTGATTTAATTTATGTAGGGATGATTGATTTGTGGACTTTCGGGATTGTGGTTTTATTTTTCGCAGTTGTAGGTGTTGGTTTTTTGGCATCAGTAGCTGTGGTGGACCTATATAGGTCACCGGAAATGACCGATTCCCATTTTCATAGTTGCGTGTGTTGATGTTTTAGTATTGTCATCTGAGGTTGACCTATGTAGGTCAAGGGAAATGTCTGATTCCAATTTTCGTACTTTTAGTTGTGGGTATTGGTGTTTTGGTATGGTCACCTATAGTTGACCTGTATTGTGCAAGGGAAGTGTCCGATTCCTGCAGCTTTTTGTTGGTGTAGCAGAATGCTGTATTTTTTCTTTTTGTTCTTCATTTTGTGTTTTGGGATCATGGTGTGTTTTTTTTTACTAGCTTGTCCTCACCCTAAAACCCCCAACTTCCCGCAGTTGTCCCATTGGTTTGATTGTACACTCCTGGAAATTGAAATAAGAACACCGTGAATTCATTGTCCCAGGAAGGGGAAACTTTATTGACACAGTCCTGGGGTCAGATACATCACATGATCACACTGACAGAACCACAGGCACATAGACACAGGCAACAGAGCATGCACAATGTCGGCACTAGTACAGTGTATATCCACCTTTCGCAGCAATGTAGGCTGCTATTCTCCCATGGAGACGATCGTAGAGATGCTGGATGTAGTCCTGTGGAACGGCTTGCCATGCCATTTCCACCTGGCGCCTCAGTTGGACCAGCGTTCGTGCTGGACGTGCAGACCGCGTGAGACGACGCTTCATCCAGTCCCAAACGTGCTCAATGGGGGACAGATCCGGAGATCTTGCTGGCCAGGGTAGTTGACTTACACCTTCTAGAGCACGTTGGGTGGCACGGGATACATGCGGACGTGCATTGTCCTGTTGGAACAGCAAGTTCCCTTGCCGGTCTAGGAATGGTAGAACGATGGGTTCGATGACGGTTTGGATGTACCGTGCACTATTCAGTGTCCCCTCGACGATCACCAGTGGTGTATAGCCAGTGTAGGAGATCGCTCCCCACACCATGATGCCGGGTGTTGGCCCTGTGTGCCTCGGTCGTATGCAGTCCTGATTGTGGCGCTCACCTGCACGGCGCCAAACACGCATACGACCATCATTGGCACCAAGGCAGAAGCGACTCTCATCGCTGAAGACGACACGTCTCCATTCGTCCCTCCATTCACGCCTGTCGCGACACCACTGGAGGCGGGCTGCACGATGTTGGGGCGTGAGCGGAAGACGGCCTAATGGTGTGCGGGACCGTAGCCCAGCTTCATGGAGATGGTTGCGAATGGTCCTCGCCGATACCCCAGGAGCAACAGTGTCCCTAATTTGCTGGGAAATGGCTGTGCGGTCCCCTACGGCACTGCGTAGGATCCTACAGTCTTGGCGTGCATTCGTGCGTCGCTGCGGTCCGGTCCCAGGTCAACGGGCACGTGCACCTTCCGCCGACCACTGGTGACAACATCGATGAACTGTGGAGACCTCACGCCCCACGTGTTGAGCAATTCGGCGGTACGTCCACCCGGCCTCCCGCATGCCCACTATACGCCCTCGCTCAAAGTCCGTCAACTGCACATACGGTTCACGTCCACGGTGTCGCGGCATGCTACCAGTGTTAAAGACTGCGATGGAGCTCCGTATGCCACGGCAAACTGGCTGACACTGACGGCGGCGGTGCACAAATGCTGCGCAGCTAGCGCCATTCGACGGCAAACACCGCGGTTCCTGGTGTGTCCGCTGTGCCGTGCGTGTGATCATTGCTTGTACAGCCCTCTCGCAGTGTCCGGAGCAAGTATGGTGGGTCTGACACACCGGTGTCAATGTGTTCTTTTTTCCATTTCCAGGAGTGTATTTTTGGTGGGAAATGTTATTGTATTATTTATATGTATCTTCGTGTTTGTTGCCATTTGTACGTAGTGACGTCATAGACACACTTAAAATAGCCATTTCCGGCATATTGATGACGGGTGGAATCACACTTCTGTATCTAATAGTCTTTCAAACACACTGTAAACCGTGCCTTATCTGAAACAATGTTTTTAATGGTTGCTGACTTGCTGGCAGTTTATTGAAAATGCATGTTCCTGAATATTGGACCCCTTTTGGACCAAGGTAAGTAATTTTAGGTCTTTATGTAGATTGCTGATCCCATTTCTAGTACTGATATTATGTGTTAAGCTATTGGTTGGAAATACGTGTAACAAATTTCATTAAGGAATAAATATACTAGGAAGCAGTAGTTAGAATACAAAGTTCCTTGAACAGGTTCCTACATGATGTTCTTGAATTGATATCTCAACCGATTTTTATTACACACTTTTACATGCGAAAAACTTTTGCTATGTTTGATAAGTTACCACAGAATATGCTCCCTTATGAAATAACAGAATGAAAAAATGTGGAATGCCCTTCCCAACTGAATTTATTATGGAGTTGTAGTCCCAGAAATGTAACACTGTCAACCTTTTCGATCTGCATGTCTTCATATGTTATAAACATGCTGTAGCTGGAGAAATCGAGCAGTTTCCAAATCTGACATAAAACTTGGATTAGCGTACTCACACTTTCCCCAATAAGACTAGCTTTTACAGCACAAGAGTAAACGAATCTGTCACATTACGCATATTTTTTTTTTGTATTACAAGGCTGTACACTTTATTCTATTATGTGAGCAGCACAAGAAATTAAGCTTCGAATTTAACCTACAGTACTCAGTTTATATATTACTTCATACTTAAAAACGCACGTTGTTAACATTTTACTTAAACATTGCTTTGGTGAAGTTCCGCGTACTTTCTGTCGCAGCTGCGAAGATAATATTTCTAATAGCGATCGATAACCTACTAACATATAATCTGAAACACTAATAATCGTTCTAACATCAACTAAAATGTACCCGGAGTTAATAAGCTGAGGTTATGACACGATTCATACGACATTCCTGCTATTTCACACTACTCGCAGTTATACTGATAACTAAACTGATGGATTCCAACTATGTCGTTATTTAACTGTCGGAGTTATCTATATTCGCTAGCGAAAAATAACTTGGCAGTTATTAATAACCGTTAACGATAACGGTTATCAAAGAATAACTGGAACTGTGATAACGGTTACTCCAGAATAACAGTTTGGCCCACCTCTAAACAAAAGTAAATACTAGCAAAGATAATCATTCACAGACACTAGAAACCGGCACTGTTACCAACATATACAATGTATCATACGTATAATCGCTGGAAACAGAAAGTTCATAGTTCTTTACGAAATAATGCTGATTTCTGTAACAGAAATAAAGAGCGTGTGGCGGCATACATGAGCGTAACTTTAAAATTTGGTATATATAGGTCATTATTCATTTGAAACCCTATAATGTATAAATCAATGTAATCAGGAAAGACTATAGAATTTAATACAATGATACAAAATTTCGGTGTTTCCACCATTTATAAGTACCCTGTATCCTTAATTGTATCGTGATGCGACAGACCAATCAGCGGAACGAGACACCAGCGTTGCTTGTATAGATTGGCATCTTTCCACTGACAGTATCCAGTCTCATTTACACGTAAATTCCAGTTGAGCTCCCCAGGTCTATTGCCAACCAAACTGAATTCGTGTTAATGAATTGTTGCTCAGTTGAAGTTTCTGTTTATATGTTTGTTTTCTTTTGGCCTTGATATTAATAAATCTCTTTGTGGTACTGTAGGTCCTTGTTATTAATTTTTAAATGACACCCATTCTCATTCCCTACGATGTCATTTATTTTGTTGTGGATTTTAAGTAATTAAATTAATTTTATGTCTAGTTATCCATCTCAGGGGTGATACCCACAGGGGCCACTGTTTAATGTCAGATTGCCTTGCTCTATTGATAAATGTGCCACCTCTTGGGTATCGTGGTCACGACTTTTTATTCGTTTGGGAGATGGAGAATAGCCGCCACCATAGGCTAGCTTGCATGGATAGGAACATTGTTGAGTATATCTGGGATGCCTTGGAACGTGCAATTCAGAAGAGATCTCCACCTCCACCTCCTCGAACTCTTACGGATATATGGACAGCCCTGCATGATTCATGGTGTCAGTTCCCTCTAGCACTGCTTCAGACATGAGTGAGTCCAACCCACGGCGTGTTGCGGCACTTCTGCGTGCTCGTGGGGGCCCTACACGATATTGGGCAGGTGTGCCAATTTCTTTGGCTCTTCAGTGTAACATCAATATGTTCCTTTCCTCACCATAATCCGACTCTGACGTAAGATTCCTGATTTCATCGATATCCTCACAAGGAAGGCTGCACACTGGGTCAACAACTAAAAACAGTGTGACGATGGCTAAACCGCATCCCAGTACGCGCACATACTGTATCGCAAAGTATTTCCTTCGCTGTGTTTCTCTGCCCTGCCCTTCATCAGCTGTGTCCGGAAGTGCGCCTGACCTGCACGCGAAGAGTAAGTTGTGAGCCAGACTGTTCACCACGTGTCTTCAGTGTTGCGATAATCTGCGTTTCGAGTGAGATATTCTGATTTGAAATGAAGGGAGAAAATGTCTCAGGTCTTACATCATGTAGTGACATAATAAAATTAAGGTTTGCGGGGAAAAACGCCTACCGAAATTCGCAACTCTGTAGTGTTCTTGACTATTTGCGGCCAAGAAAATGGCGTCGCCAACAGTTCACAGTCAAGCCGATGATTTTTAAGGCCTATGACAACAATGGAGCGATAGCAACAGATAGTGCTCCAAGGAACCACTGTAACAGATTGATACAACATGGCCTTTCTGGAAAATGACTTGTGGCCAAAGATTGGCCTAGGAAGGTCCAACACTTTTGCAGCTGGAGTACTCATTCTGCATAAAAATGCACGACCGCATATTGCCGAATCAGTAAGCCGAACTTTGGAAAAATGTGGATGAGAAATCCTTCCCCGTCCTCCATATAATCCTGACATGAACCCAGCAGACATCGATTTGTTTCCGAAGCTCAAGACGCCACTCTGAGGGTAACGTTTTCAATGGTTGAGAAGGCTTCTGATGCAGTGGCGCGAGCAGTCAGACAGATCAACAAAAATGGCGACCTAATGGGAATACAAGACTTGTGAAAACACTGGTTGCTGCTATTGAGAAGAATGGACATTACATCAAAGGCCTGTAACGTCATCTTGTGAAATAAAAAGAAACCATGATCTTATGGTGAGCAGAATTTTTCAAATGACCCTCATATAAATTCTGGACGCCACTCGACAGACGATGAGTGTTCCTTATTTTCATTAGCTCTTATCCTCTGGCATAAGATTTGGGGTAACATCTTACTAGACAGAAATTTGTATGTAGGATAGAAGAAAGTACGATGGATTCACCTATATTCATCTTATAGGTACCTATCTAAGCACTTGAGAATATTGCCGCGCGGTGTAGCCGTGAGGTCTGAGTCGCCATGCCACGTTTCGGGCGGCTCCCCCCTCGAGTCCCCCCCGTGTGTGTGTGTGTGTGTGTGTGTGTGTGTGTGTGTGTGTGTGTGTGTTTTGTCCTTAGCGTAAGTTAAAGATAGATAAAGTAGTGTTTAACACTTTCGCTGCGGCATCGGTGCAGGCGCGCAACTCCCCAGTGCGGCCCGGCAACCTGCGAGTGCGGCCCGGTAACGCTCTGAAACGGCAGGTACTGTCATGAAACAGATTCGAAAGCTGTGCTTCCACGCTATCATTACTCCGCAGTTCTGCTGCAGCCGCTAAATGATCTCCGTGGTATGCCTCGTCCTCACTACACAGAAAATATATGTTCGAAAACTGACCACACAAAGGTGTACACGCTTTTATGGTAGCTTAGACGCTGCAACTAGACTGAGTAATCCGACAGTGAGCGGGGACGCTTATAAGCGTCAGCCGCACTGGCTCGTGGCTTGAAATGTACGGTTTCGCAGGCATCGAATGAAGGGTAGAGCCACGGGTCGAACACATCTGAAATGTAACGTCCACTGTTCAAAGTGCCGTCAATGCGAACAAGAGGTGACCGAGACGTGTAACTAATGATACCCCATACCATCAAGCCGGGTGGCGACGACGAATACACGCTTCCAATGTGCGTTCACTGCGATGTCGCCAAACACGGATGCGACCATCCTGATGCTGTAAACAGCACCTGGATTCATCCGAAAAAATGAAGTTTTGCCATTTGTGCACCCAGGTTCGTCGTTGAGTATACCATCGCAGGATCTCCTGTCTGTGATGCAGCGTTAAGGGTAACCGCAGGCATGGTCTCCGAGCTGATAATCCATGCTGGTGTAAACGTCGTAGAACTGTTCGTGCAGATGATTGTTTTGCAAACGTCCCCATCTGTTGACTCAGGGATCGAGACGTGGCTGCACTATCCGTTACAGCCATGCGGATAAGATACCTGTCATCTCGACTGCTAGTGATACGAAGCCATTGGAATCCAGCACGTTGTTCCGTATTACCCTCCTGAACCCATCGATTCCATATTCTGCTAACAGTCTTTGCATCTCGACCAACGCGATCAGCAATGTCGCGATATGATAAACCGCAATCGCGATAGGCTACAATCCGACCTTTATCAAAGTCGGAAACATGATGGTACGCATTTCTCCTCCTTACACGAGGCATCACAACAACGTTTCCCCAGGCAACGCCGGTCAACTGCTGTTCATGTATGAGAAATCGGTTGGAAACTTTCGTCGTTTCAGCACGTTGTAGGTGTCGCCACCGGCGCCAACCTTGTGTGAATGCTCTGGAAAGCTAATCATTTGCATATCACAGCATCTTCTTCCTGTCGGTTATATTTCGAGTCTGTAGCACGTCATCTTCGTAGTGTAGCAATTTTAATGGCCAGTAGTGTATAACTTTGACTCATAAAAAGAATCAAGTGTACAGTCATAAAACTCACTACATAGAAATAAAAAATCTGACAAACAAAATAAGAATGTTTCACAATCACGACACTTGTTTTCCTTTAATAACTTCTGTTATAATAATTCTTCAATGAAAATAAGCACACAATCACGAACCTGTGATGGACTCACAGTTAGCTACAAAAACATATTTTTGTAAGACGTATGATTGATATGGCTCGTTATCCTGTATGAACGCAGTTGTATGTTTTTATCCAAAAATCTTTCACAGCAGTTGTGGCATCATTAATGGCCTTTATTTATTGCTTTTGAAAATACAGTATTACAAATATTACAAATTTTATGGAATTCGGATCTGTGGACTATGTTATATCTTCTGTTCAGATCGCGCGATTTACGTTGGATCACATCTTTTGTTTCTGTAACAATCCATTTAAGCCACATATCTATAAAAAATGTGGCATGCCGTCTACAACACAGGTGCACTCGAAGAACATCCTTATCGGAAAAATTAGGCCCAAATTGTAACATCGGGATGACAAACATTCAGACAAGAAAACACGGCGTGTTGCAAACCAGTGAGCGAAGAAAATGTGCTCCTCGCAGCTTAACTTTCAGCCCAGTTATATACGTCCATACATCTTGGAAGCCAACGACCTTCGCGCAGTAGTAACACCGGTTCCCGTCAGAACACCGAAATTGAGCGTTGTCGGGCTTGGCTAGCACTTGGATGAGTCATCGTTCAGGTCTGTCTTGTGCTGTTGGCAAAAGGGTTGCACACACCCCTTGTGAGGCCAACTGAGGAGCTACTTGACTGAGAAGTAGCGACACCGGTCACAAAAACTGTCACGGCTGGGAGAGTGGTGTGCTGACCACATGCCCCACCGTATCCGCATCCAGTGACGCCTAAGGATTGCTGGTGATAGGGCGCCCGGTTAGTGCCGTTGGGCCTTCAGGCCGTTTCGGACGGTGTTTGTTTGTATACATCTTAAAAACTGAAAGGGGAATTTACTGGTCTTCGCACCAGTCACTTTGTGATTACATAATACCTGTCCGACCGCACATTTATATAGAGTTACACAACTGCAACAAACAAAAAGCTCTTATTCAACCAAATTTTTCTAGTTGTCCGTCCCAACGACAAGTACCTATGAGAAGGAGAAAATTAAACGACTGCAAATGAAAATATATGTCTAACAGTTGCATAAGGTCACCTAAGTGACAGATTTCCTCAAAGTGCAAAGATGACCAGAACATACCTCATGTCCAACATAATTATGTCGTGGTATAGTCATATGTACTACACAAAATGCTACAAGTGTGGCGACTGTATTTGCTGCCGTGTCGGGTCGGATACGCAGCGCCTACATCTCACACCGCTACTCAACCAGAATAAGAACGAAAACGACAACAGAAGGGAGATGAAAAGGCCAAACTAACAAGATTAACTTGTTATGCCGCAGACCGTACCGGAGCGGAAACATTAATTACCGTCCTAGCGAGAAGCCAGTGGTGCTGAACATTCTAATTAACAGAACGTGAACAGTATGAGATAAGCATCACTCCAGCGACATAATACATCATTTAATGATCGCATTTTAAAAAGGCTGAAGACCAGGAAGGTATGAGACCGCCTATCAACATACAATGGACAATTTATAGCGATTCTTCCGTTACGCAGAGCAACGTCAAGCAAATTACGAGTTAAATAAAATCTAACAGAGATAGGAGATTAGGTTCGTTTTCTGACTATCCAGGCAAATCAATGAAATGTTGTGCCCCGATGAGTTATTGGCAATGGATTTATCCAGAATAATAACACGAATTGTGATTACTTCTTGCGTGGCTCTACACAGGATTTAAAATTGAATACTCATTACTCATTACTCATCAGAAAGATATAAATATATGATTACATGTAATAATTTCAGCAGAAACAGTTATAGATACTGAAGGATAAAAAAGCCAACCATTTGCACATATTTTATTGCATTGACGTGGTTTCGACACCGACTAAGGGCTACCTTCATCAGAATAAGTTACAATTACTTACGAAAATGTTTTCGTGAACAGTGGAGAATAACAAGCATTTCAGAAACCTTAAGTAGCCCAAGACGTATGAAAAACAGAACATGTATTACTTCAAAGGTTCACACTACACGCAGAAATGATTTAACCATATAAGCTGAAGTGTTCAAGTGAAATGAATAAAAGTTATCTCGTACAGTCAGCATTAAAACCACAGACATAGCAAGCCTCGACGGCTGGCAACAGATTACACTGCTATGTGGCCACAGCGCAATTTGCGCCACATAAGGGACGTGAATGGTGTAGAGCGGCGCAAATTAAGAAAACAGCTATATTATAAATGAAAATAGTTATTACAACCGAGCGAGGTGGCGCAGTGGGTAGCACACTGGACTCGCATTCGGGAGGACGACGGTTCAATCCCGCGTCCGGCCATCCTGATTTGGGTTTTCCGTGATTTCCCTAAATCGCTTCAGGCAAGTGCCGGGATGGTTTCTTTGCAAGGGCACGGCCGACTTCCTTCCCTGTCCTTCCCTACTGCGGTGAGACCGATGACCTCGCTGTCTGGTCTCCACCCCCAAAAAACCCAACCCAGTTATTACAAGAGACCATGATTAATAACAAAAATATAAAATTAGGTGGTACACAGTCCACTCACATTAATGGGACCACGCGTCAAAAGCCTGAATAACCACTTTCTGCAGCGTGGGCGTACGGAAAGAGAGCCAGTGAGGTTCTGGAATGTGCCGACAGGGCTGTGGAAGCATGGCGCCTACAGTGGCGTGGCCGGCTCTGCTGGGTTTCTCTGCTGAGAATCCAGGGTGCGAACAGCCTGGTCGAGGTGGTCCCGCAGATTCTCGATTGGGTTAAATCCAGGGAGTTTGGTGGCCAGGGGAGTACGATGAACTCGGCCTGGTGCTCTTCGAACCACGCAAGTACACTGCAAGCTGTGTGACACGTCTCAGTGTGCTGCTGCTAAATGCCATCATACCGAGGAAAAATAAACTGCATCCAGGGGTGGACATGGTGCCCAAGGATAGATGCACACTTGTGTCGATTCATAGCGCCTGCCAGAATGACCAGATCACCCTGGAAAAGCCACGAAAACATTCCCCAGACCATAAAGCTCCCTCCTCCTACCCGGACCCCTTTCCTTTCCGACGTTTCAGGGCGTACGCACCAATGGCCATCTGTCCGATGGTGCATAAAATGTGATTCATGTGAAAGGTGACCTGTCGCCGCTCACTGGACGTCCGGTTGCGGTATCAGTGTGCAACTTCCAGCCTTCGTCACAGGAGTCAGTATGGATGCATGATCCAGGCGCCCGCTGCGGAGGCCACTAGCTAGCAACGTTCGCTGAACGGTCGTTGAGGGACACACTGATAGCCCATTGGTTCATCTGGGCGGTCAGTTTCTCAACAGTTGCACGTATATTCGCCCGCACACCTCTCCGCAGCCGTCCCTCATACCTGCCATCTATGGCCCACGGTGCATCACAGTTGCTTGGCACCGATTTTGGATGGTGCCATTTCGACATTCACGGTATTCCTTAACCACTGCGATACGCGAACAGTTTGAAAACCAGGCAGTTTCTGAAATGCTCCCATCCTTGGGTCGAAAGCTAATGATCCTCTCCTTCGCATGTCACATAAAGCGCTTCGTTTCCACAGTACGACAACGGTTTTTCGCGTCCCCCGACACGATTTATATACCCTCCACTGCTATTGCTGTCACTTGCTGCCTGAGAGTGGTTATTTCACGACGACCTTGAACGTAGACAATGGCCACATTAATGTGACTGGATCGTGTAAATGAAATATACAGGAAATGCTGCAAATAGAAACAACAGTTGATACACACAATCTATCCAGTGCACAAGGAATTAAAATGCTCAAAATGAACAGAATTAACATAGTAGGAATAACAGTCATGGAATACAGTTAAATACAATACAGAATAACAATTAGGAAGAGAGGTTACTGAAGTGTATAATTCGTCCTTTGCAGGTCATTTTCTTACTACAGGCTACAAACCGAAGGGAGTTGATATAGTTATTATCCTTCATAAAGAAAAGAAAGTTTATAGAGTTGATATTCTTGAAGAACCGGATATTTTTAAGCATATGTTCGTTAATGATGGTCTCAGTCTTAATGAACAGCTACAACTGCGATATATAAAAATTTCTTTTCTCATTCTTGAACAACAGCTGCAATTGTGAAATAAGTTTCTTTAACGACTTCAAACCGCAATTCGCAACTTTTTGACATATTATCGTTCTCTGACTGAAGATCTTTACACACCGTTCACAAACGTCGTTTTCCTTTTTATTGTATACCTGGCTGTTTTATCTACTATGTTAATTCTGGTAATTTTGAGCGCTTTAATGCTTTCCGCATTTTACAGATGGTGTGTATAAACTGCTGTTTCAATTTGCAACATTTTTTGTACATTTCATTTATTACCTAATTTTGCCCTTTTGTTATTAAGCTTGGTCTCTTGTAATAAATATTTTCACTTATAATTTAGCTGTTTTCTTCATTTGTGTCGCTCTATGCCTTTCGCCATATGTGGCGCGCATTGCGCTGTTTCCACTTAGCGGCGTAATAAGATCAAAACAAACTTTCAGTCTCTTGTCAGCCCCAGCGGCTTGTTATGCAGTTGGTTTTAATGTTGGCTTTACAAGAAAACTATTACTTGATTTGAGCACTTCATCTCTTTTGGTTTTATTATTTCGCCTTGCAGTGTGAACCTACGTAAGTACTACATGTTCTGTTTTTAATACATCTTGTTATACTTATGGTTTTTGAAATGTTTGATATTCCTTCATGTCGATTAAAAAAGATTTGTAAGTAACTATAACTTATTCCGATGAAGATATCCTTAGTCGGTATCGAAACCAGGTCAATGCAATAACAGTTTTGCAACCGGTTGGCTGTTTTTGTTCTTTATTAAAACTTAAATAAGGTTGCTGAACGTCAGGTATGTTCAAGACTGTGAACTGTAGATACACTAAAACAAACAAAGAATAGTGATATTTTTGTATAATGACATGCAGACCAGTTACATTATGCAGAGGGATTCACATCTGTGACTAGCATTGAAAAATGATAATGATGATTATTATTTACGCATTTGACATGTTTATACTAATCAATTCAAAATTTAGACATTTTTCTAACTGTCCAATGCGGACAACCAACCATAAAAGCAGCCGTCCGGGGCAGATGTCAACGACAACAGGTCACTCCCTCTTCTCGGACGCTTCATTTCTCCAGGTCGTCCTTGGATGTTTGTTTGGTGCAGGATTTGACTTAAGCATCTTTTACGTCTATATTTTTGTGCTGTAGAGTGCAAAAAATTATTGTTGGACGTGGTCCACGGAGGAGTACAAGGTGAGGCGATTATTTTCATCCTCATTGCACATGCAGTAGACTGACCACGAGTGTCAATTGAAACACTGCCTGCTAGTGGTAGGGCCTTCATCTCAATTCAGTTTTTTAATGAGTTGTCAAAGATAACACACAAATGCCTTGATGAATGGTCTAGGACTAGGTCATTTCCCATTCACTTTACTCGCAACTTCCACGATGCCTCATAGTTTTTTTTCTGAGTCTTTAAATTATTTTATTACAAGAAACTTCCTTTATAATAATCAGAGCATGCATCCAAGACCGTTTTCCATTGTTTTAAACGTCTTACTGTGGGTTGGAAAGGTTAGATCATAACCATTCGAGGGAGAGTGGTAAAGTTTTAATTATCTTTTCAAAAAATTAAGTTATGTAATTATTTTTTTAGTCGTAACTCTTATGATTGGTTTAATATACCCCGCCATGAACTCCTCTCCTGTGCCAACCTCTTCATCTCAGAGTAGCACCTGCAATGTACGCCCTGAACTACTTACTGTACGTATTCTAATCTCTGCCTCCCTCTACAGCTCCCTCTAGTACCGTGGAAGTTGTTCCACGATGGCTTAACACATGTCCAATCATCTTGTCCCTTCTTCTTGTCAGTGTTTACCATATGTTCTTTTCTTCGCCGACTGTGCGGAGAACCTTCTCATTCCCTACTCTATCACTTCACCTATCTTTCAACGTTCTTTTGTAGCACCACATTCCAAATACTTCGATTTTCTTCTGTTCCGGTTTTCGCATAGCCCACGCTTCACTACCATACAATACTGTGCTCCAAACGCACCTCCTCAGAAATTTCTTCATCAAATTAAGGTCTGTGTTTGATATTATTAGATTTGTTTTGCCAAGGAAAGCACTTTTTGCCAGTGATAGTCTGCTTTTTACTTCCTCCTTGCGTCGTCCATTGTGGGTTAGAGGAACAAAAATTTTTAAAAAAAGACGCATCCTGTTGATGAAGTGCAGTATCATGCAGTAATTTGTTTCCTCAGTGGTGGCTCGTGCAAAATTTTACTAATGTACTATACGGTAATATGGTAGCATATAGCCTTTTGACTTAAAAGGTTAGTAATAGTAACTCAGTTGAATACATTAATTTTAGGTATAGAAATTCAATTGTTTAAATACATTTAAATTTTATGTTTGTTCGTTTAACGTTGCGAGAAATAAAATAAAATAAAATAACAGTAGCAAAGGAAATCGAACTTGAAGCGACTAAATGGCATTCAGGACACTTATTCACTGCACTATCGCGCCATTACTCGAGCTGCTCCTCGAATATTTCACATGTCCTACGCGTATATCTTTAGAGAGCATTTTATCTTCTCCTACGGCTCACTCACGTGAAATACTCCAGCAACTTGAAAATGGAATCACCCTGTTTCTAGCCACATAATTCCATTTTAACTGTTGTTGTTGTTGTTGTGGTCTTCAGTCCGAAGACTGGTTTGGTGCAGCTCTCCTGTGCAAGCCTCTTCATCTCCGAGTAACTACTGGAACCTACGTCCCTCTGAATCTGCTTACTTGGTCTCCATCTACGATTTTACCCCACACGCTTCCCTCCACTACTAGATTAGTGATCCTTTGATGTCTCAGAATGTGTCCTACCAACCGATCCCTTCTTCTGGTCTGGATGTAACACAAATTTCTCGTCTCCCCAATTCTATTCAGTACCTCCTCATTAGTTACGAAATCTACCAATCTAATCTTCAGCATTCTTTTGTAGCACCACTTTTCAAAAGCTTCTATTCTCTTCTTGTCTAAACTATTTGTCGTCCACATTTCACTTCCGTACTTGGCTATACTCCATACTATTACTTTCAGAAAGTACTTCCTGACGCTTAAATCTGTACTTGACGTTAACAAATTTCTCTTCTTCAAAAACTCTGTCCTTGCCATAGCCAGTCTAAATTTTATATCCTCTCTAATTCGACCATCATCAGTTATTTTGTTTTCCAAACAGCAAAACTCATCTACTACTTCAAGTGTCTCATTTCCTAATCTAATTCCCTCTGCATCACCTGATTTAATTTGACTAGATTACATTATCCTCGTTTTGCTTTTGTTGATGTTCATCTTTTATCCTCCTTTCAAGATACTGTCTATTCGGTTCAACTGCTATTTCAAGTCCTTTGCTGTCTCTGCCAAAATTGCAATGTCATCGGCAAACCTCAAAGTTTTTATGTCTTCTCCCTGGACTCGAATTCCTACTCCAAATTTTTCTTTTGTTTCCTTTACTTGTTGGTCAATATACAGATTGAATAACATCGAGGACAGGCTGCAACCCTGTCTCACTCCATTCTCAACCACTGCCTCCCTTTCGTGCCCTCTGGTTTCCGTACAAACTGTAAATAGCCTTTTGCTCCCTGCCATCTTTAGAATTTGAAAGAGAGCATTCCAGTCAACATTGTCAAAATCTTTCTCTTCAAAAAAATGTTCAAATGTGTGTGAAATCTTATGGGACTTAACTGCTAAGGTCATCAGTCCCTAAGCTTACACACTACTTAACCTAAATTATCCTAAGGACAAAGACACACACCCATGCCCGAGGGAGGACTCGAACATCCGCCGGGATCAGCCGCACAGTCCATGACTGCAGCGCCTGAGACCGCTCGGCTAAACCCGCGCGGCAAATCTTTCTCTAAGTCTACAAATGCTATAAATGTAGGTTTGCCTTTCCTTAACATATCTTTTATGAGGAGTCGTATGGTCGGTATTGCCTCGCATGTTCCTACATTTCTCTTGAATCCAAACTGATTTTCCCCGAGGTCGGCTTCTTCGAGTTTTTCCATTATCCTGTAAATGATTCGTGCTAATATTTTGCAGCCGTGATAGTTTGGTAATTTTCATACCTGCCTTTCTTAAACGAAATCTATAGCCTTTTGAAAATCAACAAACATCTTTTGAATTCAGTAATCTGTGGCAAATGATTGACTTCAGATTAAATACTAGTTCACAATATGAACGGTCCTTTGTAAAACCACCTTTATATTCACCTAAATTACTGTCCAGTATTGTTTCTACCCTGTTTAATATAATTTCGGAAAATATGCTATACGCAGCCGGTCGCAAAGAAATTCCTCTGTAGTTGTTAACATTTTGTTTATAGCCTTTCTTTTGTAGTGGATGTATCAAGGCCACCTTCCACTCTCCTGGTAGTTTTTTTTTGTTTTCCAGGATTTCTCAAAGATTAATTTTGGCTTGTTTTTCTGTTTTTGGTAGAGACCATTTCAAAAGTTCTGCTCCAATCGCGTTCTCCACTTATGCCTTACATATTGAAATGTCATTCTCTTTAAATTTGTGTTTTCTATTCTTCCTGGTTCACAAATGATCTCTTGTTGACTTGACAGCTTGACACTTACAAAGGTATTATAATGTCAAACCAACAAGGCCGCATATGTGAACCAAAACGAATAGAAAACATTAATTTAACGCGCTGATATTTCAATATGTAAGACATAGTTTTCTACCGAAGAATCACAAAATCACTTGGGAATGGCCTAGAAGGGTCAAAATAGTCGTGAACAAATAACATTACTATAGCAAAAGTAGAAAATGTCGCCATCTTTTAATAAGTTCATTGCTATGGTACCGAAAATGCAAAATAAAACTTCATACTAAATTTGCTGCTGGTATACTCACTTTTTTTATGACCATCTATAGCCTTTTGACATACAATGGCAGTAATCGTAATAAAAGTGAATATATTAACTTTGTGTGTATAAACTGAACTGTTAAAATATATTTAAATTTTATAACCAATTGTTTTTACATTGCAAGGAATACAATCAAATGGTACAAAACTATTTTTTTCCAATTTGGATTACTGTTCTTACCATTTATTCTTCTAATTTTCGTTTCGTATTTCCTTACCTTTTCTTCTTCTTCTTTTTCCTGTTTTTTTATTTTTATTTTTAAGAGATCATTTCGCTTGTCTTCTGGGTGCTTCATTTTTTCTCTTTTTTTGCGTCCCTTGAGCCTTGTTACGAGGGTCTTCCTATGATTTATGTCAATAGGAGTGTTATTATGTTACTAAACATTGCAAAATAAACATAAAACAACACATTAAATATGAAAAGAAGAACTCGGTACAATGAAATACCAGGAAATACCAGTCAGTGGTCTTAACAACTCACCTACACAGCCATTATGTCAGCTGCTTCTCAAAAACCCCTGATACTTCACGCTTTCAGAATACGTTACACATAATTTCAAAGAAAATGCTGATCTGTTGCTGTGAACAACAAAGCACTCACAGTACCGAAAGGGATGATGTCACATCAGTACATGCGCAGTCGAAAATAGACATCTCCATCCCATCTCTGCGTTAATACTGATCTGTTGCTGTGAACAACAAAGCACTCACAGTACCGAAAGGGATGATGTCACATCAGAACATGCGCAGTCGAAAATAGACATCTCCATCCCATCTCTGCGTTGATCGTAGAGTGGCTGGCCACCGTTTCAGCACTCTGTACTGGCTGCCGGTTATCTCGGAGCAAGCGCAACAAAACGTTTTTTCGTCAATTTCACTCACATGTCAGCACCCATTCGAAGAGAAACTGTGCAAATTTACACTCCTGGAAATGGAAAAAAGAACACATTGACACCGGTGTGTCAGACCCACCATACTTGCTCCGGACACTGCGAGAGGGCTGTACAAGCAATGATCACACGCACGGCACAGCGGACACACCAGGAACCGCGGTGTTGGCCGTCGAATGGCGCAAGCTGCGCAGCATTTGTGCACCGCCGCCGTCAGTGTCAGCCAGTTTGCCGTGGCATACGGAGCTCCATCACAGTCTTTAACACTGGTAGCATGCCGCGACAGCGTGGACGTGAACCGTATGTGCAGTTGACGGACTTTGAGCGAGGGCGTATAGTGGGCATGCGGGAGGCCTGGTGGACGTACCGCCGAATTGCTCAACACGTGGGGCGTGAGGTCTCCACAGTACATCGATGTTGTCGCCAGTGGTCGGCAGAAGGTGCACGTGCCCGTCGACCTGGGACCGGACCGCAGCGACGCACGGATGCACGCCAAGACCGTAGGATCCTACGCAGTGCCGTAGGGGACCGCACCGCCACTTCCCAGCAAATTAGGGACACTGTTGCTCCTGGGGTATCGGCGAGGACCATTCGCAGCCGTCTCCATGAAGCTGGGCTACGGTCCCGCACACCGTTAGGCCGTCTTCCGCTCACGCCCCAACATCGTGCAGCCCGCCTCCAGTGGTGTCGCGACAGGCGTGAATGGAGGGACGAATGGAGACGTGTCGTCTTCAGCGATGAGAGTCGCTTCTGCCTTGGTGCCAATGATGGTCGTATGCGTGTTTGGCGCCGTGCAGGTGAGCGCCACAATCAGGACTGCATACGACCGAGGCACACAGGGCCAACACCCGGCATCATGGTGTGGGGAGCGATCTCCTACACTGGCTGTACACCACTGGTGATCGTCGAGGGGACACTGAATAGTGCACGGTACATCCAAACCGTCATCGAACCCATCGTTCTACCATTCCTAGACCGGCAAGGGAACTTGCTGTTCCAACAGGACAATGCACGTCCGCATGTATCCCGTGCCACCCAACGTGCTCTAGAAGGTGTAAGTCAACTACCCTGGCCAGCAAGATCTCCGGATCTGTCCCCCATTGAGCATGTTTGGGACTGGATGAAGCGTCGTCTCACGCGGTCTGCACGTCCAGCACGAACGCTGGTCCAACTGAGGCGCCAGGTGGAAATGGCATGGCAAGCCGTTCCACAGGACTACATCCAGCATCTCTACGATCGTCTCCATGGGAGAATAGCAGCCTGCATTGCTGCGAAAGGTGGATATACACTGTACTAGTGCCGACATTGTGCATGCTCTGTTGCCTGTGTCTATGTGCCTGTGGTTCTGTCAGTGTGATCATGTGATGTATCTGACCCCAGGAATGTGTCACTAAAGTTTCCCCTTCCTGGGACAATGAATTCACGGTGTTCTTATTTCAATTTCCAGGAGTGTAGTTCAATTTCAGCCTCGCGTTCAAAGAGAAATGACGTAATTTTTGTCTCGTATTCAAAGAAAGACGCTTAACTTTATAGTGCAATGTTTTCAGTGTGCTGCAGCACGTGAGAAACATCCGCCACTGCGTTTCCTACATTGGGAAAACAGTCTTAAACAATCCACGCTGATTTGGTAGAAATGTGTGGCAACCATGCAGGATCATATGACACAATCTGTAGGTAGAGCGTCATAATGACGAACAGCGAGGTGGTATTCCATGTCTCTATGAAGACTGCTCTCCACCATTGAAAAAAGTCGCTGAAACGCGGGTGGAGCGGAGATGTTGCAGCTGTGTCAGGTCAATCCAGATGACATCTTTAGTCACGTAATCACCGTGGGGATGTGGTGGATGCAACACCGTGACCACCACGGAAAAGGTATTTTTTATGCTGCTGTGGAATAGTGCTAATAGATAATACTTGTAAGCGGCAAACTGTCCCAAACGCATATCACCGAAAGCTCTTGACAAGATCACGGAAGGCTGCCGAGAAGAAGTTGAAAGTTCTCTTTAAAATAATTAAAAATATGACAGAAGTACTCTGTTTCTGATTGTAAACCTGAGCTGCGATAATAAATGAACTGTCGTAATGAAACTTGTACCGTCGTAATATGAAACCCAAGCTACACCGTAAAAGTAATTAATTGTCATAATGAAAAGGGAAGTATTTCATACTGTAAAAGTTAGCAATCTGACTACAAGAATTTTGAACGCTATAAACCGCCTGAATAATTAATTTGGACATGAAACCTACAGTAATTGGCTTTGCAAAAATTTGATCACAAAAACTGTCTCTGAATAACAGGTTGGCCCTAACTGATCAAATAAAAAAATCAGAATATTCTCTCCTTACCTCTATTCTGCACAAATCTGGATAACGCGTTGCAGTACTGCTCTGCCTTGGGCAAATTACTGTATCTACACAGACACTCGAGAGGTGCAATGAGTTCTCTTTCAATTGCAAATCGAACATACTTGGTTGGTTGATCCACTAAAAAAATGGTAAGAGAAGTGTTGGCAAGAAAATGAAATATGCGCAAAAATGAAAACGCTATGTTTTTTGTATATTGAGAAAAAGTGCTCAAGGAAGACTTTAAAATTAAATGAACTTCTCAATATCCAAACAATACACTTTCCTATCTCTCAAATCTAATAACTTTCAGTACAATAACAAAGATAGTTCGATGGCGCAAGAATAGTGAAAACAAGTAACATTATTATTGTATTTACCTGACATTCCATTAGATTTTTTCCTTCACAAATCAGTTTCATAATCATGATGATTGAGCAAAATGATAAACTGAGACAATAAATTTGAATCATAATATTGCTATAGGTTCCTCACTCTAACACTGCTTAACATTATCAGCCTAACTCTGACACAGCTGAACTTCGACTGCCTCACTCTACCAAAGCCAAACATTGTCTGCTCCTCGGCGCCCTCGCGCACATCAGCGGTGTTAGCATAACTTCCGCGATACAGGTTACAACATTGCTGCTCGCTCACGATCGATTCAGATACCAAAAATTCAAATACAAAAATTATACATGGCACCTATCAAAGTGTCGCTGTAAGCTGACAGATGGTTCTGCGCGGGACACAGCTACACGTGCTGCTGCTTTGCGCTGTCAAACTTTGCCTCACCCTCCATATTGTCCTACCCCGGCACCCAGTAATTCTTCCTGTATCCTCGGATGAAGGATCCATTGAGTGGCAGGCATTTACAGAATGACGACGAGCTGGGTTTCGAGTCCGAACGTTTCCCGAACAGCCAGAATTAAGATTTGTGCAACCGAGGTATCTACAAAATCATTCACCGACGGGACAAATGAGCAGCATTGTCCAGGGTTAAAATGTGGAGAACGATTAACACATCACGAAGTTTCGTGGTTGTAGCTTGATTTTTTTTTTTACATGATAGTTAAAACCTTGTAACTACCTCTCATATTTTTAGTTTGTAAATCAAATGGCAGATCTTCGGTGTATACTGCGATTCTTCCCATAATGTAATTTCTAGAGTCAAGAGAGAATGCTAATTGTTCTGAGGCGGGACAAACAACAAACGCTATTGTGAAAGTAAAAATGTATACATTTAAAGTTAACAACAGATTCTAACAACACTTCGCACTCGGTAGGAACATGCGTTCTGTTAGATTTTCCCGTTTTGATGAAACTAGGCGCAGAAATCGCTGTAGAATAGCGATTACTTGGTGATGGTTGATCGTGTTAAAATGTAGCACAGTGGAATGAAATGTGTTGCAGTGCCAAGAAAATTAATCAGACTTCGTATTATAAACAAATTTGGACTGCAGGTACTGAAATAGAGGATGCAAATATGCATCTGATATCATGCGGATGGTGCGTAATCGTTACACCACAAAACTTCCGCTTTCCAGCGGGATTTATCAGCTCAAACATAAAAGTAATTATAATTAAGGTCTGCATTCAATCAAGCAGTAAGGCATTTAAGTCTGAGTTGACATTATTATTCGGAATTAAACTCAAACTGCGGGCATGGAGTCCTTAAGTCCTTGCACTTAACATGACAGAAGAAAGAGAAGAAATCAAGTGAAGTGCAAGAAGGACTCTTAGTCGACCTCCCTTCTTTTTTACAAAGGAAGATCGAAAAATCTACTTTAATAACGGCTTTCAAACTCACCCGAGTTGATAACATCCCTTAGCAGTACCGACGTTTCTGTTTCGAATTGTTTTGTCTCCTTGAGCAACTCTGCTGAGCATGGAATTAGAGATAGAAACGCCGGTGCTGTTAAGTGGGGTGGTAATAACTCTGGCGAATTTGAAAGCTGTTCTTAAGGTGGAAAGAACTTTGGTGCTGGACAGTATCACAGACATTTATATGAAATAGAGAACGGGGAAAGAAAGGAAAGGGACGGGTGGGAATTCGTGACTTCCAGCCGCACAATGCATTGTGGTAATGCAATGGCGAAAGTTGAAAATTTGTGCCGTACCGGGATTTAAACCGGATTTAGGGCTTTTCATGAGCAGTTGCCTTAACCACTTCGGCCATCCGGACAAGGTCCCTGACGACTCAAATTTCCAACTTACCGCACGTTGCAATGCAGTGTGCCTCATTCATTGACTTCCTACTAGCAAATTATTGATTCCCGTAGAAGATCGAACGGTATTAGTGCATCCGCACTGAAATAAACGTCAAAAAGCCGTCGCGCTCTTACAGAAGTGTACGTATATATGATCGGAGATGTCCAACAGAACGCACACTACCCAGATAAATACACTACTGGCCATTAAAATTGCTACACCACGAAGATGACGTGCTACAGACGCGAAATTTAACCGACATGAAGAAGATGCCATGATATGCAAATGATTAGCTTTTCAGAGCATTCGCACAAGGTTGGCTCCGGTGGCGACACCTACAACGTGCTGACATGAGGAAAGTTTCCAACCGATTTCTCGTACACAAACAGCAGTTGACCGACGTTGCCTGGTGAAACGTTGTTGTGATGCCTCGTGTAAGGAGGAGAAATGCGTACCATCACGTTTCCGACTTTGATAAAGGTCGGATTGTAGTCTATCGCGAGTGCGTTTTATCGTATCGCGACATTGCTGCTCGCGTTGGTCGAGATCCAATGACTGTTAGCAGAATATGGGATCGATGGGTTCAGGAGGGTAATACGGAACGCCGTGCTGGATCCCAACGGCCTTGTATCGCTAGCAGTCGAGATGTCAGGCATCTTATCCGCATGGCTGTAACGGATCGTGCAGCCACGTCTCGATCCCTGAGTCAACAGATGGGGACGTTTGCAAGACAACAACCATCTGCACGAACAGTTCGACGGCGTTTGCAGCAGCATGGACTATCAGCTCGGAGACCATGGCTGCAGTTACCCTTGACGCTGTATCACAGACAGGAGGGCCTGCGATGGTGTACTCAACGACGAACCTGGGTGCACGAATGGCAAAACGTCATTTTTTCGGATGAATCCAGGTTCTGTTTACAGCATCCGTGTTTAGCGACATCGGGGTGAACGCACATTGGAAGCGTGTATTCGTCATCGCCATACTGGCGTATCACCCGGCGTGATGGTACGGGGTGCCATTGGTTACACATCTCGGTCACCTCTTGTTCGCATTGACGGCACTTTCAACAGTGGACGTTACATTTCAGATGTGTTACGACCCGAGGCTCTACCCTTCATTCGATCCCTGCGAAACCCTACATTTCAGCAGAATAATGCACGACCGCATGTTGCAGGTCCTGTACGGGCCTTTTTGGATACAGAAAATGTTCGACTACTGCCCTGGCCAGCACATTTACAGTTCTCTCACCAATTGAAAACGTCTGTGCAATGGTGGCCGAGCAACTGGCTCGTCAAAATACGCCAGTGACTACTCTTGATGAACTGTGGTATCGTGTTGAAGCTGCATGGGCAGCTGTACCTGTACACGCCATCCAAGCTCTGTTTGACTTAATGCCCAGGCGTATCAAGGCCGTTATTACGGCCAGAGATGGTTGTTCTGGGTACTGATTTCTCAGGATCTATGCACCCAAATTGCGTGAAAATGTTATAACATGTCAGTTCTAGTATAATACATTTGCCCAATGAATACCCGTCTATCATCTGCATTTATTCTTGGTGTTGCAGTTTTAACGGCCAGTAGTGTAGTATCACAGACAATGGAAAACGTATTTTATACGAAGCATAAGATTTATCGTCATGGCTTGCGGTTCTTGTGAGGTGTAGAGCCACTTGGGAATTAGTTTCGGCTCCATGAAAGGGGAGAGACGGTTAAGTAATTGGTTTTGCGTGGATAGTAGAAGAGTGAAATCTGTTAGATGTTCTTTGTATTGCTAATGTTCTTCTCAGGTTTAAGAATAACAATTATTCAAGCCTTCCTCCATAATTTTGGAGCATCATTGGATTCCAAATCATATTGAAAAGTTACATTCTCCGACTTCTTTTGTGCTGTTCCAAAGTCTTTGATAAGATCTTTGAGAATTTTATCTGGTTTTTGTGCCATACCTTGTCATTCTTGCACAGTCTGATGACATTGTTGATTTCCGGAGATAGTTTACTACGTAGCTTATTGTCTAATGTTTCACAGAAGCATTGGTGATATGGTAAGAATTTTTATACTCACATTCATGACAGTCAACGGACTATCTGACTGGGTGCCATATTGTATTGGATAGGTATTAGTGGACTCACTGTTAAAAAACTTTAAAAGTATCCGTGCTTTAGTATTGCCTCTTTAAGAATCCAAATTTTTATTTGCTTGAGCCAACAGTGCTTCCTCGTCAACACTGGTCAGTTGGAAATTGTAGGTCCTCAGTTTCCTCTCAGTCTGTTCCTGATGATCCACTGCAGTCACAACACACAATATACACAACAAACGACACATTATTATACCCAACAAATACTTCCAGACAGAAATTGTACAGTAACATCTCCAGCCGCTGCCAAGTGACGCTGATGGGTTAGAGACGTCAGATACAGTTGAATTGTTTTAAGAACATACTTATTTGTAATGTTGAATTAAATTTTATAATACAGACTGTTTCAAATAGAAACTAAAAAATCACATTTATTTGTACATTACAGCTACTACTAAAATTTTAAATATCACTGTAATTAACAGATAATTAATTACTGATTAGACAAGTACACTACTGGCCATTAAAATTGCTACACCAAGAAGAAATGCAGATGATAAACGGGTATTCATTGGACAAATATATTATACTAGAAATGACATGTGATTACATTTTCACGCAATTTGAGTGCATAGATCCTGAGAAATCAGTACCCAGAACAACCACCTCTGGCCGTAATAACGGCCTTGATGCGCCTGGGCATTGAGTCAAACAGAGCTTGGATGGCGTGTACAGGTACAGCTGCCCATGCAGCTTCAACACGATACCACAGTTCATTAAGAGCAGTAACTGGCGTATTGTGACGAGCCAGTTGCTCGGCCACCATTGACCAGACGTTGTCAATTGGTGAGACATCTGGAGAATGTGCTGACCAGGGCAGCAGTCGAACATTTTCTGTATCCAGAAAGGCCCGTACAGGACCTGTAACATGCGATCGTGCATTATCCTGCTGAAATGTAGGGTTTCGCAGGGATCGAATGAAGGGTAGAGCCACGGGTCGTAAAACATCCGAAATGTAACGTCCACTGTTGAAAGTGCCGTCAATGCGAACAAGAGGTGACCGAGACGTGTAACCAATGGCACCCCTTACCATCACGCCAGGTGATACGCCAGTATGGCGATGACGAATACACGCTTCCAATGTGCGTTCACCGCGATGTCGCCAAACACGGATGCGACCATCATGATGCTGTAAACAGAACCTGGATTCATCCAAAAAAATGACGTTTTGCCATTCGTGCACCTATGTTCGTCGTTGAGTACACCATCGCAGGAGCTCCTCTGTGTGATGCAGCGTCAAGGGTAACCGCAGCCATGGTCTCCGAGCTGATAATCCATGCTGGTGCAAACGTCGTGGAACTGTTCGTGCAGATGGTTGTTGTTTTGCAAACGTCCCCATCTGTTGACTCAGGGATCGAGACGTGGCTGCACGATCCGTTACAGCCATGAGGATACGACGCCTGTCATCTCGACTGCTAGTGATACGAGGACGTTGGGCTCCAGCACGGCGTTCCGTATTACCCTCCTGAACCCACCGATTCCATGTTCTGCTAACAGTCATTGGATCCCGACCAACGCGAGCAGCAATGTCGGGATACGATGAACCGCAATCGCGATATGCTACAACAATCCGATCTTTATCAAAGTCGGAAACGTGATGGTACGCATTTCTCCTCCTTACACGAGGCATCACAACAACGTTTCACCAGGCAACGTCGGTCAACTGCTGTTTGTGTATGAGGAATCGGTTGGAAACTTTCCTCATGTCAGCACGTTGTAGGTGTCACCACCGGCGCCAACCTTGTGTGAATGCTCTGAAAAGCTAATCATTTGCATATCACACCATCTTCTTCCTGTCGGTTAAATTTTGCGTCTGTAGCACGTCATCTTCGTGGTGTAGCAATTTTAATGGCCAGTAATGTAGTTATCTTAATGTCACGAAAATCTTTTCCTCTGGCGATATGGCTTCCCATAAAACAGTGTCCTTTCTCTTCAGTTCATCTTGGCAGATCTTCACTAATTCGTCGAATGAACGTACATTCTCACAGAACTGAAAAAATTTATCATCCTAATAGAGTGCGAAATAACCCACTTATACTACGGCCCGCAATGAAAGGGTGTATCCACACTTTCTTTTTCAGCGTTTTTTTTATTTCGACGCCGTGCAGAAAGCACAGCTACTGCTTCTTCTACAACCATTTCGATACTGGACGCAGACGGAAAAACTCCCCCTGCGGCAGACATATCGGCAGACGGAGCGCGCTGCCGGCAGAGACGCCCTCAGACCAGCCGTGGCGTCCCCGTGCGGCGGGGCCCTATTACCTGACGCAGCCATAGCTGCCAACCAAAAACAAGTGCTCATCTCCTCCACCTCAAGTAACTGCATAAATGAAGCTGTGATTGAATTTAGCTTTACAACTACTGTCAAACAATCTCATTGACAATAGAGCATTTGATTATCAGTTCGATTCAGTAAATAAAGTGAAAGAAACATGGATCGAAAGGACCTCTTTCAGGCTTGACTACAGTAATCAAGTTCAAGTTGTTGTAGGCTGCAGCAGTAATACAGAGGTGAGCTAGATGCAGGTTCTGTAAGAGAATGGCGGTTGGTATGGGCCACTTAAGTCACAATTGGTATAAAACTATTGTTGTTATTTTAAAATGAGATATAACTGCGTAAAACCTTCATCTGAACATTTGTTTTGGTGTAAATTGTGAAGAAAAGATTTCTAAAGGACACACAGCAAGATAAGATAGTCTAAGACTTACAACTCTAGATATTAATGAAAATGTTATGTAGTATGGGCCATACAGCAAAATATAAGTTTTAAAACAAAAAAACGCGGCTTTGTAGTTCATAAACAAATGGAATCTATTTATATATCGAAAGCATAATATCATAAAAAATTAACGTACAACGTAAATTTTGCAATGGGAAATAATATGTGGTCATTTCACATGGTATCACTTAGGTAAACAATACCTATTTAATTTTCGTTGTTAAAAGTAAAGATCATACACCCAGTTCTCACATCTTTCACAATGGATCCAGTTTCCTTCGAAAAATTCCGCTGAAACAATATTGCTTTGAAAAGCCCCATCTGAGATGTAATCGTTGATTGCTCATTCCCTATAACTGATTTAATCACCTGTGCAGTGTAGTTCTGGGAACATTAAAAGGATCGACAGTAGCCTTTTTAAGTCACTTGGCCTTCGAAAACACTAGAAACTTCTATCTTCATTGCAGTCACAGAACGCTCCCACTGACCCTCACCAACATGCATTTTCTTGAACTCTGGCATAGTGCACAAACAACAAAACAAAGAAGATAGTTACGTGACCCATACCATCAGATTTCGATTTGGCTCATACTGCTCGACAGACATTGCACATTAAAGCATGGCCGGATTGAGTGAGTGGGATTCCATTATTACAATGCAATCCACATTAGACTACCTAAGTATTAATACTAGTATGATATTATTAATTCTTACCATCCACAGTACAAACGCATGGTGAAATTACACTGATCATCAGCTTCGACACTCAAAATCAAATCAAATTTACTCAAAAGTTACATCACTCAAGTTCTAGCCAATAGCTGAATGAAGTCAACACTTTATCCAAGAACTGTTTGCGTTCGCTGTCTAGCTGCAAACCTGAGACACACGAAGTGGCCCATACTTCCTACTGTGAAAACTTGGATCAAGCCAGTCTTCGGACTTAAAACCATAACGACAGCAACGGTACTGCGAGAACTCTCGATCAGGAGACTCGTAACGGGATTTCAACTTTGTCGGTGTAAATACGAGTTCAGTGTCTGAAGGCACGTGCACACCTAGTGACAAATTCGTGCGACACATTGTATCGCGACAATCGCTATACTCGTACAATATCGCGCGTCCACACGTTTGAAGACAATTGCACAACAGAAATCGAAACACGATGTCGCCAGAAATTGCTCTCTATTTGTGTAATTTACGCCTAACTAATTTAATATTATTGAAAAAGAAAACAAGCAAACGTAAACGTTACTGGAAGGAAATTCTATTTTTGAAAGGCATTACAGTTGCTATGAATCTTCTATAAACATTAAAACTAGAAGACGGCATGAGTTTCAGAAATATTTTAGGAATGTGCCCAGCACATTTCGAAAACGTTCTGCAGAGGTTGGAGAACAGATTTCGAAATCATGTTGATTAATCGGCTTTCTACCGGTTATTTGCGTATTTCCTGCACTATATTTCAACTTCGTGATTCGCCGTCTTCTTCAGGTTCTGTCTAATACTGATTCCGAACACTGTCCGCGTACTTTGTGGTTATTATCCGTTGTCAATATTGCTGAATTAAGTTCTGGGTGATGTCCCAGCTGTGCTAGATATTTTATCTTCCGATTGTCGCCATTTAACTCCTTCTGGGAGTTAGGACGTTCTGTTATGGTGGCGTGACGTGTTAGGCGATCCGTCCGAAGTCGTTGCCCCAAGGAGCGGCTGCAGTGTTATTTTCACGCCGATGGAGCTCAAATTGCAGCTCGAGACACAGAAGAACGTCATCAGATATTGCGTCTGTTGTCTGAGGTACCATTTCATGTGCGTCCTTTGTTACGTGTACTGGGCTGTTAATTCTAATTCCATTTTCATACTTGTGTCCCTTGGGGTCTTGATGTTGCCTCCATTGCGTCCTCAGAAGATCGAGTGCCCGTTTCCAAGCCGAACTCAGCTGGAAATCTGTGTCCCTGTCAATGAGATTCCCCATTATGTTAATCTCAATAGATTCTTTGATGGTGCTGACTCAGTATCTCGATGTTTGTGTTAAAATCTTGCCATCATTATACTTCATAGAATGATTGAGTTCTAAACGATGTTCGGCAGTCTCAGTCTGGTGTGCCTTTGGTGCACGCAGTTGAAATATCGTGCAGGAAAGACGCGAATAACCGATAGAAACCAGATTAATCAACATGACAACGCCTCGCCTGAAGAATTATGTTAGATTTCGAAATATTCCATTACAATTACTAAAACCCATACATACAGTCAATCAGAGTAACTTTGCACCATATTTTTCCGTTTTTTAAAAATACTGGACACAAAATAAGCGATAAATCACTATAGACAATGTAGCATTTTGCATGTATAGTTACCCATTGCTTGGGGAAGTGAAAATGTATACGAACTGTGCGCTAGTAGAGTAAAATTTCTATTTCAGTATAATGGTACAAATTTACACTTTCATTTAGGGTAAGTTTGACCATCTTAAAAAAATAGGATTTTTCCTACGTCGAATGTTCAGGGTAAATTTAGATCATGCCAGAAGAAAAGTAGTTGTTAGCCAGAAGTAAAAATAAACAGTGTTAATTCAGTATTACAGGTCTACTTTCAAATATCAATACATTTGTATAGAAATGGCATTGTTCAACTTAAATTAGTCACCAGAAGCTGTCTTCAAAGCCAAACAATTTAAAGTATAGTCACAGGCGTGCGATCTTGTAAGAAAGTGGAAAGACATCTTAAATATTAACTAGAAGCCATAGAGGTAATAAAATAATGCAAGTAGGAGGAGCAGCCACAAGATACCCTGACTGGTAAAAAGTTACTCTGATTGACTGTATTATAAAAGCGAAGGTTTGTATGTCTTTATGTTTGTTACTCCTTCACGCTGAAACGGGCGGCCGAATTTGGAAGAAATTTGGAACGGAATTAGCTTATACCCTGAATTAAGATGTAGGCTACTTTTAAAATGTGTTGTACAAGATATTTATTGATTTGAAGAATATAATGCGAAATATGGAACAATAATTACTAATAGGAAAAGCTAGTTACTCTTTTGTTTTTGAAGTGTATCGTATACATTCCTCTCCTGTTCCCTATCTGTGTGAGCCGGCAAAAACTGTCATTTTTACCAATATGAGATCATTTACTTTATTTTGCCATTATGAAATCTCATAAAAATTTTGTCCTGGAAGGTTCGGCGTTGATTTTTTTTTTTTAATATTACGAACGCCGACCTATCCAAACTTCTCTTTCCAGCAATTTGCGAGTGCTGTTCTATGGCACATCGCCGTTACCAAAGATTAGGGTTTCCGATCTGGCCAACGATTACCCGTCAAGAGCTACCCCATATCTTTTGGTTTCAGTGTTTATGGTCAAGGCGTCAGCAGCCCCCCCGACACTAGACCAACGACCTGCCTGTGGAGACGCCCTGTGGCTACGGCACAGTATTGTGATTTTATCGCACGGGACACGCCATTTGCGTGAGCATTCTGTCGTCCCGAGAAACCTCTGTATTCATATTCGCCAACTGGCGAGGGCAGAGCGAGTTTGCTGAACCGCATTCTCTCTCGAGTGTGGCTAGTTTTGTCAAAGAAGTACGCCGCGGTGAATGCGACACTGGACGGCTGCCCTCCGAACTCGAGTGCTCGGCACCAACCCCATTAGATGTCCAGTCAGCTGCCAGGGCCGCTGAAGGCGAGCAACGCGAGTATCAACTGTAAGGGCCATGTTTTCACTCCCAATTAACTGCCAAAATGAATTCAGCATGCACCTTAGAATTAAGAGACGTAAAAGGAAATCCTATACGATCGTCATCCACTTCAACGGCTTCCGCCTCGGGCATGGATGTGTGTGATGTCCTTAGATTAGTTAGGTTTAAGTAGTTCTAAGTCTAGGGGACTGATGACCTCAGATGTTAAGTCCCATAGTGCTCAGAGCCATTTGAACCATTTGAACCACTTCAACGGCTGATTACTATAGATAAGATCTCGAGAAATCATCGTATAAGAAAATTCGTTACATTACCCCACGTCAACCGCAAAGGGCGACAACCAAAATTATTGATTGAGTTTAAAGAAGGACGGTGAGAGGACTCATTCAAAATATAAAGACCTTTAAGTTTCTTATTGTAGTTGGCGTAGCGCGGGATTAGCCGAGCGGTCTCAGGCGCTGCAGTCATGAACTGTGCGGCTGATCCCGGCGGAGGTTCGAGTCCTCCCTCGGGCATGGGTGTGTGTGTTTGTCCTTAGGATAATTTAGGTTAAGTAGTGTGTAAGCTTAGGGATTGATGACCTTAGCATTTAAGTCCCATAAGATTTCACACACATTTGAACATTTTTTGTAGTTGATGTAGTACTTAATTAGTGGCCATGATTTCAAGAGAAACACTACTTTTGCTAGAACTACCAAATGAAACACAGAACTTTCATAACCTGCAGGAAACATCATTAACATGATTAGAGACAAAATATACATTTTATGTCACGTGATAAGTACGTTCACAGATTCCGAAACTAATTATCGTATAAGACAGGTATAATTGAATATGGACACCAGTTAAATTACGAAGGACAACAACACATTACTTAATAGATACAGAATTGTTTACAACATGTAAACGCACTGAAGATCTGTGCAGATGAAGTGACGCAAAACGTATGGCAGCTCTATCTTCTCAGGGCACTGACACACGACACTGGCAATTGACGGTAATTGAATCTGGACACTTCGTTTGGCGGGAAGGGGCGGGGTGTCTTCTGTAAAGGACTGCGTCCGCTGCCATTTTGTACCGCGACAGTCGCGGAACACGAGAGAAACGTCGCGGAACTGTCCTGAAACTCGTCCTTCGGTTCATGTACCGCGACTTTGCGACTAGTGTGTATGTGCCTTTAACCACGGCGCCACATCTCGTTCGGTACATTCCCTCGAGCAGTCTGCAGTTTTCTACCGTGTCAACTAATAGACCGCGACCGTGTCAGCATTTTTAATCCTTTTTGGCTTATCCAGTTTTTCATGGTCTACGCTTCGACAGAATAATTTAACAAGATGCAGTATCTCTTAATCGTGCTGCCTTGTTTGCTGTAGCCAGTGTAACGGGCTCTTCTTCCAAAGAAGTGATGGGGATTCCGGGTTTACAGGCGGTCCAAGGGCGACAGGCTAGCGCAGCGTGGCGTCCACCTGGTCAACGGAAACAAAAGCAGCAGCTCCCGTGGCCCGCCGATCTGCTTGTTAGCTGTGGCTCGTGGGCAGTGATAGTCATTTGTTTTTTCGCTACTCGTTTCCCTACTGCCTCCATTGTAACTGTTTCCCCATTCAACTCTGTTTGAATCTTTCTAGACAGAATATGGTATCTGATTACACTGTCCAACAATGAAAAAATTTCGGGTTCGGAAGTAGCTTATTCTTGTGTATTTCCACCTGCTGAATGCAAAAGTGACCGTAAAATGGCCGATTAGCTCTTGCTTTGAAAATACAATGACATATCATTTTTTTCTCGATCTACATTTTTAGTTTGGGGAAAATTAGGTTTTTGGATCTTTTACCTGTGCTAAATGACTAAACCACCGTCTGTTTGTAGGATATAAGCATTATTACGGTAGCTGTGGCTGTGAGTTTCAAATTGTTTGCGTTTAGTCAGCGCAGAATTTCTGTGTTCCTGGTGCTTTTGAGGTGTAAAATTTGTCAAATGGTTCAAATGGCTCTGAGCACTATGGGACTTAGCATTTGAGGTCAAAGTCCACTAGAACTTAGAACTACTTAAACCTAACTAACCAAGGGCATTACACACATCCATGCCCGAGGCAGGATTTGAACCTGCGACCGTAGCAGTCGCGCGGTTCCGGACTGAAGCGCCGAGAACCGCTCGGCCACCGTGGCTGGCAAAATTTGTCAAGTCAAAACGCCACGAAAATGTGTAAAATCAAAGAAAATTTTTGTTACATTTTGGTGAAGTAATACTTTCATCACAGAAATGTAATGTGACGTCACTTGTGAAAACGGCTTGTTAGCATTATTTTGGTATGAAGGCATGGGACCACAGAAAGTCACGGGCTTTGCATACATGTTGCAACTCTTATTCAGTTATATCACGAGAATGGCTGAGAAATTTAAAAAAAAGTAAAGAACAATCTCTGTCTTTTGAACCATACAGGTAACTGATATTTCTGATTGACTTCGCGTGTGAAGGCTGGCTTGTCACCCCGAATAAGAGAGCAATGGTTCAATACCACAATCTTCCGTCTGCTGTTGGGCCTATTCCCCGTGCAGGCAGTTTGCCAGTTCTTAGTCCACCCGAAAATTATGAGCTTTAAATGTAAGTTGAAGACCTTGTGCAAGAAGAAGAATCCGACAAGCCTTTCACAGCCCGTGAGTCTGATTCTGATGAGAAAGGTAATAAATCGCATAGTTCCACTCGAGCGGAACTGAGTGATCTCATTGGAGCCCTTGATTTGTCGAAGGGTCAGAACTAAAGCAAGCTTCTTCAACGTGATGTCAGGGTCTCACAGACATTATCATTACTAACATTTTTGGGAAGGAAAACAATCTCCTTCTTTCTTACAGCGTTAAAGGCTTATTGAAATATTTGAATTCGAATCATGATGCAACTGATTCCTCTTCCTAGGTTAGTTTGCAGTGGTCTCATAAAGACACATCATGATTCCCCTCAGACACAGTCAACTGCCGGGTATTCCTCCATCAATTTAGAGCTCTTAGAATGTAACTGTCATTTAAAAGTGTGAAATAGACTTCAGTATTGTTGGCATATAGAATTAATAAAATGTATTGTTTTCTCTTAATTTGTTAAAATACTTCCACATATTCTGTATCGCAGAAGGTTGACGTAATAATTTTTTTTCTTTGTCATATTCGTTTGATTTATGAGGTGAAGAAAACTACCATCTTTTTTTGTTGGGCAGTGGTGTAAGAGACAGAAAGTCTTGAAACAGGTCAGCGATGATAGTACTCTTATATAATGGAAGAACTGTCTATATGCCACTTCCTCTGTCCACAACAACTTTAAATAACATCTTCAGGGAGGCTTCCATTATCAGATTCTGCCTTTATGCCTTGTTTTTTAAGACAGAAGGCCTAACTGGAGATGGCAGTCTGTCAAACTCTTAATTTACTACCAATATGGACAAAGTTCTGACACTGTACGATGACGATACTGCCTGAATCTTGAAGCACCAGACGAACATTCGCTGGACGTTATAATGTTAACATTGTGGGTTATTCATTAGCGCGGGCGTGCCTTTTTCTAGTCAGTGAGTCAGTTTGACTCCAGTGGAGTCCGTCGGTTTCAGGCAGTTGAAAGCAGCGAAGTTAGGTGGAGCAGTAACAGTTATTGAGTGTCAGCATAACGTAGACGATATGTAGAACACGAGAACGTGATGAAAGGAAACGGCAATTAATTAGTGATACTGAAACGTCCCCTTTGAACAATTATGCATGACTGTGCTTAAACTGACACACAATATTTTTAGCGCAACGCAATCTGACTTTCAAAAATCCCTACAAAAGAATGGCCCTGACTAACATTAACCTATACGTTTCACAAATCACTTACCTCACAAAAATCTTCGTTACTCGAACTACTGCAACACAGCGAGCGCCACTACTGCCAGCTAAATAAGATTCTAACTATTGAAGGCACTAACTACAGATAGGCATAGTTAGCAAATGAAAGATTTTTAATAGAGAACAAACAATGTATTTACCTTAATAGTGTTGAAAAGTCATAATATACATAGCAGTTCATGACATTCAATCTTACAAATTTCAAAACTCCGCCATTTCTCTCCCCACATCCACCACTGCTGGCGGCTCACCTCCAACTGTGCAACGCTACGCGCTGTTAACATCCAGCTGCCCAACACTACAATAGCAGACAGCAATGCAAACTAGCCACAGACTGCACACAGCACAGCCAGTGATTTTCATATAGAGCGCTACGTGGCGTTACCAATAAGAAAACCTAAACAGCCTACTTACATAGCCCCCATGCTCCCCACAAAAAGTTTTACAAATTGTTTTGGGCACTGGCCAATACATATTTGTTAAAATTTTTTCACAATTACAATAACAAAGAAATCAAATGCACACACTTATCGATACAATGTTGGTCAAAAGCTAAAATTTTCTCACTGTCCATAAAGACAGTCCTGATCATCCATCACAATAAAATTGCAGTGTTTTTTTTCTCAAAGTCTGAGCAGTAAAAGAAAATACACACGGAAGTAGTGAATTTCCATGCAATCTTGAAGAAGTAGTGTTGTCCTTCCAACGGAAAGACAGTGCTGACTCTTGACATGCAGACAGGTATTGGTCCACAACAGAGCAAACCCACAGCAGAGTCAGTCGAAATTTTGAAGAGTATTGGTGGGTAGGTCATCACAGAGCAGACCCACTGTAGTCCTGATAGAGATTACGGTATTGGTGGGCCACCAGAGGTGCAGACCCACTGCAGTCCTTGTAGAAATAATGGTACTGGTGAGTCAGCAAAGGTGTAGACCCACTGTAGTCCTTGTAGAAATAATGGTATTGGTGGGTCATCAAAGATGCAGATCCACTGTAGTCCTTGTAGAGACGGCCAGCAGCCATCTGTTGTGACTGTGCAGGTGCACAATCATCATTGAAGAGTCTTGCGGATAATATAGCAAGTCCATAACCACCACTTGTGCACTCACAAAGTTTTTGGAATTGTCCTTAGAACCAGCAATGCTGTTATCCAGTCCCTTGCTGAATTATTAACACATGTGCAAACACTAACAGTCCCTACTTCTCACATATTGTCCATATGCTATGACCAACAGAAACGTGTGCAATGAAATGTAACTTACAAGTTAATAATATGATGAACTGGTATCAATTACAATTTTATAACATAAGAATACAATAACAACTAACCAAAGCTGAACAAATAGCACCTATAACCAAAATCAAAAAACGCGCATGGTGGACAGAGGAATGTGACAAACTTATTGAGCAAAGAAAGAAAGCATGGCAACAGATGCAATCTCAGAAAAATGAATATAATAGGCAAAATTTCCTGAGTGTAAGAAAACTAGTGAGTAAAAACCTCAAAAGAATTAAAAAAGCACAAGAAGATCAACTCCTTTTGCAGATCAACGAAGACTTCAACAAAAACAAGACTAGGAGCTTTTACAGAACTTTTAAACAAAAAATAACCAAGTACAGCCCACCGACACTCCAATTACAAGATAAAAATGGTAATATTGCACACAACAACAGGGATAATTGCAAAATTTTGAGGGAATATTTCAGAAACCTTCTCAACTGTAAAGAACCAATTGAAAAAATGGATTTCAGCAACTCAACTTCAACAAGTCCTAACTCAGAACCACCCACCGTCGAGGAACTACAATCAATCATTTTGAATCTCAAAAACTATAAGGCTTCGGGAGAGAACCAAATTACAGCTGAACTGTGGAAAAATGTCAGTAGAAATGCCATAGAATCTCTCCAAAACATATTTGAAGAAATATGGAAAACAGAAAGAATTCCGGATGAATGGAAGATGGCCCTCATTCACCCAATTCATAAGAGGGGATCCAGAACAGACCCCAACAAATACAGAGGGATTTCGCTCCTTGACGTAACATACAAAATACTGTCTAAAGTCCTTTTGAACAGAGCAGAACCCCAGCTAGATTGTCAACTTGGAGAATACCAGGCAGGCTTCAGAAAGGGAAGATCCTGCCCAGAACAAATTCTAAACCTCAAAAATCTTATGGCCTACCAAAAATCGAGAGCAAAAGTGTATGTCATCACATTCATTGACTTTCAAAAGGCGTACGACTCCATAGACAGGGAATCTCTAATCTCCATATTAAAAGAATTGAACCTAGACAATAAAACTACAAACCTAATTAGAGAAACCATCACCAACACATACTCCAAAATTAAATTTATGGGAGAACTCTCAGACCTATTTGAGATAAAAACTGGAGTACGACAAGGTGATGGACTCTCTCCATTGTTATTTAACTGTGCCCTAGAAAAAATAGTAAGAGAATGGAACAAGAAAATCAATAGTGGAATCCGACTAGGAACAAAAAACAAAGGCATCAAGGTTAATTGCCTAGCATTTGCAGATGATATGGCCCTACTAGCTGAAACATGGGAAGAAGCCAAAGAACAGATCCTCGAATTACAGAAACAAGCAGAGAAAATAGGCCTTAAAATTTCTTTTGAAAAAACCAAAATAATCACAAATATAAAAAAGCCAATGAAATATCTTAAAGTAAGAGACCAAAAGATCGAAATTGTTAAAGAATTCAAATATCTTGGTGAATGGATTAGCTGGAACGCCCTTGAGAAAAAAGCAATAGAATTAAGAAGAAACAAAGTTGAACTAGCCTTTCAGCTTACTAAAAATACTTATAATAAAAAGTCCCTCTCATGGAATTCAAAAATAAAACATTACAACACTGTCATTAAACCAGAAGCACTATATGCAGCTGAGACATTATCTATCACTAACCATGGCCCAACTGAAAGGCTAGAGATCAAAGAAAGAAAAATATTGAGAAAAATTTTAGGCCCCAAATTTCATAACGACAAACTAATTCATACCAAAAATGAAACACTCTACAAACCACAGAAAAACTTTCAGATACAATGAGGAAAAGAAGAATTGAGTTTTATGGGCACATTCTCAGAATGAACCCAAATAGACTTATAAAAAGAATGTTTGACTACTTCAGGAATAAAAAATCCAAACCAAATTGGTTTATCCAAACAGAGAAAGACTTAAGAGAACTACACATCACACAAAAAATGCTCACAGACAGGACCGCAAAAATGATAAGCAAAGACAGAAAAGAGGGATTCCAGCTCCAAAATAGAAAGAAAAGAACGATTGTCATCTCTGATGAGGAAAGAAAAGCAAGATCAGAAAGAATGAAGCAGTACTGGGCGAAAAGAAAGGCACAGAACACACAGAAGTGATTGATTCAACGTACCCCAAAGTTGGGTGAAATGAAGAAGAAGAAGAAGAACAACGGTACAAAATACATCATTAAAACATAACAATACAGATAACATTTGTAGTAATAGGGGCTTTACAAAAGAATAGAAATAAACATATACATCAGTGTTACAGGAATTATGACATAAGTAAATACATAAAAGATCAGAATAATTATTGAAACATCAACTTCACACATGAGCATTAAAACAGAACAGAATTAATAATGTCTAACATCTTTACAAAGTAAATAACATATTATTAATACAAATTATATTTGAGGATAACAGTATTCCTCATCATAGTTCATGTAGCTGAGTATTAGAAAAATTCTACAACATAAGTCTTATCAGATAAACATATAAAGGCAGGAAGAACATAAATACACAAGGGTACACAAACACATAGTGGGATAACATAAGGAAAGGACAGGGTTTGTTTTACTGCAGTATTTTGCAAACAAAACTTTCTTTACTTCTCGGAGATCTCCCTTTGTTCTTCATTATTTCCAAAAGTCCTATCTATACCTGCTTTCTGTAATTTTCTCGTATAGCCTCTCAGTGCATTTCTTCAAATTCATCGCAACTCATTCTCTTATAGGCTACCCCCTCTTAAGCTAACTTAAATCTACTGAGCTCAGATGCTAAACTAAGGGACGAGGCACTGCAGCAGCACAAAACAATTAACACAAACATCAATGAAAAAAAAAATGGAAAATTGCGAAGCAAGTTACAGTAAATCTAAATTACCAAGCAATGCAACATTACAACTAATATGAGCCAATGTGCAGCAACAAGAAAAATAAATCAGTAGTAAAACTAGCTTAACAGAGTAATACAAAGTGAAATTTAGTAGCACCATGCCTGGCAAACAGCACCAGCAAATGCAATAACTTATATCTGAACATGACATAGCTCAAGCAGAAAAATATTACACTAAAGACAACAATGCAGACAAGGGAAATGTATATTCACATCTTAATGTCTATGTAATTAAAGTGGTGCACCACAAGAAGTTATTCTACCAAAAAAATTACCAAGTAGTTGAAAAGAAAATTCCGTATACAATTCCTGTGAAGGGAAATGTCTTTTTATGCTCCTTCGTTTTTTTGAATAGATCATAAAATTATTTACTGGATCTGTAGGCATAAAATATTTATATTAGTACATCTATTAAATTTTATTTTAACCAATGCTGCTGCAGCTAGAAACTTGATATTAAACAAAATGAGTAAACTCTCAACTAGAAAGACAATAGATGTAAAATGTTTCTCATCATTTCATTAGGCATTTTAGTAAATATCATAAATTAAAAGCTCCACAGTATAATCATATGTTTTCAAGTTTGAGCGTGTCGTATTTGCGATGCTTTCTACAAAGAATTGTCAATAGCGAGGATAATGGCCTCTTTTTTTCCACCTGTGCCTCTGAAAGGCACACACTAATGGCTTTTTTCCAGGCGACTGTCGTGCAGCTGCCCACGACACATTACGTGCAGGTGGTCACTTAACTTTCTTACGGAAATATTTACGACAGCAGTTTCCGCTACAGTGACAGTCTCATATAAAAATATTTCACAGGTCAAGAATTTGCGTTACAAATCTGTAGAAACAAAATCCTATTGATATAACAGAGTCCAAAAAATTTTCATCGGGATTGTAATACATTCACGCATTTACATACATTTCATAACTCTTAAAGTACGATTCTTGGTTTCCAACAACCTTGTTCACAAACCAGAGTCCCTAACCACTACTCATTATTCCTTACCTTATTCATCGACACTTCTTCAAAAATGGTTCAAATGGCTCTGAGCACTATGGGACTTAACTACTGTGGTCATCAGTCCCCTAGAACTTAGAACTACTTAAACCTAACTAACCTAAGGACATCACACACATCCATGCCCGAGGCAGGATTCGAACCTGCAACCGTAGTGATCACGCGGTTCCAGACTGTAGCGCCTATAACTGCACGGCCACTCCAGCCGGCACACTTCTTCAATATTTCATCATAACAGATACGTAGCATACTCAAATAACTCATATAGCATCAGCTTATTGATCATAAACATACCGCAACAGCATAATACACATAGTCATCGTAATAATAACATCATAACACCTCATTCAACTCTCAAAATCGTCGTAGCTTCCTCGAATAATTTCAAAACCTAAAAAAAATTCTCTGCTCATGTCGAAAGTGTCATCTGCCTCAAACGTACTTTAAAAATCGTGATCCCATACCAAATATATCATTCAAAGCTCTCATAGTATCACAATGGGTCCGAAAAAATATGAACAGTTCACAAAATACAGACAAAATACAATTTCGTAAGTGTGAAGTTACCCAACTGTGTAATTGCGTAAACATGTGTCACTGATGTAGTAAAAAAATGTTTGTTTCTCTGTTAAATAATCAGGTAGCTGTGTAATTCTGTGTTGGAGAAATATGGTACCGATGTGTAAAGTTGTATAAGCAAATACCATATTAGCTAGGTCTCCTTGTGCTTGCCACACACATGGTACACAAAGTATGCGTGTACCCCCCTGAGGATTAATGTAATGATCCCCTCAGGTGTTACAGATCACAGCAATGGAATGAAATGTATCACGGAAAACCTTTGTATCATTGTACTTCAAATATCTTTAAAAATAAATGATTTAAGTACAAAATTAATCACTCAAATACGTGTACTGTAGCGCTAAACTGTGCGTCTTGTTGGAAGATACTTCTGTGGAACTGTCGTAGTTATCGTCCTCTGTAAGCAAAGTTCTGCTGACGTCAATGTACTTACCTCATCATAAACGAAAGTGAAATGCTTTGTGTATAGATACCGTAGTTATTACGCTTATTGCCGTGATGAAGAAACTACTGTGCTGTAACGTATTGTTGTGCTACGGAAAAGGCAGTCTCATTGTAGCTATACCACAAAAGTTACTACTAAAACATGTTTTACTTTCCAGAATAATACAGAAAAACTGTGCAGATATAAAACAGAAACACTGCAAAAGCAACATTGTAAATTGTCACACATTAGTAGTGTCGTGATAAAATCGTGTAGCTGTCACATAAACTAACCACTGTGTCATCTGGTGTCTCACTGAAAATACTTTAAATCCAGAATGTATTTTCAAGTAAACCAAAATGTTGCATTAAAATCTCATTAGCAGTATCAGTATATGGTATTACCTGTGTCAGCTGATCTTGTACTTCCCGGATTTCTCTTTGGTGTTGCGTATTAATTTGATTCTAATTTTGTTTGAATTTCCTAATTTGTTCGCACTCTTCTGTGTCATTAAAGACTACCGGTTTTGTGTCATTCAGATTATCATCTACCTTCGTAGATAAATTATTTAGCTGATCCGAAAGTTCAACTACTTTCTCTGATAATGAACTAATTTCCTCCATGTGTCTTTCTGAACCAATTTTCAGAGTATCCACTGTGTCCTTTAAGTTTTCCTGAGTTTTTGCAAGTTGCGTAACCGAATCGGTAGATGTAACTGAGTCAATTTTAGCTCGCAAGGTGTCGTGATTTTCATGAACAATGGTTTGCAGTTCTTTTATGGCTGCTTCGAGATTCTGTAATGCATTTTCATGCCACGAAAAAATAGGTTGAAAATGCTCACAAATTTGTGTTTTTACGTCATTACAGACTTTTTGACATTTCGATACAATGTTATGTAACTCAGTAGTTAAGTCTTCACGTGTTTGTTCAAGTGTGGTGTCTAACTTCCGAAGATTTTGTTCCATTGTGTCTAACTGTTGCTGTGTTTGTCTCTGGTATTGTTCCATTGTGTCTAACTTTTGAAGATTTTGTTCCATTGTGTCTAACTTTTGAAGCTTTTGCTGTGTTTGTCTCTGATTTTGTTCCATTGTGTCTAACTTTTGAAGCTTTTGTCCCATTTGTTGCATTAATTGTAATAACAATGCACTGGTATCTGAAACATGTTCCTCAGTGCTTTTCGGCAGTGAATTTGCACCGGCAACATTCACATTTTGACAAGCGGAAAATGTGTCTTGACTCATTTGAGAAAACGGCGAGAACCCAAAACCTGAGTCTACAGTATTTGCAATATTGTGTTCTGTCATTCCCGATTCCTGAGGCGAGCTGTTGCCGACCGATCGATCGATAATGGTTCCCTGTTCACTAATTGTTTCACTGCCTACACCATTATTTGCAGCCCGCTCCATTTCCCTAGGCACAATTACCAAATTACTATGTTGAACATTAGTTCATTCATTACACGGTGGCGCTAACACACTGCTTTCGTCTTCACTGTCATTTCTCAGTTTACTTTGGAGCCTAGTATTACGTTTTTCACACGCCATTATTGTCACAATATTTCACATGACAACACAGAAAAACACAATTTGAAGAGCAAAAATAAGAGAACACATTTACATAGCACTGAAAATAATATCTAGTTAATTGCAAGCGCAGCTGCGAAATACTTGGTGCAAATCTACATGTTTTACTGTACAACAATGAAAGACTGCAACTACAAAGGAGATTCTCTCTACAATTACGCGCTAGCAATAAACAAAAGCTACACTAATTACACAAACTACAAGGAAAAATCAGAAGATTCCAGTGAGGTATCCTCGGCTAAGGGTCGACATATGAAACGTCCCCTTTGAACAATTATACATGACTGTGCTTAAACTGACACACAATATTTTTAGCGCAACGCAATCTGACTTTCAAAAATCCCTACAAAAGAATGGCCCTGACTAATATTAACCTATACGTTTCACAAATCACTTACCTCACAAAAATCTTCGTTACTCGAACTACTGCAATACAGCGAGCGCCACTACTGCCAGCTAAATAAGATTCTAACTACTGAAGGCACTAACTACAGATAGGCATAGTTAGCAAATGAAAGATTTTAATAGAGAACAAACAATGTATTTACCTTAATAGTGTTGAAAAGTCATAATATACATAGCAGTTCATGACATCCAGTCTTACAAATTTCAAAACTCCGCCATTTCTCTCCCCACATCCACCACTGCTGGCGGCTCACCTCCAACTGCGCAACGCTACGCGCTGTTAACATCCAGCTGCCCAACACTACAATGGCAGACAACAATGCAAACTAGCCACAGACTGCACACAGCACAGCCAGTGATTTTCATACAGAGCGCTATGTGGCGTTACCAATAAGAAAACCTAAACAGCCTACTTATAATACGTACGAAGACACTGTGTAAAATTTAGTAAAGAAGTAGCATTGTGGTTAAGGGTGACACAGATAATTAAGGTTAACAATAGCGCGTGAGAGTGAGAAACGTTCCTGGCTCATCGACGTATAAACTGGTGAAAAACTTGGGGCCCTCTGCTTCAGTCACACGTGAGAAAGACCGACACTTACGTAAAGGACTCGAGACACCTCACTGAAAAGTTGAAAAAACAAGAACAACATCCTGGTCATCCTTGATGTTCTTTTTTTATTTGGCAAAGAGCCCCTCAATAACTCTCTGTAGCAAATCGGTTCCATTTTGCCGGAGAACGAAATAAAACCGTTTTATGCATGTCTTACCACAAGCTACGTTTTCTGGAATGGCGATTTCTTCATGTAACATTTCGAAAGATAGGCATCTTGTAAACCTAATGTGTAGTACATGTGCGTCAACGAAATCTTCGTAGTGCAGAGTCATCTTGAGGAACAGGTCGATGAGTTCCTAAGATATGCGGAACAGTCTCTATGCCAACATTAAACTTTTTGTGGAGATTGAGAAAGGATTAACAGCTCCTTTTTTAAGAGCTTGGATGGCGTGTACAGGTACAGCTGCCCATACTGCTTCAACACGATACCACAGTTCATCAAGAGTAGTGACTAACGTATTGTGACGAGCCAGTTGCTCGGCCACCATTGACCAGACGTATTCAATTGGTGAGAGATCTGGAGAATGTGCTGGCGAGGGCAGCAGTCGAACATTTTCTGTATCCAGAAAGATCCGTACAGGACCAGCAACATGCGGTCGTGCATTATCCTGCTGAAATGTAGGGTTTCGCAGGGATCGAATGAAGGATAGAACCATGGGTTGTAACACATCTGAAATGTAACGTCCACTGTATAAAGTGCCGTCAAGGCGAACAAGACGTGACCGAGACGTGTAACCAATGACACCCCATACCATCACGCCGGGTGATACGCCAGTATGGCGACGACGAATACACGCTTCCAATGTGCGTTCACCGCGATGTCGTCAAACACGGATGCGACCATCATGATGCTGTAAAAAGAACCTGGATTCATCCGAAAAAATTACGTTTTGCCATTCGTGCACCCAGGTTCGTCGTTGAGTACACCATCGCAGGCGCTCCTGTCTGTGATGCAGCATCAAGGGTAACCGTAGCCATGGTCTCCGAGCTGATAGTCCATGCTGCTGCAAACGTCGTCGAACTGTTCGTGCGGATGGTTGTTGTCTTGCAAACGTCCCCATCTGTTGACTCAGGGATCGAGACGTGGCTGCACGATCCGTTACAGCCATGTGGATAAGATGCCTTCATCTCGACTGCTAGTGATACGAGGCCGTTGGGATCCAACACGGCGTTCCGCATTACCCTCCTGAAGCCACCGATTCCATATTCTGCTAACAGTCCTTGGATCTCGACCAACGCGAGCAGCATGTCGCGATATGATAAACCGCAATCGCGGTAGGCTACAATCTGGCCTTTATCAAAGTCGGAAACGTGATGGTACGCATTTCTCGTCCTTACACGAGGCATCACAACAACGTTTCACCAGGCAACGCCGGTCAACTGCTGGTTGTGTATGAGAAATCGGTTGGAAACTTTCCTCATGTCAGCACGTTGTAGGTGTCGCCACCGGCGCCAACCTTGTGTGAATGCTCTGAAAAGCTAATCATTTGCATATCACAGCATGTTCTTCCTGTCGGTTAAAATTCGCGTCTGTAGCACGTCATCTTCGATGTGTAGCAATTTTAATGGCCAGTATTGTAGATACAGCATTACATACGTTGAGACATGGGTCAGGACAGGTCTCGTACAAGATTTGGTAAGGAATGGGAGTAGATTTGATGACGCTACTAACTACAAACACAAAACTTTATCTATTACTAACTACATTCCCACACACAGTGAAAAGGTCTCGTAGCCACCTTTCATTAGTCCAGTAGCCCACTTTCACTAGCATTTCTCTTTCTTTTTCTTGTTTCTCTTTTTTCATAACTGATTAAATGAATGTGGTTGGCTGTCACGTTGCTAGACGGTGGCGTAGTCTGCTGCAGAAAGTCTGCGATAGTCATACAGTTTCAGCAGCAGTTGTACAGAATAGCCAACTCTCGCAGTGGTCAAACAGGCAAAGCGGTTTGCAGTTCTTGTAAAAAGTCTACCTGCGTTAAGGTTGCTGGCGGAAATGGCATGTTTGGGTTTTCCGTGCCACGCGGAGCTTGGAAGAGGCTGGAGGAGAAAAAGCGAGGCAGGCTGCCGCCGGTACGGGAAGCGTCCACAGCTGTGCTCCAGTCGAAGTAGGGTGAGTTAAGGCCGGTTCCCACTAGAGCGCGGCAGCGCGTCGTGCGGCAACGGCAGCGGCAAGCGTTTTCCACTTTGACGCGGCGGCTCGCGGAATTGGCGTTCCCATCTGGAAGCGGCAGGCGCTAGCGGTAGCCAATGACGGACAGCTACTGAGGTACGGGGTGGGACCCACTGAAACTCCCGGTGCGTTTGAAAAACTATATCTTACACCTACATGGAGGAAAGACGAAGTTGGGTGAAGACATACCAATTTTCCATTTTCTGTACAATGTACTCTTTCACATATTCCATTATGCATGTTTTCTCATTTCACCATAAACAGATTTCATGACTACCGTTCATCATTCTTCACTATCTAGCACATTGCATAAGAATCATGAAAGAATAATACATATTTGGAACAAAGTTTTCGAAACCAGATTTTAAATTATAAGACATTTTCCGGTGCAGACGCAAACCTACAATACTTTATTAGTTACGAGCTGCAGTTTACAACTAAAGAGACAGTAAACGGTAGCAAATTAAGGAAATGGAACTTGAATAAGTCAAGACCCACAGTTTTTCGATAATCTTAAAGTTAGCGTAATGCAACGACTGACTGAAACAGAGGAAGGAATCCGCTAGAATACGAATGGATATCTTTGAGGGAAGAAGTGGTGAATGCAGCAGAGTATGAGAATGGGAAGAAGGTACAGTAGAAATCGTTAGATAAAACGTGAAATATTAAATCTGACAAGAGGGAAAAATATAAAAATGCAGCAAATAAAGTAGGCCCCCGAGGGGGAACCTGTTCCCCTACCGGGCGCGTCCCCAGGTGGCGGATAGGGGAAAGCTCTACAGATATGTAGGGTAGGTGGGAAATAAAATACCACCCGTGGACCAACACAGGACCAGAAATCCAAAGGCGACTGTCTCACATTGGGCGGTCTTTGGTCAGCGTCTGTTCCCCAGGTTGGGGCGGCTGGGAAAAACCTCCAGGGCTAACAACCGTGGTTGTAAATTTGTGGCTCGAAGAGTCACCCCTTACATAATACTATCAATCATGGAAGAGTGTAATGTGAAACAAATTACCCCAGGTGGACAATCCACCGCACCAAGGTGCGCAAGCAAACTATCGGATTCTGGGGAGTCTGCAGCATTGCACAGAGATGAATCGGGACATGATAAGACATCAAGCAAATTGAAATGTAAAAAAACAAGTTACATAGCTACTTTCAATGTAAACTCTCTTTTAAAAACAGGAAAATTAAAACATCTTACAGATACCCTCAAACATCATAGAATACTCGTAACATCACTACAAGAAACTCGATACATAGATGAAAACAATTTTGATTCCGGAGGTTTCAGAATATACAAAGGAAAGGTAGGCAAAAGAATAATGAAAAACACACCCCACCTCGGAACGGGCTTTATAATAGATAAAAGTATTTTAGACTCCATTATCAGCTTTCAATCACAATCGGAAAGACTCTCCACACTCACTTTTAAATCTGCTAATAGAGTATACACAATTGTGAATGCACATGCCCCCATAAATGAAGACAATAGCAAAAATTAGGAAAAGGTGGAACGTTTTTGGGAACAACTAGATGACGTGGTGCAAAAGATCCCAGACAAACACAACATCATACTTACGGGGGACTTCAATGCTCAAGTAGGAAAAGAGAAGAAATACAAAAATATTGTTGGAAACTACCCAGCGCACAATAGAACTAACGAAAATGGAGTCAGATTAGTAGAACTCTGCCAAGCGCATGGCTTGATCCTGAAATCCACAGCCTTTAAGAGACTACCCAGAAAACAGAAGACATGGACCTCACCAAACCCACACTTGGGTGAATTTCAACTTGAGCATGTGGCGATAAAATGGAAACACCATACAGAAATACAAAATGTCAAAGTACTCAGAGGAGCAAACTTGGATTCTGATCACTATCTTTCTAAAATAAAACTCAAAATTATCCCCAAAAGGAAAGATAGAAACAGTAAACCCAAAAGCAGAAGATACGATCCAGAAAAGATAATGAATTCGAAGGAGTTTCCCCTCGCGACTCAAGATATAAGGAACCAAAATTGGGATCAAATGAAGGAGAGCCTACTAACCAAAGCTGAACAAATAGCACCTATAACCAAAATCAAAAAACACGCATGGTGGACAGAGAAATGTGACAAACTTATTGAGCAAAGAAAGAAAGCATGGCAACAGATGCAATCTCAGAAAAATGAATATAATAGGCAAAATTTCCTGAGTGTAAGAAAACTAGTGAGTAAAAACCTCAAAAGAATTAAAAAAGCACAAGAAGATCAACTCCTTTTGCAGATCAACGAAGACTTCAACAAAAACAAGACTCGGAGCTTTTACATAACTTTTAAACAAAAAATAACCAAGTACAGCCCACCGACACTCCAATTACAAGATAAAAATGGTAATATTGCACACAACAACAGGGATAATTGCAAAATTTTGAGGGAATATTTCAGAAACCTTCTCAACTGTAAAGAACCAATTGAAAAAATGGATTTCAGCAACTCAACTTCAACAAGTCCTAACTCAGAACCACCCACCGTCGAGGAACTACAATCAATCATTTTGAATCTCAAAAACTATAAAGCTTCGGGAGAGAACCAAATTACAGCTGAACTGTGGAAAAATGTCAGTAGAAATGCCATAGAATCTCTCCAAAACATATTTGAAGAAATATGGAAAACAGAAAGAATTCCGGATGAATGGAAGATGGCCCTCATTCACCCAATTCATAAGAGGGGATCCAGAACAGACCCCAACAATTACAGAGGGATTTCGCTCCTTGACGTAACATACAAAATACTGTCTAAAGTCCTTTTGAACAGAGCAGAACCCCAGCTAGATTGTCAACTTGGAGAATACCAGGCAGGCTTCAGAAAGGGAAGATCCTGCCCAGAACAAATTCTAAACCTCAAAAATCTTATGGCCTACCAAAAATCGAGAGCAAAAGTGTATGTCATCACATTCATTGACTTTCAAAAGGCGTACGACTCCATAGACAGGGAATCTCTAATCTCCATATTAAAAGAATTGAACCTAGACAATAAAACTACAAACCTAATTAGAGAAACCATCACCAACACATACTCCAAAATTAAATTTATGGGAGAACTCTCAGACCTATTTGAGATAAAAACTGGAGTACGACAAGGTGATGGACTCTCTCCATTGTTATTTAACTGTGCCCTAGAAAAAATAGTAAGAGAATGGAACAAGAAAATCAATAGTGGAATCCGACTAGGAACAAAAAACAAAGGCATCAAGGTTAATTGCCTAGCATTTGCAGATGATATGGCCCTACTAGCTGAAACATGGGAAGAAGCCAAAGAACAGATCCTCGAATTACAGAAACAAGCAGAGAAAATAGGCCTTAAAATTTCTTTTGAAAAAACCAAAATAATCACAAATATAAAAAAGCCAATGAAATATCTTAAAGTAAGAGACCAAAAGATCGAAATTGTTAAAGAATTCAAATATCTTGGTGAATGGATTAGCTGGAACGCCCTTGAGAAAAAAGCAATAGAATTAAGAAGAAACAAAGTTGAACTAGCCTTTCAGCTTACTAAAAATACTTATAATAAAAAGTCCCTCTCATGGAATTCAAAAATAAAACATTACAACACTGTCATTAAACCAGAAGCACTATATGCAGCTGAGACATTATCTATCACTAACCATGGCCCAATTGAAAGGCTAGAGATCAAAGAAAGAAAAATATTGAGAAAAATTTTAGGCCCCAAATTTCATAACGACAAACTAATTCATACCAAAAATGAAACACTCTACAAAACCACAGAAAAACTTTCGGATACAATGAGGAAAAGAAGAATTGAGTTTTATGGGCACATTCTCAGAATGAACCCAAATAGACTTACAAAAAGAATGTTTGACTACTTCAGGAATAAAAAATCCAAACCAAATTGGTTTATCCAAACAGAGAAAGACTTAAGAGAACTACACATCACACAAAAAATGCTCACAGACAGGACCGCAAAAATGATAAGCAAAGACAGAAAAGAGGGATTCCAGCTCCAAAATAGAAAGAAAAGAACGATTGTCATCTCTGATGAGGAAAGAAAAGCAAGATCAGAAAGAATGAAGCAGTACTGGGCGAAAAGAAAGGCACAGAACACACAGAAGTGATTGATTCAACGTACCCCAAAGTTGGATGAAACGAAGAAGAAGAAGAAGAAGAAAGTAGGCCATTGGAAATAGAAATGTCTAAACATGACGTTGACAGGAAGTCCAAAATTGCAACGTGATTTTGCACTTGGAAAACATAAGGGAATGAAAATGAGAAAGAACAAAGAAATCTTTGCTCAAAGGAGAAGCAACTGTCAAGAACTCATTTGGCAAGCCAGAACTAAGCAAATAAGAGAAGGCTAGATAGTGGAAGGAATATGTAGACAGGAGAGAGGGAGGGGTTGTACAAACTAACATAAGTACAATGTTAGATTCCTGTGAGATGTCTGAACACGCGAGGCAATACTGATCCTACCACTTAACTAAGTAGACACACTGAAGAACAGCGAAACTGTGTTTATAGCATTTGCATGTTTAGAGAAAGGTTTTGACAATCTTAATTAAAACATTCTTTGAAGCTCTGGAGATGTCATCGATAAAACACAGGGACACAAGATTATCTACAACTTGTACAGAAACCAAACTGCATTTCTAAGACTTCAATGACTTGAAAGGGAAGCAGTAATTGAGAAGGCAGAAGTAGAGAGGATATAAAATGAAGACTGTGAATAGCAAGAAAAGCGTTCTGAAAAAGAAAATTTGTTCACACCGAATATAAATGCTAATGGTTGGATACTATTTTACAAAGGTATTTGTGTGGAGTGCAGCCTTGTATGTAAGTGAAACGTGGACGATGAACAGTTCTGTCAAGAAGACAATGGACGCTTTCAAAACGTGGTGATTCATAAGAATGCTGAACATTAGATACGAGGATCGTGTGACTAAAGAAGAGGTACGGAATTAAATAGAGGAGGAAGAGGAAATTACGGCACAACTTTGACAACAATAGGGGTTAGTTGACAGGACGTATTGTGGGGCGTCAAAGAGTGAGGACAAAGGGGTTGGGTGATAGTATTCTGATAATAATCATCTGCTGAAATACTATTCTACTATTTTATCTATTAATGTAAGCAGTGAATTTACTCTTCCATGCACTCCTTAAAACATTTAAACCAAAACTGAAATCAGCTGAACACCAAATCTTTCAACCACTGTCTGACAACTACTGGATTCACTTTCAACTTTCTATAACTATCACTGGCTAGCCACACACACATACAGATATAAGGAGAACAAAAATAAACAAACATTAGTTTTTCAGCATATAATTCTGCAGGTTGGCAACATGTACATAAACAAACCAGACAGGAAGGGACATGAGATGAACACACTGTAGTTACGACTTTAAATCAGAGTTTTCGGTAAAACGTCTACTGCTAGTGACAGAAGAAAAAAGAGCGAACATGAAAATGTGCTTATGTTCCATAATCTAAGTTTTAGTTCAACCTCCAGCATGTGACCAGGTGAGGGGAAACGTATATGTCCGCCAAAAACTCGATTCACTGTAAGTAATCAGTCATTCACATAAAAAAAGATGTAAACTGTTTTATAATCTGCAAGTATCACAGATCAAAACAAAACTGAGTCATTCTAGATTCCACCGAAGATGCCTTAAAGTAAAAGGCGAAACGCGTCTTGAATCAGTAAAGTACACTGGATAAAGAAAAAAGAAAGGAAATAATCAATAACTCTACATATTTAGTAAATTACATCTTATGACATACCAGCAAATTAGTTTCGGTTTAACTTCTCATTCGACATGCTATTAATGCCATTTAAAAAAATTCATCTATCCCTTCTGAAAAACTGTAGTTACTTTCATATCTCGGTAGATAAACAGATTTAGGATATTTATCATGCGACGAAATACATGACTTTTCACAAGTTATCGTTTGCAAAAAAAAAAAAAAAAAAAAAAAAAAAAAAAAAAAAAAAAAAAACATTTCGATTTCTTGAACCGTTTACGAAATTTGCGGTTGATACAACCACATGGTTTACGACGAGCAGGACGAAGTACCGATCGCGTCGCCGAGCAACCCGCACGCGGTCACCGCACAGCCCGTCCGCCGACATATCAGTCAATATCTCGAGAACGGTGATAGCTATCGTTCTGCTCTCAGCTTTAAAAACAATTTCGATATGTTGACTAAATTTCATACGCAATAATGTATTACCTAAAATGAACTGTACGCAAAGTCCACGCAATGCGTTTTTACCTCTGCACACTCATTAAAATTTCGTGTAAAGGTTTACGTAAATGCGATACAGCAAGTAACCACCACGAATAACGAAAAGAAATTCGGTTCTTTATCGAGAGAAGATATCGGGCTGTAACATGTCCAAGAATCAAATTTTTCTACCGAATAGTTTCCTTGGAATCGGATGTTAAGTATTTCATAGCTGCCGCCGCGTCCGCGCCAGCGGTTCGGCGCAAGTTCGTGTGGCCCGGGAGTCCGTACCTGACGTCACGCTCAGCGCGTTCTGTGATTGGCGGCGCGCACCTGGAGCGCGGCACGCGGCAGCGGAAGCGGTTCGACATGGTCAAACCGCGACGCAGAGCCCGCCGCGCCGTGCCGCTGAAGCCGTTTCCATGGCAACCACGCCGCTGACGCGCGGTTTTGAAGCGGCAGCCCTAGTGGGAACCGGCCTTTAGACTGACCGTGTGGCGCGTTGTTACTTGGCGAGAGGAGAGCTGTTAGCTTTCGGTCTCGCTTTTCAACTCTGAAAGTTTGCTTTACCTTGTCGCAGCATGGAATGCAAAACTTTGCCAGATTTTTCTTTTAGTAATTTTCTATAGCAGACTTGGATCCGCTGGAAGAGCGCTACACAAAGGTGTCGCATCTATAAGAAGTGAGCCCTCGTTTCTGTATGATTGTCTGTCTGCCTTCAGTTGTGCCTGTATACGCTTTTATTTTTCTAAATATTAATAGCTTTGCCTTCTCGTAAATTTTCCTTGCTTGATGTATCTTTCGTCCGTGGGGAGCCAAACACGTGGTTGAACATTAGAGTTTGTTGCGCTACCGTCATCACTAACTGTCCGGTCTCATGTGTGTTTTAGATAGCTGTTCATGATTGCGTGATGTGATATTCTTGCAACTTGGCCACCATACCTAGAAATTGCGTCTCCACAAACCACGCGGGCACGCGGGTGTACTGCGAAACGTGTACCGTTTCACGAGCCATTGCAATCAGTTATCAGGCAACCGCAGTTGTATGAATGATTCACATCAATGATTTTAGGTGTAGATTATAACGGTGAATGTATCGATGCTTTTCTTTAATGTTTTAGGAATTAATGTTATCAGGAATTGTGAACATGCCTCACATCCATGTCTTAGGAATAAATGATTTTATCTACAATTTTCTCTTGTATTCCGAGGTTACGTTTTTGCACCTAAGCCACTCACCTCGTAGCTTTCCTGTTAGGACATCCAACGCGTTTCCTTACGCACAGGTCCAGTGATTATTTTCCCCTTTCGCTTTAAAACAAATGCATTAGATTAAGACATATCTTCAGGTGTGTTGCTGGGGAGCTGATCTTATGCACAGTGTTCATGTTGTTGTTGTTGTTGTTGTGGTGGTCTTCAGTCCAGAGACTGGTTTGATGCAGCTCTCCATTCTACTCTATCCTGTGCAAGCTTCTTCATCTCCCAGTACCTACTACAGCCTACATCCTTCTGAATCTGCTTAGTGTATTCATCTCTTGGTCTCCCTCTACGATTTTTACCCTTCACGCTGCCCTCCGATACTAAATTGGTGATCCATTGATGCCTCAGAAAATGTCCTACCAACCGATCCCTTCTTCTAGTCAAGTTGTGCCACAAGCTCCTCTTCCCCCCAATTCTATTCAATACCTCCTCATTAGTTATGTGATCTACCCATATAATCTTCAGCATTCTTCTGTAGCAACAGTGTTCATGCACTTTCTATTTTATTTTAAATGTTTGATTCTCGTGAACAGTGCACGGGCAATACTATTAATTACGTCGCATCCCCTGTGAGCGATATCACAACGTACTTTTATGAGTTTTTGGTCTGTGATAAATTAATTTATTTTCCGACTCGGCCATACCTTTGATTAGTTGTATGGTTAGAGTCGGTGGCGATCCTAATCTTCTCACGTTAATTTCACAATCAATAAGCATTTCCATTTGAATCTGGTTCATTTAAATATTCGGACACAGTTCCGACCGCTACGTTTTGTTGACTTAAAGGCGCTTCATGCCACTTACGCAGAACGCAACAAGTACACGGCTGTCTTACACGATTTATTCACAGTTGCCACACGACAACTGCCGGCAGCGACCATTTGCCTATGAATTAGTTTAATAGTAAGAAGTAACCAAGTGAGTTACACGCAGTCGGTGCCAACCCAATAATAAACTAATAACCCGTAGAAACGGGTTAGTTACAACAATCTACAGAATGTGTACCAGTCACCACAAACATATGGAGCGTCTACGATACCCATACATAAAAAAACGTGTTTTTTCGATACCCATATTACTATTCTTTGAGTGCTTATCCATGGTTTGCAGTACACGTTTGGTGATCTGTGGAAAATTTCTGTGACATCTTTTCTATGAACATTTCACAATAGAGGTTATGGTTAATGAGACACTGAAGGTTCATACAAGTCATACCTGGAATTATAACGTGTTAATGTTTAGGCATCAGATTGATCTAAATGGAATTAATGGGCATAAAATAGAAGTCTGAATCACTTTATACTATATCTAAACACATAAAAGATTGTCAAAAAGAATCAAATCATTTGCCCATGGCCATAGTTTCTCATCTTACTAAGTGTCATACGATACTCACAACCATTGCACCATTACTCACCACTGTCGCCACAATATTCATCTTCTGGGGCCTCCATATTCTGGTATCCTTAAATGTACTTAGTAGTAAGTGGTGGCAAATTACAACTTCCAGTCACCTTACAATGTGGCGTCAATGAAAATCAAACACTACTAGTCTCACTTCATACACAAATCCATCAACCTACAAGTCGTCAAATCGTCTCATAAACCTCGCAGTACAGTTGAAAATCTCACAAAATCGTCCTCACCTAGAGGGAATAAATACACTACAATTGGAATTAATCATAAACAACCACTTTACGACCACTTACTCGGCACACCACCGTACTCTATACCTTCTCACTCACGAAAAAAAAAAAAAACAACGCTACACTTTTCTGCTGAAAAGAAGATACAACACTAAAAATATGGAGGAACCCATCACAGGTGGCGGAGCGGTTCTAGACACTTATGTCTAGAACCGCGCGACCGCTACGGTCGCAGGTTCGAATCCTGCCTCTGGCATGGATGTATGTGATATCCTTAGCTTAGTTAGGTTTAAGTAGTTCTAAGTTCTAGGGGACTGATGACCTCAGATATTAAGTCCCATAGTGCTCAGAGCCATTTGAACCATTTGAAACCTTCACAATTCATAGGAAATAATACACTTTGCCGGCCGCGGTGGTCTCGCGGTTCTAGGCGCACAGTCCGGAACCGTGCGACTGCTACGGTCGCAGGTTCGAATCCTGCCTCGGGCATGGATGTGTGTGATGTCCTTAGGTTAGTTAGGTTTAAGGAGTTCTAAGTTCTAGGGGACTGATGACCACAGCTGTTAAGTCCCATAGTGCTCAGAGCCATTTGAACCATTTAATACACTTTAATTTTACCCACATAAGAAATGAATCAAGAACATAGGGGAAACACGTTCCGATCTTAGAGGTGCATGATTATCTACTTCTTACTCAATACACAGTTTTACATTGCAGATGTGGTGCAGGCCCTTCGACTTGCGAGAGCGGAGGGTTTCTACTTCAAATGCGTTCGGATGTGGAATCCGCTTGATCTGTACGGCCTATTGACTAAGAAAAAGAACTTCTCTCATAACCCAGCACGTTTATTTGAGAACTTGTGCGAACGTACAAGTACTTTCTGGCCTACGTAAAAACCTATGTTCTGTACTTTCTTTTTGCATGCTCTTACGCGAGCCGCTGTAGTTCTCTTTATATTTTTCAGGGCAAGCTCCACAATTGCAGATCGCCGTAACCTCGGTTCCGCTGGCCAGGGAATCACCTCTTTTATCTTACTCGGAGGCTCCTTGGTTTTTCAGGACCAGAATCGTTGGAAGCATCGTCGAGGCATTTGGTAATTTATTCAATATATTCCGAAAACCGGATAGTTTCGTGTCCCACGTCCAGTGGTCACGGTGGCAGTTCAAAAAATGGTTCAAATGGCTCTGAGCACTATGGGACTTAACAGCTGTGGTCATCAGTCCCCTAGAACTTAGAACTACTTAAACCTAACTAACCTAAGGACATCACACACATCCATGCCCGAGGCAGGATTCGAACCTGCGACCGTATATATATTCTTTTTATTAATATTAATCGAATTGATTACGCTGTCCTATTTTACAAATCTTGTAAATTGTAAGTCAGTGGAGGCGTGAACTTACGTCGATTTTGCTTGCTTTACGCCCTTGAGATTTACGGTATTTGGTTATATGCTTCTTCTTCCGCCATAACTACTTCTCATTTTTGACCGTGAATACAATACTGATTTTTATCGGACTTTCTCTTTAGATGCAGGCAGCTACAGTGACATGACATTAGCATAATGCACGGGAGAAAAGAAAACTTTCGTGGTTTTGCACTAAAAGGAACTATCACACTTCATGCTTCCATAAAAATTATTATTCAGGTAACACAATGTCTACTACACTCTTCTCACAAGAATACGTCTTCTCCCCACGAGAACTAAAGACATAGCCCTCCAAAAAAATGGAACTTCCATCATTTGTCATTCGCCTTCCGGCGTGGCAAAATACATCTTTTCCGACGCTTACAGCGGTCGCGCTAGTGGTTATTATCGTTGGTTTTAAATTTTTGTCGTAGTTTGTTGGGGCTTTTCCTTGTGTACTTGTACAATAACCAACATAATTTCCCAGTTTCCTTTCATCCACCTTTCACAGGGATTTTCTGAAGGGCGGAAAAGGGATATAAAGATAGGCTTAACCCGCTTTCTCCGAAGCATATACTCCCAGTGACGTGACCTAAATTATGGCCCGTTGTCCGAGATCACACGCTTCACAGTGCTAATCTCCTGTAAGAAGTGGTTAGCGAACGCGGCGGCTACAGCATTACCGGTCGCCCTACGCAGCGGCTTGAGGCAGACGAATTTTGACGTCAGCTCTACCGCCACGATTGTACGCAAACCCATTCCTGGAGCGCACCAGTGGACCGAGTAAGTCTACTGCCTTGAGATCCATTAGTTTACTGGCAATGACCGGGTGCATTGGTGCGGCAAACGACACAGTGGGCGGCTTGGCCTGCTGACAGGGCCTGCATACCCAACTTACTTTACGGATACGCCGAAGCATATTATTAAAATAGCATGTTTCTCTCAGCTTCTCCAAACATTTCCGCGTACCAAAATCACCGTAGCTCAGTTGGACGTACCACACGACCTTATTCACCAGTTCCTCGGAAATCGCTAACAGCCATCTGGAGTCATCCAGGGCTCGCCTCTTAAATAGGACGCCGTCCCGCACAATATAATACTGCCTGATGTCCGCGCGAGATTTATCGTGCCATTTCTCCTTGATGTCACGTAAAACTTAGTCCTTGTCTTGCTCTGCCCCGATATTACGTAGTGTTGCAGTGACATAATTTTCAAATGCCACGTTTTGTAGGTATAAAACACTAAAGTTGTTTTCATCTGTTGCACCATCCTCAGCATGGGTGAGCCCGATAGGCATCCGAGACAGAGCGTCAGCAATGATGTTCTTGTGCCCCGGAATATATTCTATCGTGAAATGGTATTCCTGGAGAAATACCGTCCACCGTCCTAGCCTACCATGATTCATCTTGGCGCTCATTAAGAATTGTAACGCTCTATGGTCGCTGTACACCATAGTCGTGCACCCGGACAAATAGTAGCGGAATTTCTTGAATGCCCAGGCAATCGCCAGGGCTTCAGACTCTGTGACAGAGTAGTTCCGTTCACTCCGCTTGCGAATGAAATAGTTTTCCAGGTAGACAGGTCCTTTCCCCATCTGTCTGGAACAACATCGCCGCAGTCCAGTCAGTGAGCTATCTGTCATCAGGCAAAACTCCTGATTCAGATATGGGTGCGTGAGCAATGGAGCGTTAACCAATGCATTTTTAGCCCGTCAAATTCGCTCTGTGCTTGTTCGTCCCACATCCAAACGGTGTTCTTACCCATCGGTGCACGCGAACGAGGGGTTGACAATACAGTGAAATTTACAAATCTTTTGTGAAGTTACAGAGTCCCAAATAACCCCTGAGCTGACGCTTTGAAATAGGCTTTGCACACTTTTCAATCGCTGCGATCTTGTCGGGGTCTGGATAAACCCCATTCACCGACAAAATACGACCCAGAAACTTTATGCTTTCGCACCAAAACCGTGATTTGTCCAGATTCACAGTTAGCCCCGCTTTCTCGAATACCTCGAGCAGTCGGTTTGGAACCCAGTTGTGTTCGTCCCATGACTACTCTGCAATGAGAATATCATCCACATATACAGTTACGTGCATCTTCAAGTCGTCAGGTAGTATGCTATTCAGGCCTCTTATGAAAGCAGCTGAAGAAACATTCAACCCAAAAGGGAGGTGTTTAAACTGGTAGCAACTCCCATAGCAGAGGAATGCTGTGTATTGCCTGCATGACGAATCAAGCATTATTTGCCAGTAGCTGTACCGGAGGTCAACCGATGGTAAAACTTTCACACCGTGAAAGCGTTGCAGAAGTTCCTCCAGCCCTCCTGGCCTATCCGTCTCGGACATAATAATCATATTTATTTGCCGTGAGCCCAACACCAAATGCACGGACTTGTCATGCTTTGGTACAACGAGTAACAGCGAGTTGTAGGAGCTCCTTGCTCGCTCTATTACACCCTGTTCGACCATCCTACTTATTTCGGCTTCCACGCTACTTTTGTACACCAGTGGAATAGGGTAGGGTTTAACAAAAAACGGTAGATGCTCGCGCACCATAAAGTGGTACAGAAATCCACTGATTGCCCCTGGTGAGTCCGAAAATACTTGAGTGTAGCTTCTCAGAATGTGACACAGTTCCACTCGATTAGCTTTTGTGGGTCTCGCACCAACGATACATCTGTTCACGATGTTCATGAAAACAGCGTTCCTCTCATTCTCACTAGATTGTGAGTCCAGGTCACTAATCAGATTGACAAAAAAACCCTGCCCAGGTCGCGACACAGCCCTAACGTGAAATTTCAGACATTCACCTCACACTCCTTGCGCAAAACACATTCCTCAAAAATTAGACTGACAGGTTTGCTCATGGCAACGACAGTCATAACACCTCGAGCCACGGCAATTAGGGCGTGGTGTGCATTGATAAAGTCAGTCCCTAATATCACGGCCACGTTCATTAGCGGCATCACAAAAAAATTGAACTCATGACCTTGACAAATGAAGTTTACTCGAACCTGTATTTTAATTTTGACATTTTTTCCGTATATCGCGCCCCTGAACGTGGTTCCTCTCTCCTGGAAAGTCGGCCAACTCCCCGTCTCTTCACACCTTCGAAACGCTGCCTCACTAATAAGCGGGAAGGGGCTGCCCGCATCGAGGTAACACCTAAGGCTGACACCTCGAATGGAAACAGACGCGACTGGGCTTACTGCTGGCACACAAATACTGTGCCCATCCCTCAACAAACCTTCCCTAATGTCGTCTTCCTCTATCAAATGTACTCCAATATCGACAATAGCACTGGTCCTCAGCAGGTTGACGCCTTCTGCGTCAGTCAACTGTCATTGTTCCATTTGATTAGGGGCATTAGGCGGATAGTGTTGGGGATTTGCCGGACGAATTTCTATACCCGCTAGCGGACTATCCGCACCGTTTATGGCATCCCTGCCATTGCTTGGTCGGTAATCGTTCCGGGGCCGGTTACGACTACCGTTCCCTAGTCTGCCATAGTTACGCCTAAATCGCTGTCCATTTCCATATCTCTCTACAACTCCGGCGTGCCTCCGATTCCCTCTTGGCGATCGGTGACCATTGGCATCATTCGCTCTACCCGAGTTCCGCGAAGAGTCGCGACGCTGCCAACGATCGCTCGCTCTGTGATGCCCGGGTGACCCGTTGCGTCTTGAGTGCCACCTGCCCCGACGGCTGCGGCTCCGCTCACGCGGCCGCTGCTCGCAGACGCTCCGGCCGTAATTACGCGCGCTGCAGTTCGCATCGCACTCAAGTTCTAGTAGCAGATTACGGAAAACTCTCTATGTCGTCCTTACACCGTCCTGCAAGGATAACATGCCGCAATTGCATGGGAAATTTTCGCAGACAAATGAAAATAATTTCCGCAGGCCCATAGAGATCGTATAAATACTCATTCGCCTGCTGCATGTGTTCGAACATCTGCACAGGGCTGGGGAATTTCGACCGGTTGAGTTCTGGTAGCGTGATAAGTCCGTGTTTTACTCGACTTTGGTCTGCTACTGACCAATAAATTGAAAGAAAATGCTGTCGAAATTCCCTGACTGAGTAGCAATTGCGTGCAATTGACCTCAGACGCACCGCTGGCTTACTTTCGAGGTAACCGCACATGCATTCAATTTTGTGCGCACTTGGCCACGTCGCAGGAAGGGACAATTCGAATTGTTGCAACCAGGCATGCGAGTGAATTCCTGTGGCCGAATTACAGAAAACTTCAAATTTCCTCACCGTCAAAAAGTGTTTGAAATCAAATTCATGATTTCCACTCCTTGGCGAACATTCCTGAGGGGGGCGTACCGTTCTCACGTGGTGCGAGAACCGTGATCATAACGATAATCAAACTCGCCATCGTTCCCGGAATCACTGTCGGAGTAATTGCCCTTGCGGTCATTCATTTTAGCTTCATGGGCCGTTACACCTTTCATGTGTAATTCTAAACGGGCCATGCGCTCACATAGCACCTTCGTAACCCCTTCTTGTTGCCTATTTATCTCACACTGTCCGTGTTGTAATTTCTTTGGCGACCGTATTTCGTCTGTATCAGCTAATGAAGATTTCAAATGGTTCAAATGGCTCTGAGCACTATGGGACTTAACATCTGAGGTCATCAGTCCCCTAGAACTTAGAACTACTTAAACCTAACTAACCTAAGAACATCAACACACACCCATGCCCTAGGCAGGATTGGAACCTGCGACCGTAGCAGTCGCGCGGTTCCGAACTGAAGCGCCTTGAACCGCTCTGCCACCGCAGCCGGCAATGACGATTTACTCGTCTCCCTATTACCGTTAGATTTGCCTGCTATTGTGTCCGAGATTTTGGCTATCTCTTCCCGCATCTTTCGGTATGACGTGTCCTGCTGCAATTGCATTCGCCCGAGATTTCTCTGTGGGACCATTAGCGCATGGCCATGGGTTTCTACCTGCGTTCTGAAGTGGCAGCGTCTTCTACTCGGGACATAAGAGCCCCGTGGTCACTCTGGTACTGTTCCTCTAACGTGCGGATATTCCCAGCGACCCTTTCTCCGTGCTCCGCAAAACGCTTGCTAACGACCCGCTGCCCCTCCCTTAAAACACAAATGCGTTGATCAATGATCTCCAGTTTATCTCCGATACCCCGTACTATTTCGTTACTTAATTTTGTAGTAACTTCCTCGAGATGCCTCTTATTATCTACTCCTTGCCTCTTAGTCTCTTCTGCTTGCCTTTTAAACTCTTCTGCTTGCTTTTTATTACCCTCTACTAACTATTCGTCCTTGTTCAGCATTATTGTCTGACTGGTTCTCCCGATTGCGGCTCCCTGAACGGCTACGCGTCTCCACCGTGTAGTTAGTTACTCCGTGTTCAAGACAAGAAAAATAACACCAAAAGGCTCCTAATCGACTAACATTCCCCACAAAGCACTAAAAAAAATTACTACAGTATACCGACACACGCTACTGATCAAGAATCACTAATTACCACACTTTCAATGAAGTGAGATAATAGATTACAGTGCCTATAAAGCTGTACGTAAAAACATAAAGCACGCAAACAATGACATCTCCACCTAGAGTTGAAATCAACGCAAAAAATGTTCTGCGTTGTGGATAGGCAATATACAGGTTAGCACATCCAAAAGAAATTAAACTAAACCTAACTACGCATAAGAAGCTCTATGGTTTACCGCAATCCTAGAGCAGGGTAAGCCATGTGTAAGAGGCGTGAATAAAGGGTCGCTATGTGTAAGGTGCGTCAAGTGCACTTTGAATAACAAAATGCTGTCTGACATTGAAGTCAATGTAAAAGATCGTTTCGCCACCAACTCTAGCCACACGACAAATAAGAGGTTGGGCTGAGTCGGAAAATTACTTAATTTATTCAAAAGAAAAACTCATAAAAGAACATTCATTATAAAGTCACTCATAAAGAATGGGATGTAATTATTGATATGATCCCGGCAGTGTTAACGTGAATCAAATGTTAAAATAAAGTTCAGAGGGCGTGGGCACTGTGCATAAGAACAGCTTGCAGCAACATTCCTGAAAACAAGATCTATTCTAAAGCACTTCCTTAAAGTAAAAAGGGAACACTAATTATTGGACCTGTGTGCATGGAAACGCCTTGGAAGGGCTAGCAAGGAAAACTACAAGGTAAATAGGTAGGTAACAGAGACGTAACATCGGCACACTGGATAAGATTGGAGGTAAAATTATTTATTCCTTAAAACTTTGATGTAAGGCCTCTATACAGCTGGTGTTGCCTGGTAACTAAGTACAATTGCTTGTGAAACGCTATACGTTTCATAACAGACTCGTCTGCCCACGTGGTTGGGGAGACACAATTTATACCTACCGTGGCCAAATTTTAGCAACATAAAACCACGCAGTCGCAAACTGTTAACATTTTACAGTGGATCCATTTGAATAGACAAAGGATAATGGCAGAGGGCCAACAAACTCTAATATTAACCCACGTGCATGATTTCCAACGGACATAAAGTAATGAGACAAAGAAAATTCACAAAGAAGTAATGATTACCAAGGTTCGGAAAAGATTAGGAAGTATGCACGGGCAGTTGCAGGCACACAAACATTCACACTGAACCGAGGGCGCTTCAACATATGCAACGCCTTTGTGGTACGTTCCTCTTACGGATCAAAGTGAAGTCTGCATTAGGAATCAAACTGAAAGTCTGCAAAAGCCTTGCATTCCTTGCTGCGACCCAGCAAATCAATCTTTATAAGATGAAATGCGAGACCAAAAGCTAAAAGTTCCCCCCTTTTTATGAGACAACGCGCCACACGGTTAAGTCGACTGGCCCTTCTTTGAAGAGACTTCGGTTGCAGACCCTCGGCGATCTGGAAGCAGACCGAGCGTCTCACACACTCCAACGTCTCCCATTCGACCTCGTGGCCACGAAAACCCAGAGATGAGGCATCCGCCACCAACCTAACACCGGTAACTTTCACACAAGGGGATCAAACCTCTTTGCCTACCTGAAAACTACAAGGGTTGGCCATTCTGTACGACTTTCGCTGATTCTCTGCAGCAGACTAAACCACTATATAGCAACATGAAACACACCCACGTTCATTCACTCACGCATGCCAGAGAGTTCTGTATCATCGGAAAACAAATAAAATGATAATGGAAGGGAACTATAGGTCCCTATCAATGTAGCATTAAATATGGATATAAACGTTACTATTGGAAATGTGCTTAGATTTAGTAACCAAATTATTGAAGCCAATAAAAATTGTTGCTAATGATGTGCCTAGATTTATTCGTCTGGAATTAATCAACATAAATTTTACTCTAGCTGATTGAATGTTTGTGAAGCAAACTGATCATTTTCATTAAGAAACTAATATTAGTGCTTCACTGAAGCCTAATGCTGCATTTTGGTGGGCCAATTATTCATGAACCATGTTATCCTGTATGTATTCCCATTTTTAATGTTACACAGGAATAAGAAGTAATTGTAACTGATGAAAATGATTATTTGATTGACTTCAATGGTGGTACTGTAACAGTTACTTTAGAAATGATTTAAAATTTTTTTATCTTTAATAAATTGTGAACAAAATAGAGAGCTATCAGTTCTACTCATTCCCTGTGAATGAGAAATCAAAAAATAATGTAAATATTCCCAACAAGGATACAGAAATTAATATAAATACAAATATATAAATAATATAAATACAAAGTAATATAAATACAGAGGTCCCGAGTTCGAATCTCGGTCCGGTACATAGTTTTAATATGCCAGGAAGTTTCATGTCAGTGCACACTCTGCTGCAGAGTGAAAATCTCATTCTGGAAACATACCCCAGGCTGTGGCAAAGCCATGGTTCAAATGGCTCTGCGCACTATGGAACGTAACTTCTGAGGTCATCAGTTCCCTAGAACTTAGAACTACTTAAACCTAACTAACCTAAGGACATCACACACATCCATGTCCGAGGCAGGATTCGAACCTGCGACCGTAGCGGTCGCGAGTACCTTTCGAAGAACTGTAGCGCCTAGAACCGCTCTGTCACCCCAGCCGGCGGCAAAGCCACGTCTCTGCAATATCCTTTCTTCCAGGAGTGCTAGTTCTGCAAGTTTCGCAGGGGAGCTTCTGTGAAGTTTGGAAGGTAGGAGGCGAGGTACTGGCGGAATTAAAGCTGTGGGAACAGGGCGTGAGTCGTGCTTGGTTAACTCAGTTGGTAGAGCACTTGCCTGCTTAAGGCAAAGGTCCCGAGTTCGACTCTCGGTGCGGCACACAGTTTTAATCCACCAGGAAGTTTCATATCAGCGCACACTCCGCTGCAGAGTGGAAATCTCAGTCTGGAATATAAATACAGGGGATGGAGGACTTCATCCTAATCATGCTCAATTGTACATAAGCTTCAGTACTATTGGAGCTGATGGTGCAGATTATCCTACTTATGATGGAAAATCTAATAAATAATTAAGTGATAATTATGTGGCAAAGCTATTTGATTTTATAACCATAAAGAAAAGAAATAATGTTATATCTAGAACAGAGCATCTTTTTCTTCCATCATCAGTTTTGTTGAATTTGACTTCATCTCTTAATGAAAAAATAAGTTTAGAAGGACATATACTTAATAATGAAAAAGTAAATAGTAACAAAAATGCGCTTTATCCACTATGTATACTTGGTGGTTCCTTTAGGGACTTTTAAGAAATTTTATGTGAATGTGATCTCATTTTAATTTTTACTTGGAGTTTCAGTGCTGGAGATGCTCTTCTTAGATGGCCTGACTCAATAACACTTAATTGAAGTAAAAGATACACTTCAAAAAGGAGGTAAAATTGTAGTAGAATCTATGTAAATTCGTGTACCTATTGTCAAACTGAATCGAATTATGAACTTGAGCGAGGTACTGGAAAACCCTAAAATTCCAATATCTTTCTATGAACTACAAACAGTTGAGGAGGTGTGATTAACTGTGAAGAGGAATTTCGAACTAGATCTCATGAATTACTATAGTTCAGTATTGATTTGTTCTATTTTATTTTTGTTGATACCTAAACTAATTGAAAAAAGTAGTTGGTTGGTTCTTCATTATACGATCATGTAAAACTTCAAACTATTTATATTAAAAATGGGAGGAACGAAATGGTTCATCAAGAAATATGGAACTTGGATCCACCAAATAATTATCACAAGGCATATCAAGCATTTCTTGATTTTAATCGAGTCACGTAGTTGAACTATCCTATCTAAGTGATTAATATGACTTGCGGAAAGAATATTGTTATCACTCAGGGGACTACTATGAAAAAATCGCCAACATAATTATGTAAGAAAAAGAGAATATCATATTTCATGCGCAGCACAGAATACTTACTCAAAATTTTAATCTAAAAAATTGCATGTCTAATGATACACAATTTTATTCATTATTATTTTTCTGAATAGCGTTTTTCATGTAGATTATGTTAGGATTTTGAATTTTTAAACTCGGTGGGTACGTTGACCACACTTGATAAGTTTTCACTGCACAACCTTTTTTACAAATTTATTAAATTAATAATATTATATTTATAAAGATTTTTGATCAAAGACTTTTTATAAGATAAAAAATTGAAGACTTTTATGTTATAAACATCAAGGGGGACCTCGTCTTAAATCACACTCTGGCAGCCTATTGCCTGACCGTAACTCAGTTAATTTGTGTCCCTGCATGTATTTTCCCAATACCACCTGAACGACGCAATCATAGTGTTCGAAGCGAATGCGTGTACCTAATTTATCTGAAAGGCTTCGTGAGTTATTTACCAGATTATGCTCTTCCCCTCCCCGCGGACTTCGCCCTTCTGTTTCTGGCACCTGTATGCTTATATAGATTTCATGTTACAAGCTCTGTTCATCTCCAGTTTATGATTACGTTTGTTCGTCATGTGCCGTTCCTCCTGTGGAATATTTTGTGATAAACGATGGTTTAACTTACCGGTTTTTCACTTCATTATTTAGAGATGACTCATCGATCCCTATTACCACTATCCAACAAGAACGACACCCTCTCATTTCCTTTGTGTGCAGGCATATCGAACTGGTTCATTCGATTCAGATCAAAGGCACTGTTTAAGTTTAGCCATAGCCCAGTGGCGTCTTGCAATGTCAATTAATTTTATGTAATAGTTTTTCCTTATGATTACTTATTTAATTTTTCCTTTTTCGTTTTAAATCCTGTTAGTGTTAACTTGTTGTCCATAACTTGACTACGAAAAGAAGTCTGATTGCCCACTAGTACTCGTCGTGTAATGTCAGCAGAAGTCCGGTCATTTGTTGCCGATTGCTTTCTGTTTACGATTGCTGTCAACATCAACCATCTAACGGAAGTCTTCAAGTAGCATGGCGAAGTCTCGTGTTTTGTGTATCAGTTGGCTCTGAGCACTATGGGACTTAACATCTGAGGTCATCAGTCCCCTAGAACTTAGAACTACTTAAACCTAACCAACCAAAGGACAGCACACACATCCATGTCCGAGGCAGGATTCGAACCTGCGACCGTAGCGGTCGCGCAGTTCCAGACTGAAGCGCCTAGAACCACTCGGCCACACCGGCCGGTGTGTGTCAGTTCATAAATAAATTACGTAACAAATGAACGTCTCTGTGGTGTACTTCCACCTAACCTTGTTACTTCTGTCGTAATTTATACTACAGCTACCGGTCGGCACGAGTCACGAGAGCCTGTGACTTGTCAGCACTGGATGGAAATAAGTAAACATTCCGCCTCACGACACAGCGACAATGTCGCTCTTCTTCTGCTCGTCGCTTACCTAGAAACCAATCGGATTTCCATCTGTAACGAAGCCTGTATTTACACCTACCTTCTGGAAAGACAATGAGGTAGTGAATCCTATTAGTATAGCGTGGCTCGTATATATCTAGGAATAGTGTTTCTTCTGTTCCCTCTGAAAGATTGCGTCTGCACACAGCAACAGCTTGCTGTCCGAGACTCTGTGGAAAAGGATTAAATATATTACTGTTCCTTAGTTCACCTACTGAAACATTTTGGTGGTTGTAAGCATATTTATGACGATATTAATTAGCTTAACTAATAAGTGTTAAATAAGTAGGTGTAAGAGATTTTCAGCCCCAATATGTAGCGGGCAAGGAAAGGAGAGGTGGCGACGTAGGGTTCCTTATCATCAGACGGACGCCCTTGTTTTGGATGAGTTTCCAAACCTCAAATGTCTCTTGCAATCGTAAATGTCTGACAGAACTTACATCACGGATGATATAGCGGCTGTGAAAATACAATACTAAGAGAAACTGGACTTCACTCATTCAAGGGCACTGAAATAAATCAATGGCGAAAGTTGAAAATTTGTGCCAGACCGGAACGTTTTTCTTCTAAATTGCTAAATAATATCGAAAACTATTTATCTCGCTAAGTAGATTTGACTTTTTCACTGTTGAACTAATTTTCGTTTAAAAATGTATCTATTTATGTTCTTAATTATGTATAGTGTAGGATTTTTTGAAAACGAAAATAAAACTTTTGCCTCTGGGATATTTTGTCTCTCTTGTGGCATCAGGAACTCAGACCCAGATGCGCCGCTTCTCTTGAATAGTTGCCTTAACAACCTCGACCATCTGGACACGCTTCTCGGCCAACCCAAATTCTCACCATGTCTTTAGCAAGTAGCGCCCCTTTCCATTAGCCCCACTTACCGTAGCATTCGCTGCTAAGTCCTGTAGAAAATATTGTGCATCCGCAATGAAAGCACCTAGAGCAGCTCTCACTCATGCGTACACTGACAGAAAAAAATCGCAGTACCAAGGAGGAGCTGTGCGAGATAAGCGAAAGTTTCTAGGCGTGTTTCTACATCTGAAAGATGATGTCTACTCAAATTTCGCGCGAGTTGCAGAAGTGTGGTGCTAATAGCGCCACTACGAGGAAGCTATTTTACAAAGTGGTGAATCCCCTCCACGCTCACACCGGCGCGGTGGCCAACACAATAGGTCTACTGCCATTTCTGCGTTAAGTGTTAGTTTCCTGTATAGTTAGTTTCAAATGGCTCTGAGCACTATGGGCCTTAACATCTGAGGTCATCAGTCCCCTAGAACTTAGAACTACTTAAACCTAACTAACCTAAGGACATCATACACATCCATGCCCGAGGCAGGATTCGAACCTGCGACCGTAGCGGTCGCGCGGTTCCAGACTGAAGCGCCTAGAACCGCTCGGCCACTCCGGCCGGCTATAGTGAGGTCTCGCAGGATGTGGGTACTGCATGTTTGCGTACGTCTGGTTAAGGTTAACCATTAATACGCGCTCAAGTTAATCATCGTTTAGTGTCCGGTAGATGATATATCATATTCACAGCGTAGGGAAATGATGGCGGTTTGTTTGTGCGACAGTGTGCGAGATTGTCGGTTTCCCTGCTGTAGCCTGTTGTTCGGCTTTAATAGCAGCTGGCATATACAGTCAATGTTGCTGATATGCAGGGGCTTGCCGACGTTGTCGCTTGTGTGTGTATGTTAGCTTGCCATAGATGGTCACGTCCTAGCTAGTAGCGTCTTGGGCCGCTAATGCTTCCACCTATGGTTGTGATCATAGTTTCCCAGAGTAAGGATGTAAGGACTGTTCGAGTGTCTCGAGTTCCTATATAGCCGTGTGGCGTGTTTTTTGACTACTTCCTTGAGGGGTCCAAGACGATGTGCACCGTGAAGATCGACGGTGAGTATGTAACGTGCAGCCTTACTAATGATTTACAAGGAAGAAAATAAGGTTTGCTTTAAATACACTCTGTAGCGGTAATCAGCGTTAGTTGGACGTGGTGAGATGATGACGGTTACGAAGACCTCGTTATCGCCACCTCACTGACTTTCAACGAGGTCACGTTATAGGGCTACAGCAAGCTGCCCGTTGCTTCTGCGATATTGCAGAAAGACTTCGGATAAATTTAGCCACTCTTCATGTTTACTGGGAGCGGTAGTCACGAGACTGTACGGCCGCAAGGAGACCGGGCTTCAGACGGCCACATGGCGCTACTGAGAGGGAAGACCATTGTGTTCGGCATATGGTTCTGACGCTTCGTATTTCATCTGTAGCAGCAATCTGAGCAGCAGTTGTCACTGCAGTGACACAATGAAGTGTTTCAAATCGGTTACCTCAAGGACATCTCCGATCCAGACGGCCTCTAGCGTCCATTCCACTGACCCCAAACCAACACCTTCAACTTCAGTGGCGTCAAGCGAGAGCTCATTGGAGGGCGGGGTAGAGGTATGTTGTGTTTTCTGCTGAAAGTTGGTCCTGTTGGGTAGAAGGCCAGTTGAAGGCCTGCATCCAACCTGTGTGGGTGCTAGACGCGCTGGACCTACACCTGGGGTACTGGTCTAGAGTGCGATTTCGTATGACAGCAGGAGCACTCGCGTATTTATCCCATGCACCTTGACTGCAAATTTGCACGTCAGTCTGCCGATTCGAACTGTTATGATGCCATTGATGAACATCATGAAGAGAATTGAGAGAATGTCTTGGAATAGGTCAACGCTCGCCCACATACCATTGCTGTAACCCAAAATCCTCCACAGAGTGTCGACATGTTGCCTTGGCCTGCTCGATTACCAGATCTATCTCGAATCGAGCACATATGGGACATCATCAGTCTGAAACTCCAACGTCATCCACAATCAGCATTAACCGTCGCTGTATTGATAGACCAAATGCAACAGGTATGGAACTTCATCCCCCAAAGTGAAATCCGGGAACTTTAAAATGCAATCCATGCACCTTTGTATGCTTGCATTCAGCATTCCGGCAGTTACACCGGTTATTAATGTTCTAGCATTTCGCATTTGCAATGGCTTATTCCGCGCTGACGTTAACCTGTGATCTTGCAATGTTAATCACTTACATGTGTTACCTACACAAAGGTACCCGCGAAATTTCATTACTCTACATTTATTTTATTTTATTTATTTATTTATTTACTTATTTATTTATTTATTTTTTATTTTTTGGTGCTGTGATTTTTCCCGTCAGTTCAGAATGGCTCAAATGGCTCTGAGCACTATGGGACTTAACATCTGAGGTCAACAGTCCCCTAGAACTTAGAACCACTTAAACCTAACTAACCTAAGGACATCACACACATCCATGCCCGAGGCAGGATTCGAACCTGCGACCGTAGCGGTCGCGCGGTTCCAGACTGAAGCGCCTAGAACCGCTCGGCCACACCGGCCGGCAGTACTGGATAATTTACAGCTGCCATTGACTACGAAAGCATCACTTCATGCACTAATTAACAACCTGTTCTTTTAAGGTATAATGTTCAGCGTTAACAACAGTACAAGTTCATCTGAAATTTTAACTACTCGTTGATCCTAGACGACCGAGAAAGTCCAAAAATGGGCAGCACGTTTTGTATTATCAAGAAATAGAGGAGAGAGTGTCACGAACATTACAAGCGCTGTGGGGTGGACATCTTTGGAACAAAGGTGTTTCTCGCTGCGCTGGCATCTTCTCAAGAAATTTCAGTCACCAACTTTCCCCTCCAAAGGCGAAAATAGTTTATTGAAGCCGATCCACATAGGCAGAAATGATCAACATAATACAGTAAGAGAAATCAGAGCTAGCATCGAAAGATATAGGTGTTCGTTTTTTTGCGCGCAGTTCAAAGTGGGATAATAGAGAAATATTGTGAAGGTGGTTCGATGAACCCTCTGCCAAGCAAGTGTGATTTGCAGAGTATCTATGTAGATGTAGATGTATACTGCTCTACCTGAGGTCTCGAACTAGAGTCAGCTCTTGCATGCTCGAACGTATATTGACCTCAGTGTGAGGGCGCCGCTGTGCTGAGAGATGAGGCGCTGTCTTCAGGAGCGCCTCCCATACGTCGTTGCGGATTGCAACGAGCACTCGTTAATGTGTGCGGTATAAATGGTTCAAATGGCTCTGAGGACTATGGGACTTAACTTCTCAGGTCATCAGTCCCCTTGAACTTAGAACTACTTAAACCTAACTAACCTAAGGATATCACACACATCCATGCCCGAGGTAGGATTCGAACCTGCGACCGTAGTGGTCACGCAGTTCCAGACTGTAGCGCCTAGAACCGCGCGGCCACCCCGGCCGGCTGTCTGCGGTATAGATTCGCGTTGTCGACTTTGGTGTGACACAGTGATCCCTGGACAATACCACAAGTTGTGTAAAGAGGCATCAACGTCCAACACCTTATTGCTATTTCGTGGTTTCACCATCTGACACACACATTCAACAGATGTTCAAGCAAACAGCCGACGAACTTCGCCGTTCCAGAGATGCTTGTTCCCAGGCGCTGGGCCATAAAAATCTGCCCTTTGCTAAAGTTGCTTATCACAGTGGATTTTTCCATTTGCTGCCCATATCATCGCTAGAATGATTTCCCATGCGTCCGTTATGCGGTTATACACACACATCAAAAAAAGTTTTGCATCACCTTGGTTCCGAGAGTTGCGAAACCCGTACAGAAAATTGGAATAGAGATTAACTTAAACACCATTTCCGCCCTTTTTATTTTTCATGAAAACCACACATTACATGTTGTACCACCATACAGAGGTGGTGGTCCAGATCGCTGTACACACCGGTACTCCAATAACCCAGTAGCACGTCCTCCTGCATTGATGCATGCCTGTATTCGTCGTGGCATACTATCCACAAGTTCATCAAGGCACTGTTGGTCCAGTTTTTTCCCACTCCTCAACGTCGCTTCGGCGTAGATCCCTCTGAGTCGCTGGAGGATCACGTCGTCCATAAACAGCTCTTTTCAATCGATCTCAGGCATGTTCAATAGGGTTTATGTCTGGAGAACATGCTGGCCACCCTAGTCGAGGGATGTCGTTATCCTGAAGGAAGTCATTCACAAGATGTGCACGATGGCGGCGCGAATTGTCGTCCATGAAGACGAATGTCTCGCCAATATGCTACCGATATGGTTGCGCTATCGGTCGGACGATGGCATTCACGTATCGTACAGCCGATACGGCGCTTTCCATGACCACCAGCGGCATATGTCGGCCCCACATAATGCCACCGCAAAACAGCAGGGAACCTCCACCTTGCTGCAGTCGCTGGACAGTGTGTCTAAGGCGTTCAGCCTGACCAAGTTGCTTCCAAACACGTCTCCGACGATTATCTGTTTGAAGGCATATGTGACAGTCATCAGTGAACAGAATGTGCTGCCAATCTTGAGCGGTCCATTTGGCATGTTGTTGGGCCCATCTGTACCGCGCTGCATGGTGTCGTGGTTGCAAAGATGCACCTCACCATGGGTGTCGGGAGTGATGTTGAACATCATGCAGCCTATTGCGCACGGTCTGAGTCGTAACACGACCTCCTGTGGCTGCACGAAAAGCATTACTGAACATGGTGGAGTTGCTGTCAGGGTTCCTCCGAGCCAAGGTAGCGGTCGTCCACTGCAGTAGTAGGCCTTGGGCGGCCTGAGCGAGGCATGTCATCGACAATTCCTGTCTCCACCATGTCCGAACAACATCGCTTTGGTTCACTCCGAGACGCCTGGACACTTCCCTGGTTGAGAGCCCTTCCTAGCACAAATTAACAATGCAGACGCGATCGAACCGCGTTATTGACCGTCTAGGCACGGTTGAACTACAGACAACACGAGCCGTATACCTCCTTCCTGGTGGAGTGACTGGAATTGATCGGCTGTCTGACCCCCTCCGTCTAATAGGCGCTGCCCATGCATGGTTGTTTACTTGTTTGGGCGGGTTTAGTGACATCTCTGAACAGTCAAAGGGACTGTGTCAGTGATACAATATCCACAGTCAACGTCTATCTTCAGGAGCTGTTGGAACCGGGTGATGAAAAACTTTTTTGATTTGATCGCAACACCATCAGGTGACATTCATTATTGTGGTAGGCAGTGGTCACAATGTTTTGGCTCATCAGAGCAGGTATTACATTACACACTCAGTGTTTCTGATATATCCTTTGTGGCAGGGAAACCAGGATCCTCCACAACAATTGTTCCCCCCATGGCTCTATTCCTACTTATCTGTGGGAGAACCTCTGGTAGTAGCATTTGTATGTAATGGTTGGGAATTTCAGCGGCACTGAAATTTCTAGTCAGAGCTGGAGATGTGCTCAGACAGCCTAATGGTTAAGGTGACTGCTTGAGAAAAGCGGGGCGTCCGGGGTTCAGGTTCCAGGCTGTCACAAATTTTCTGTTGTCACAACTTATCGGCTCAAATGGCTCTGAGCACTATGGGACTCAACTGCTGAGGTCATTAGTCCCCTAGAACTTAGAACTAGTTAAACCTAACTAACCTAAGGACATCACAAACATCCATGCCCGAGGCAGGATTCGAACCTGCGACCGTAGAGGTCTTGCGGTTCCAGACTGCAGCGCCTTTAACCGCACGGCCACTTCGGCCGGCTGTCACAACTTATTCATAAACGGTAAAGGAACTCGCACATGAACTTCCAAAAAACGAAGTTCATGTACACAAAATTTCACCTTTTGTGGGAAACCTAGAGGGAAGGCGGGAAAATGAAACAGGGTGATTCAGCTGCCCATATCGATGGGTTTTATGCAACCCACAACGCCTTTAAATACCATGTGCAAGATTTTCATATTTTCTCGCTCGCTATGTGCGAACTATTAGTCCCACAGTAAAAAATGAATACGACTTCTTTGTAGGAAATGTAATGTAGTTAAATTATATGCTGGGATACATTTTCGCTAGAGGCAGTGGCTTTCGAATTACTTAGGAAAAACGTACAAAGGTGACCTCCAAAGGCATTTTTCTTGAAAAACTCGAAAACCGTGTCCTTCAGTGAAAACGTATTATAGTACAAAATTTAAGCGCATTAAAGTTCCTACAAAAAGGTCATGTTCATTTTTTCTATAGATCTAATAATTTGCACGTTGTGAACAAAGGAATATGAAAATCTTATTTCTGAAGGCATTTTGGGTTACGTAAAAGGCACTGCTAAGGGCAGCTGATCACGCTGCATATTGGGTGTCAGTCGTACGATGTCAGTTTCACCTATAAATGTGCTTGGAAAGCGAGCACTTTGTTAAACAAAAACCGGGTTAATGTCTCTATGTTTCTGTGAGATGTATACATCAACCTGTTCAACAGTAAATTGGTACCTGCACCACAGTTATATAATAAAGCCACTCACTGCGATAGCTAATCGTGATGCAAAGTGGATTCAGAGTTGAGGGTCATTAAATACTTCGGCGTTCTGTAAGCTATTATTTATGGTCGAGGTGCTGGCAAAGTCTCCGCTTCTCTAAGCAGACCCAGTTTAAGAAATTTTCACACACTTAGAGCAAGTGCTAGAAGAGTTCGCAAGGTCGGCAGATGAAAACTTTTTGCCCCCTGCACTTTTCGAGAAAAAGAAGTGGTGAAACAGAATAGCAGAACGATTAAGAGCAATCACTTCTGAAGGTAAAACTAGCTTGTAATAGAACACACTAATAAAGAAAATTTGTTCTCAGTCTGTAATAGAAGACATAAGTAAACTACAGTTGTCCTCAATCAGAAGATTGATTTGAATACCTCTTGTCCCACTGGAGGTAGAGCACCCATATGTTTCCCTCAGACTTTTGAAATGACTTAATTCGTCAGTTATAGGGGAACTTGCCGTTAACGTATACTCTGAACCACTGTGTGACATGAAATTCTCGCAATAGTAAACCATTGCCTCAAGTGCTTTCGTATGACACATGTTTATCCTCACGAAAAGTAAAAATGTTAGCAATTTTTGTCTGTGTGAGTAATGAGGTGTCACTTATGTATAAAAACATATTTCCATCTGAATTATTTCTGTCACAAGGATCTTAAAACTATTTCAATCAAATTCCCTAGAAAAGTAAATTACGGGGGTGAGTCAAATAAAAACCTCAAACATTTTTTAAAATATTATTTATTGTGCAGAAGTGGTACAAAGCTGTATCAGTTTTCCACATGATCTCCCCCACGCTCAATGCAAGTCCTCCAATGCTTACAAAGTGCATAAATTCCTTTAGAAATAAATTCTTTTGGTAGTCCTCGCAACCACTCATGCACTGCGTGGCGTACCTCTTCATCAGAACGGAACTTCTTCCCTCCCACTGCGTCTTTGAGTGGTCCAAACATTTGGAAATCACTTGGGGCAAGGTCTGGTGAGTATTGTGGATGAGGAAGACACTCAAAATGCAGGTATGTGATTGTTGCAACTGTTGCACGGGCAGTGTGGGGCCTTGCATTGTCATGTTGCAAAAGGACACTTGCTGACAGCAATCCACGTCGCTTTGATTTGATTGCAGGCCGCAGATGATTTTTTAGCTTATCTGTGTATGATGCGCTGGTGACAGTGGTTCCTCTAGGCATGTAATGGTCCAAAATGACGCCTTTTTCGTCCCAAAAGAGAGTCAGCATAATCTTCCCTGCTGATGGTTCTGTTCGATCCTTCTTTGGTTTTTGTGATGAGGAATGGCGCCATTCCTTGCTCGCCCTCTTCGTTTCCGGTTGGTGGAAGTGAACCCAGGTTTTGTTCCCAGCAACGATTCTTGCAAGGAAGCCATCATCTTCTCGTTCAAAGCGCCGAAAAAGTTCTTCACAAGCATCAACACGTCGTTCTCTCATTTCAGGAGTCAGCTGCCGTGGTACCCATCTTGCAGACACTTTGTGAAACTGGAGCACATCAAGCACAATGTGGTGTGCTGACCCATGACTAATCTGTAAACATGCCGTAATGTGATGCAGTGTCACTCGGCGGTTTTCCTTCACTACGGCTTCAACTGCTGCAATGTTCTGTGGAGTCACAACTCGTGTTTGACCTGGACGAGGAGCATCTTCCACTGAAGTCACACCATTTGCGAAATTCCTGCTCCTTTCGTTAGACTTGCTGCTGACAACATGCATCACCGTACTGAACCTTCATTCATCGAATTCATCGATGAATTTCAATAGGTTTCACAATTTCACTACGCAAAAACCGCATAACAGAACGCTGTTCTTCCCCGGTGCAAGTCGCAAGTGGGACGACCGTCTTTATACTGATACTGCGACGGTATCTGTGCATCTGCATTATGCGGCCACCTACAGGCCATTCTGCACGCTGTTTGTAGCACGCTTACCGACATAAGGATAACGGCGCGAAATTTCGATTTGTTATTACAAATTTAAGGTTTTCATTTGACTCGCCCTCGTAGTTGGTAATGACTGGAAAGGGTGAATGGGTTTAGGACATCTTTTCTTTAAAAACAATGAAAATCGACACTCTTTTAAAACGACATTGTTAGCAGTGAATTTGATACGCTCAAATCAGTTGATCTCGTTTTAACCCTTAAAAACAAAAATTTCTGAAATTCATATTTCGCTTAGTGAGATGATACACGGGCAATTTATCTTATCCTTCGTGATATTTTTATTTTCATGTTGCCCAACGAGGATCGTATTTCAACTTCAGTTTCTGTTTCACTTTCATTATTTACTGCACTCCTAATATTATTTCATAATTATTGTCATGCTGTCGTTTATTTCTTGTTGACAGTGTAAAATCCCTCCACCTTGTTGTAATGAAATATTATATCTGATTTGTTTAAGTTTTTGACGGCGAGTTTGTACCTAATGCCCAACAGATCAATTCTGGAACAGGAAGACTTATCACAGTTCACTTGTAACTCTAATTAGCACTGTTTGGTTTGGTCCTATTGTACGTGTCTGCATTGATACTTTGCTTTGATGTAAGGACTAAGCTACTGGAATAAACTTGATAAAAATAATTATTTTAGATATCTGTTATTATTTTAGCTTCGAAACCGCAAGTCGGCGGTCGCTGAACATTGTTTGTCGGAAAATCACGCCATGGAGCATGACCGCACGAGGATTCTGGTACAGACGTCGAGATACTGGGACAGCGTTGTTAGAGAGGCCATCGAAATTCCCACCAATGACGACCTCATAAACCGTGACTGTGGTTATAATCTTAGCAAGGCTTGGGAACCAGCGATCGGGTTAATCAAGAGTAAATCGAGCAAACGTATAGCTGTGACGACCACGGCGGACAGAGCCATCACACCGACGTCATCTCAGACGCCGTCGCAAGCTGTTCCACCGCGCGACCGTGGCGCGGGGCGCGGACGGCGGAGGGAGCGCGCCGCGGGCGGAGGGTATTTAAATCGGCCGCCGCCACGACCGAACCCAGTTCCCTCTGAGCAGCCATAGCGTACGGATCTCCGTGCCGGCACGTTCACAGGAGCTCAGTCCGTCAGTTCACCTGATGATGGCGACATGTATGATCGCCGAAATATTGTGCCCGTTGGACACAATAGACCGGCAGCACACCCGTGGATATTTTGATAATCTCGTACTAGCTTCTCATGTAAATAAACAAGCGTACATAGTTGTGTGTTTTTATAAAGTTGAAAAGGAAGATCAGTCCAAGGGCTAGAACAATGTTATGTATTTATATTATGTATTTATTATGAAGCACGTTCTGGTTTGGTTGATTTATTTATTTGACTGAGGTATTCCTTGTGGGCTTGGTGCAATGACGAGAAATGTGGTGCTATACTTGACGTCATCACAAGTGCAGCAAAAGGGCTGCTGCACCTTTCGCGGCTCCCAGTGATATCAACGACTCTAACATAATACACACCGATCAGCCAGAACATTATGAGCACCGACCTACTGTCGGCGTAAGCCCGACCAGGCGATAGCAGGGTCACCTGGCGGGGAATGACTGCTAGTCAGACACGCACGGTCCGTAGTATCAATGAGCATATTGTCCGTATGTAGACTGTAAAAGGTGCGCAATCTATCTGAGTTTGATTGGGGGGAGATTGTGATGTCCCAGAGGCTCGACACGAGCATTTCGGTAAATGCAAATGTCGTGTGACTAGGGCCTCCCGTCGGGTAGACCGTTCGCCGGGTGCAAGTCTTTCGATTTGGCGCCACTTCGGCGACTTGCGCGTCGATGGGGATGAAATGATGATTAGGACAACACAACACCCAGTCCCCGAGCGGACAAAATCTCCGACCCAGCCGGGAATCGAACCTGGGCCCATAAGATTGACATTCTTTTACGCTGACCACTCAGCTACCGGGGGCGGACAGCATTTCGGTAACTGCACGACTTGTCAGGTGTTCGAGGGGTGCTGTGATGAATGTCTTCAAGACGTGGTGAAACCTTGGTGAAAACGCGCCAAATGTCATGTGGTTGGATGGCCACCCTTCATTACAGATGTCGGACATCTGCACTGGGGAGACTGGTAAAACAGGACAGGTGGCGAGCTGTAGCGGCACTAACATCACACTTTAATGCTGGGCAGAGTACAAGTGCGTCTGAACAAGCAGTGTACCAAACACTCCAAACGATGGGCCTCCGCAGTCGACGACCCATGCATGTGCCAATGTTAACACTGCGACGTCGGCAATTACAACTGAAATGACCACATGACCATCGGACATCGGCGCATTGAGAGAGCGTTGCATGGTCTGATGAATCCCGATACCTTCCTCATCATGCCGATGCAAGGGCGTGAATCCGCCGTCTTCCAGGGGAACAGTGAAAGGTGGCTACACTGAGCCACAGCGCCAGAGATTGCGCCAAAGAGTTTTATTCCGCCGCCTCCACTGACAGTGCTTATTGAGAAGTAGCAGTAGGCAGTGCTTGTTGAGATGTAGCAGTAGCGAGTCGTAGTTGAGAAGTTGCGGTAGTGAATGCTTGTTCAGAACTTGTAGTATTGTTTTGATGGGCTAGACACCAGATATTGTTGGATTGGGGATGCTGTAATGATCAGAGTGTGCTTTTCGTCAATATATATGAAGGTAAAAAATTCCTTTTTTTTCATTGTTTCAATGTCTTAAACAATAATGCCTCTTGGTCACAGGTTCAGTCAACAAAGCATCTGGCTCGTGTTCTTGTATTAGACTGTATTTCTGGTTTCTATGTGCAATTATAGTATTTCTGTTTATTTTTTTAATTACTTCAGTATAAATGGTATTTAAAATATCTTGTCGTATTGAGGAAGAACCGTGCCAGATGTGTACGTTGAATCACACTTCCACACACAGAACAGCGACACTTGTGCCTTGTTGTTTCGTAGCTTTCATAGTTGCTGGGGACTTAATTAATTAATTGTGTTAACGGAAATTTCGTTTCATTCTTTGTTGTTGTTCTATGCAGTCAGATTGCGTACAAATACCAGTCAGGGCCAACCCTTTACGAGACTGCGTAACCGGACAGACAGCGACTAAAAATTAAAATTATTTGCATTATATATAATTAAGCCCCCATGCAACAGCTCCTTGACACATGTACTGCGGGATAGAGACCAACTGGCGGCGGCTCCATTATGCTCTGGGGAACATTCACTTGGGCATCCATGGGTCCATTGGGGCTCGTTCAAGGCACCATGACGACCAAGGAATATCGTAGACTGGTTGCAGACCACGTACATCCCATCATTAAGATCATGATTCCTGATGACATTTTTCAACAAGGTAATTCGCCATGTCACAAGGTCAGGAGTGTGATGGAGTGGTGCGAGGAACACAGTGTCGAGTTCCAATTGATGTGCTGGCCAGCCGACTTGCCAGATCTGAATCCAATCGATCTGGGATGTGATTCAGTGTGGCGCCAGAGTTCATCGCTCCCCTCCCAGGAATTTTCGGGAATTAGGTGACTTGTGTGCGCAGATGTGGTTGTAACTCCTTCCAGCGACATACCAAGGCTTCATTGCTTCCATGCCATGATGTGTCACTGCTGTTATCTGTGCCAAAGGTGGATGGTCGCGCACCGACTATTAGGTAGGTGATCATAATGTTCTGGCTGATAAGTGTACAGCAATAATGTCACTATATAGGGTGTCCCAGAAAACACCGACAATGGTTACTATGTTGTACAGGAATGCATACTGATCGGTTTTCAAGAAGGAACCCATATCCAGGAAAGCACGGCTTGGACACTGTAGAGTGTCGAACTCTGAGATGGATATACATTTCCCATTACGTGAATAAACGCAACGTAAGAACCACATCGCGCTGTCCACGTTACAAACGGGCTTCAAACACTGTACCTCCTACGTCAATGCATAGCCTGCGTCAGCAAATCCTGAGCCTCATGCACATGAGACAGAACGTGTGGCTATCTTTGAAGTATTTCATTCGCTCTGGGGGCTCGAGCGATAAGTTCCGCCACTGACGTTAGAGGTGTGCCTTACACCATAGTCTACATACTATCTGACAGGAAACAGGCGCAAGGTGTCAAATCCGGTGACTGTGCTGGTCATGGAACTGGTCCATCTCTAACAGTCCATCAACTGGGATATGGGACATCGAGGTGGGTCTGCAAAGTGTGCTGGAGTTCCGTCGTGTTACAGCCACGCGTGCATCCGTACATTTGGTGGCACTACACCCAATAGGTTAGGCAAATGATATGTTAGTATGTTTAGCATTAGATATGGCCAAATGATATGACCACCAATTATCCTGACCTGGATGTTAATACCGACCCTGTATTGGTGGTTTTGAGTCACCTTTGCACGGGGATTTTCGCCAGCCCAAACATGCATATAGTGCAAGTTTAATATGCTGCGTCTACTGAACGTGCATTCCTCTACGAATAGTAACAACCTCGGGAATTGTGGCTGGAGTAAGCATTGTTGTAAATACCACTGTGCAAACTGTACCCTTCGTGGGTAATCCTCCTCCTGTTATGCCTGGACTTTCTGCAGATGGTATGGATGGAGCCTGTGGTCGTGGGCAACACTCCGCACGGCATTTTTGCCTTGTGCAGGACCCGTGCCTTCTGCCGAGTGCTGGTGGCTGGGTCCACCTCTAACTGTAGTATTCGAGCCGAGCGTGGATGACCTGTATCACGTTTCGGCACCTACCGCAGGACAAATAGTAGACTCAAAATAGTATTCGCGAGTACCAAGCACCTCAGGCAGAAAATACATATGTGTAACTTTTCGGCTTCTCTGAGGTGTCTCTCGACGGCCGCGGACGTGGAATGATGTGGGATACGTGTGCTCGGAAACATTTCACATGCAATCTAGCAGCAGCTCTCCCACTGCAATCCGCTTTGCCGTATCCAAGCAGCGTGTCGGTCATTTCTGCATCTGTGTACTGGTACATGTCTCACTGCTGTCAACAACGTTACTGCATTGGCAGACCACATAAACTCAGCAATCGGATGTGCACAAGGGCTGTGTGGTGCGCATGCGCAGGAATGTTATTATGCTCAGCTCGTCCATCCGCAATACACAGGTGGCAAAAGGGTTGCATACCTTTCGCATTCAGACACCAAAACGAATAGGAACAAACTGTCACAACCGTTCCTTGTCAGACTTCGACGCTCTCCGGCACCTACGCTGTGCTTTTACGGATATGTATCTCTTCCTGTAAACCGATCAGTTTGTCTCGGCGCAGAATATACTAAGCATTGACGGCGTTGTTTTTTTTTGCGACATCCTGTGTATATTGAATCTTTTTACAATAGCGTTTTGTTTAATTGGCTGAATGTAATAGTCTGAACTGGATGTCAGTGTAAAATAAAGACAGATGCTGATGACTAATCTCTTGTCTGATCTATAGTCAACGTGTAATGAAGTCTGACTGTAACTCCAAGTTGTCGGAATACTGACTTAATAGACGTTGGCGCCGAATCAAGAGTTACGATTTCATGTAGTCGGGAGTTCTACAAATACTACAGGCCAGATGTGTAATTTAGAAGCAACACATATATAGACTGAACTCTCGCAACGTGGAATTTAATAATTATTTTCATTTACTGGTGTAAGAATATTGCAGGGTTACAAATCATCACAAACAGTATCTTAGTAATATTCAACGATCGCAACGGAGTTCATTTGACTCTTCAGAAAAACCCGGTAACAAAAATGTCTTGTCAGCAAACTTCTCCTCAGATTAATTACTAACGATTAAAATTATTTAATTTGCATCTCATTAATCTCCTCTTAACTATCACAAACGTAACTGTAAACTAATTACTCTCGGTATCAATTATCTATTCAACGATGAGTTCAAATGGAGCTTTGTCAGCGAACAATTTTCGAGCTTTAAAAGAACCCTCATGCTCCTTACAGCTGCCCCCGAATTGATTCCGAAACGGACGTCTTGATCATCGTTTTCCCCCACCGTATTTATCCGACAGAGAACGTATTGATTCCCATTAGCTGCCATCCTATTTTTCCATAGCGTATGTGTTGATTCCCAGAAGCTATCAACAGCGTCATAACATTTTCCTACCCATTTTACATAGACTTAGAACTGTCTACATGTTGTAGGTACATTTAAAGACGTTTAGCTTTTTGATATTTATTTAATGTAAGTACAGTACAAACAAAGTTGCAGTTGTCAAGAATAAGTACTAAAATTATGTAGCTGATGTTTTGAAGATTTTCAGACGGGGTAACAATTGAATTAGACAGCTTTTCCATTGTTCTTTAACGCGGTTACGTTTCTCCCGCATTTATTTGTGATAAGTTTTCTTCTCGTTTCTCATTTTAACTTAAGTTTCGGTTTAAACACCCTTTAATGCCTCTAATAGATGGAATATTTTGGCATGGGAAGAATAAAACTGAGCGTTCAGTTTAGAGTGAAATGCTTTACAGCAGTGGTTTGTTCAGAACTGCTACTAAAGTCGGCCAACATAATGGATGGAAAGTCGCTATCTGTAAGAACACAGGTATAAAGTAAATAATCAAAAGAATCCTCCAGATGTTCATTTTTAGGTTGGTGGGTCTTTAGGTATCCAACTAAGCAATCTTAAATTTGGTTAGGGCGCAAGAGAGGCAGCTCTAAGTAAGTTTTTATTGTTAGGGAGCAAAAAAAATTAATAATGAGAAATAGTTTTTGTCATTTATCCCACGAAATATACGCAAATATTCAGTGGACTAGCTTAGGGCAATTCTTGAAGGTCTCATCTGTAAATGAAGTTCTCTTCTCTTTCAAAAAATTCAAATTGCTTTGGCATGAGAACCCCACAGTATTCTTTTCAGAGTCGTTCACAAATAAAAATTTTCTTTCCTGTTTGTGTGGAAAACATCTCTGGCCAATGCTTCACGTAACTCTGGTAAGTTATTGGGCAATTCAGGAAGTTAGCGTAATCGAGTGGCATTAATATTTTTCCTAAATCGAACCAAGTCTTGAGTAGTGAGAGTGTCAATATCACCATTGGACAAATGGAGGCGTATAAGTTTGGAGGGACGCTCTTTCAAATTTTTCTTCAGCTTTGCTTTTCACAATATTACTGACACTCTATCGGTTTAATATACCAGAGTCATCCTTTTCATGATTATGGTGTAATTGCGAACACAGAATATGATTTCAAGAATATAATTTCATAAAACATTCACCTGTTCTCCTCGTACACTTGTATCTATCAACGCCTTCGGCGAAACACTAATGGAAACAGAAATTATAGCCCTCTATCACCAACAGTTTCTTGCCATTTTTACATATCATTATGTCAACCATCATCGTTCAGACACAGTGCACTGACTACTGATCTTCGCTGAATTATACTTCTACCAGTCTTTCCACACTTATTTAAATAATGGGTGTTAATATTTATCAACCATGACTTATTAAACTAATACTTTAGTAATATTCACACCTGTCAACACTTCCCTCTTATGGAATTCGTCTCATCACATTCTTTTTGAAGTCTAGGGTATTTCGCGTGTCTCATTTATGTTGCATATCAGGTGGGAAAGTTTGTCATGGTATGCTCTCCAAAGGAACTCAAAAATTATGAGTGAATGTCGTCTTCTCCATGTGCCCTGTTTCGACGTATGTCTTTCAGTATCATATCCCCCATCTCATCTTCACATATTTCCTCTTCCCTATCAGAGGTCTTGATATTCGTACAGTCACTTATATTTTGTCAAAAGGTTTCTTCATTTTTCATACAGCCATGAATGTTCTACGAGATTTTGGGATAGCAGTTGGATGACGTCAATATCTTGCAACGTTACTTCGACTGATAAACATTCAGCCATTGTCAGGTGTAAACACTCAGAAAAACATGGCGAAATGGTTGTCAGCCGAGATATCGTGGCAACACATGGACGTTGTGTATGCGCAATCCAGAAACCCCATGGAATACTCGTTACGCGAGGAAAATTTGAGGAATCACAGTCATGCATGCTTCCACAGTTTCATCTTTCTTCTGTCTTTCTTCTTCACAATATTGCACTTCCTGTTAATTTTGTCTTTTGCCTACTTCATTTGCAGAATTTTTAAATTTTTGCTTTATTTAATTAAATTTCATATCTTGTGTGTTTTCCATGGATTTATATTGGTCTTATCTTTTCCCCTATCTTCAATAGTCCATCTGTCACAGCTTCGTTGTGTTCCTTTCCCATGTTTCAGTCAACAGTTGCCTAATGCTCCCTTTGAAACTCGCGAGAGACTGTGGTTGTTTCAGACTATTCAAGTCCTATTTCCTTCATTTCATTCATTTCTGCAATTCCTTCGGTTTTAATCTGCAGTTAACAACCAGTAAGTCATGGCCAGAGTCCACATCTGCTCCTGGATGTATTCTGCAGTTTAAAATGTCGTTCCTCGGTCTCTGTCTTATCATTATACAGAGCGACAATTATTGAACTACACGAGAAAAAACATAAATTAGTTACAAACTACGGCGTGCACACACTTTATTCAACAAGTAAACGTCACCACAGGTATTCGGATTTAGGTTATGATACGTTCGATGTGCCTGCCATCATTGGCATGATGTGGCGCAGACGTATAGCGAAATTCTACATGACCTGCTGAAGTGTCGGAATACCGATGCCATCGATGGCGTCCTGAAAGGCTGTTTTAAACTCAGCAGTGGTTTCGGGGTTATCGCTGCACA